>NC_140592.1:1148852979-1149332979 GCF_964204655.1 Triturus cristatus
TTAAACACTCCAAAACATTTACCCCCTCCGCTCCCACATGCTACCTTGTACAGCTCTCACCCCCTCGAACCAAACTCCTCTTCCACCCAATCCTCATAACTACTCCAAAACCTCTACCCCCCTACTCTCCCACCTGGCCAACACCGTCAGACCTCCCCTTCCGGGATCATTTCCTCTCCTTACCATCCTCACATTCTTTCCCCTACTACTACCACACCTGGGACTGACCCCTCTCCCGCCCCCTCCATGCTCACTGCCACTCAGCTTTATGTGGCCTCCTGACTAAAGGAAATCAACTGGGAGCTACAAAAACTCAAAAAGGACATACAAAAGCTCACAACCATCACCTCAGAGCTGGCCTCAAACTTATCGCCCAACAAAGTTCCACAGTCGTACCTGCAAATGCCCAACCACTACCCTAAGACACTCACTCCTCCTGCTGAGACGAGGAGTGACCCAAAGCATACATCCCCCCTCTGGTCCTTGAACACTACCCCCTACCCAAACACCATGTCCAGACCCACTAGATTTAAGAACCACCTCTCAAGCCCAGACATCCTCTCCCTTCTCCTAACTTACAACAACACTCAACCTGATATCCCAGTCACATCCAGACCTATCCAAGCATGCTAGCCCCTTCTAAAGACCCTAGTAATCTGACTTGCACCCCAGAGACCATTCAAACCATCACACTAAACCCGAATAGAACCCCCACATTTAACTCCAATGCACTAAATACTGCAAACCTCATGCAAGTTCACATTGCACAATCTACTCCCACTGATTCCAAAACCCACCTGAAATGCACCCATTCTCAACCGCAGATCCGCAGTGAAACATGCAGCAGATATCGCTGACCTCATCCTTGATCAAGAACTTGACCTCCTGATTCTCACTGAAACTTGTCTCAATGTATCCTCGGGTCCTGTCCTTGACATCCTAGTTCCTCCTACTCACAACATTATCAGACTTGACAGAACTAAGAGTACGGGGAAGGCATCGCCTGTATTTACCATAACAGTCTCTCAGCGAAACAATCTCGGTCTGCTCCTCTCTCATCTTGTGATTACCTCAGCATTACCATCCTCAGCAAACAAAGACCCCTTTGTAACCTACACATCTTCTACCATCCACCAGGAGATAACCTCCTTCTGATTGAACAAACCATGGAAACCATCTCATCCTTTCTAGAGCTGCATTGCCCCCAAATCGTCCTGGGAGACTTCAATCTACATTGGAATGACCCGAATGACCTAGCTGTGAACAGTCTTAAAACATTCCTACTTGACCTCAACATAACTCAATTCTGTGACAGCCCAACACACAACTTGGGCGCGACCCTCAATCTAATCATCTCCAACACCGACACCATTCGGATTGAATCAATAGCCCCCTGTAACTGGTCAGATCACCACTTTATCACCTTCCTCATACTTGAACGTTAGAACACCCAAAGACTTCAACCCAAGAAAGTGAAAAACTGGAAAAGTTCGATGCAAAATGCTAAAATGGACGACCTCATTTCACACAGCAATCTTTCCCTGTCTCCACCCATGCTCATGGCAGATGTCCATGAACTCACCGATCACTAAAACAACTCCATGCTAAATGTTTTGGATGCAATCGCCCCCCTTCAACTAAAAAGAAAACCCAACAAAGACTCCAATCCTTGGTTCAATAACTCAGATAGGTTCAACTTAAGACTTGCGGAACGAGCTTGGAGTCCTTTCCATCTGCTGAACTCCTCAAACTTCTGAGAGCAAGAAGGAGTCTTTACAACTAACACATCAGAACTGCAAAAGCGACCTTCTTCAGAAGACAACTAGACAAAGCTAGAAACCACCCCAAAATGCTGTTTGAACTGATCAAATGGCAATCCAACAACACACTCATTCAATCGATAACCACCACCAGTCCCCATCCTAATTGCGAGGACTTTGCATCCTTCTTCATCGAAAAATCAGACAAAATTGAATCTGACCTAAGGTCTGACTTGCTCAAATTATCTTCCTCACCAGACTTGCACCTAACTCCCCAGTCCCCTCTTCCTACCTACCACTCCCCTAAAAACAATGCGCATTGGAATCACTTCTCAACCTTCAATGACACTTCCATTCTCAACATCCTCTCTACCCTGAAACCCTCAAATCACTTCAACGATCCCTTTCCCTCATATTTCTTTAAAGAAATTATATGGTCTCTATTTCCGCTCTGGACCAAGATCGTTAATGCAGCCCTACTTCAAGGTGAGGTCCCTACCTGCCTAAAGTCCGGGCTAGTTCTCCCCATCCTCAAGAAACCTACGGCAGACCCTGAGGATCTAAATAACTTCCGACCAATCACTAAAACCCCTGCTCTGGCAAAGCTCATTGAAAAATGTGTACAGGTACAACTATGTAACCACATTGAGGAATTCCAGCTACTAGATCAATTTCAATCGGGCTTCTGTCAAGGCCACAACAACGAAACAGCCATCACACACATAGTTGATGACGCGCTTACCCTACTTGACCAAAACGAATCCTGTCTATTAATCCTACTCGACCTCTCATCAGCCTTCGATATGGTCAAACATGACAACCTCCTGAGCCTTCTGGAACATAGAATGGGGCTGTCTAGCGCAGTACTAAAGTGGTTCACCACCTTTCTCCACGATAAACACAGAGAATTAAATCCAACCAATCCCTTTCTCATCCCAGTCCCTGCACCCTGGGGGTGCCCCAAGGCTCCTCGCTATCACCCACTCTTTTTAACCTATTCATTGAACCCCTCACCGAAACCCTCAAAACATCTAACATCCAATACCACATGTATGCAGACGACACCCAGCTGTACATGAAAATCTCCTCGTCTGACGGCATCAAGTCACTCAACGGAACCTTACACAAAACCCTCAACTGACTTACCTTCAACCATCTCAAGCTAAACGTCCTCAAAACGGAATTTCTCCTTATTTCCCCGTCCAAGCAAGCACCCATCATTGAGGAATACATGAAAATCTGTCTGCTCTCAACTGCACACCACATATCATAGACTCTACGAAATCCTTGGGTATAATGCTGGATAGGAACTTGAGCATGCAGGACCACATTAGTGCTGCTACCAAAGGAGCGAACTTCAAACTGAGCATCCTAAGGAAACTAAAACCTTTCCTTCCCCCTGATGACCTCAAGTCCACAGTACAAGCATTAATCATCTCACAATTGGAATATGGCAGTGCAACACTCTGCGGTCTGCCTAAATACAGACTGGCCCCCCCTCAGAGCCGTATTGAATGCAGCCGCCAGTCTCCTCACAAGCTCCAAGCAGTACAATCACATCTCCCCGGACCTCAAAACACTTAACTGGCAACCTTTCGAAGCAAGGATACACCTTAAACTTGCCTGAATGACCCACAAAGCCCTTCACTGCAACACACCTCTCTACCTCGCAAAACAACTTGAGCTGTCGAGTGGTGTCTGTACCTCCAGGAGCTCTAGCACCCTCCTACTTAAACCAAAGAAATTAAAAAAACAAAAACCTATAACCGTTCCGTCTCAGGAATCGCCCCAAGAATCTGGAACACCCTTCCAACGGAAACTAGACTGATTCCCTCAACAGTGTCCTTCAAAAAGGAAATGAAAGCGCTATTGATGAATACCTACCTGCGCTAAAGTCCAGTAGAGGTACTGAGTCACCTCATATATTATTACGCGGATGACTTTCTCGCCTTATCCTACAGACTAATTCTTTTGACACTATTATGTCATTATGTAAATATTGCTATTTTTGCCTATCCTGTCGTCACGTAACTATTGATATTTTTATCTATCATGTTGTCACGTTGTCTATTGCTATGATTCTGCCATGATTGCCCCTTCCCATATGTGTTTCATTCCTCTGTAAAGTGCTCTGATACCTTCTAGGGTCATGTTTGCGCTTTACAAAACTTTCTAAATAAATAAACACAAACGTACCTCGCCGTGTCCTCTCCGGGATTTTTCCTGTTCCTGGGCCCACCCATCCCAGCATCTAGACCGCACACCGTCTTAACCACACATATGCGTGGTGAAGGTTTATGCTTGGTTAAGGCATGCGTGGTTGAGCTTGTGGGGAAACGGCACTCATGGCTCTGCCCGCATTGTAAAGTACGTTTCCCACACAGAAGAGATTTACCAGAAATGGTAACAGGCCAGCCATCTTAATTGAGTGGCTGTCCTGACCCAATTTTCAGCTATGCCACACCTGCCACAATAGTCCTACCCCATGAGGGGAGCGGATGGTAGCTCTGCCAAAAGCAATACTGCCTACCCATGTCCCCTAAACATGTCTAGAGATTGCAGGAGAGGGTATTTGAGACATCTGCCAATTGTTGACAATCAATCAAAGTAATTGTAGGACCATGTAACCACCAATGTCTAAGTTATGACCAGGATGCAAAATATCGGGCTTTAGCCTTATAGCTATGTAAATATTATATAATTTGCTACACAATGATTTTAATGCTGACTACCTTAGAAGGAAACAGAAAGGGATTGTGACTACAGAAGATTGTTGGTAAGAGTTAGCGTGTCTTCAGTGGTTCTCCAAAGGAGATTTGTTTAGCTGAACAATTCATATTTCATTCATGTTTATTTTCATAGGTTGTTTTTTATGTATCTTTTACATGTGCTGATTCAAAACCAAATAGATTTGTGTCATGAGTATTATATATGTTGAATTACAATACATTTCATGTATGGAAGGTAATTTATATGCTTGTATTTTTACATTAGAGACTTGAAAAAGTGACGTTTTGCTTACTTTAAATTATCATGAGTAAAGGAAGATATTGAAACTGAGGAATCATTCAATCTTTTTTATCATAAATAATGTGTTTTCCTGAATTTTTATTTAGGGTAGATTCTTTAAGTTTCTGTGTCTTGAGCAATGCTATTCCAGGGCAAACTCCTAGGCTGGAATCTGGTTTAACTAGCTCTGCTACGCTCCTGAATCATCATTTAAGGCTTTGCTCTGGGATGATTTAATTACCTATCCACAAAAATAAATGATTTATCCCAAGAAATTTAAAACAACTCTTGAAAGTTACAATGTTGATCTTCTTAAAAATTTGGTGCCAGGTCATTTTTGACTTTTTTTTTATAACGGAGATTATTCAATTGAGTATAACACAGGCTGTGGAGTGTTCAAGAAAACTTAAGTTATTCAAAAATTAGCAGTAAATCTGTAAACTGGAAATATTCAACAATATCTTTTGTTTGCTATTGATTATAATGTAAAGGGATGTATATTCATTTTAAGATTAGGAAATTTGCCTCTTCAATCCTTGACAGGAAAATTAGATCCAATGAGGTTTTCAGTGTATAATTTATGTAAAGCAGACACTCAAGATTTGTTCCACATTTACATACTTTCCCAGTATTAAATGTTCAGGGAAGAAATTATAAAGTTCCAATCACAGTAATCTTTAATATTACAACACATGACGATTTGCTAAATTTCCAGATGCACCCCCCAAATGAGAGAGTCTGCTTTCTGCTGCTTCATTTTTTTAAGAGCTTTCTGCACATATTTTAATGGCAACTGTATTTGTATGTGAGTATTTTTAGCTAAGATTCTCTTTAATTGCATTTAGTTGCATGATAAATTGCTATATTATTCGCATTTTCAAAATGATAGAATAATATTTTGATTTTATACTTTTTTTATACTAATATGTGAAACAGAAGTTTTAATTGCTGACCTCAATTGTAGCTCTAAATCGATTTTAAATCAAATCAAATTGTTTAATTGTGTAATTGTATGTGTTTTAGGTGCTCCCAACTCTCATATTATAAACAAATTGGGGCAATATCTCATTACCAAAGGTTACAAAGTAAATGTATGACTAACTAAAGGTCGCAAATAATTGATCTTGCTTCAGTCCCTCAAGTAGAGTTAGAGGGATAATTGGGTTACCACACATGCATTGCATTCCACCAAATTTAAGGAATATAGCTGGATTAAGGAAACACAACATTACATCACTGAAAGAATGTGACTTATCTGCAAAAACCTGTTGGTAATTACTCTGTAGATAAATGGGCAAGATACTTCAAGTTATTTCTCATTCATATGCAGAAAAGAATAGTGATCATTCTGCTGACCTGGAATAACCTGAAATGAGATAATATATCTAAGTCATCACAGTATTATCCTATGGGTTTTAGTGCCAAAATAGTGCATGTGTGACAACAGTAGGTCCAGAGTTCATGTTTTAGACCTCCACCCCATGGTGCCCATTTAATCGGAGCATTGTATGTTTTTTTTAGCACAATCAGTGATCTCGGCATATCTTTTTATCTTATGGTTCACTTATACACCTAACATTTGTAGGCAGAATCTATGATGGGTTTTTGTAACACAATGTAACAGCTTAATTTTATCATTGATTTAGATAGAAATAAAGAACCCTAAAAATCAACAATAATTTATGGCTAACAATAAGTTTATTAGCCAACTGCCAACCTTCTTTCTAAAGCCACCAATAGTAATTGATATTGTTTTATTTATTTATTTTTTCAGTTCTGGCGCTACGGAGACTGGGTGGATGTTATCATTGATGACTGCTTGCCAACATACAACAACCAGTTGGTGTTCACCAAATCCTCTCAGCGCAATGAGTTTTGGAGCGCGCTGCTTGAAAAAGCCTATGCAAAGTAAGAGAACTCAAAAAAGTTCACATCCGGTAGTTCATGTCACGAGACGGCTTACTACTTAGAGTGAAAACAAAAGCTATTCAAATGTAGATAAAGAGGATGATTAGCTGATAGATTGACAAGCCTTCCTGGTGCAGGCCAAATCGAAGGGCCCGATTCACAGAACTAACTTAAGACAAAATCCTAAACTTACTACCATTTTGGTATTCACAGAAAGAACTTACTCATTTTGGTATTCACAGAAGGTACTTACTCATTTCGGTATTCACACAAGTTAGAAGTCCTAACTTTAGAACTCCTAAATGCCTTCTGTGAATACCGAAAGTCTTAAAGATAGGATTTTTCTCAGTTTAAGAGTAGTAAAGTTAGGACTCCTAACTTTACTACTCCTAAACTGAAAAAAATCCTAACTTTGAGACTTTCGGCATTCACAGAAGGCATTTAGGAGTCCCAAAGTTAGGAGTCCTAACTTTACTACTCTTAAACTGAGAAAAATCGTAACTTTAAGCCTTTTGGTATTCACAGAAGGCAATAGGAGTCCTAAAGTTAGGACTCCTAACTTCTGTGAATACCGAAATGAGTAAGTGCCTTCTGTGAATACCAAAATGGTAGTAAGTTTAGGATTTTGTCTTAAATTAGTTCTGTGAATCGGGCCCGAAGAAATCATTTTTGTCAAAACATGTTAATGTAATTCAGATTCTGTGCATTTAGCAGTAGGTACGCCTAGGTGCTGACAAGCTCTGCTGTATCAGTCTGACTCTAATATTACTTTTGTTTATTCATAATTTTGTATAGTTTGTACAATGCCCAAGGATGGCATTGTGATTTAGGTAGTACACCCATCTTAGAGTAAAAAAGTAGGTAACTGGTTCATGTAAAAAACACTGATTATAGTTGTTCAGAAGTAGCTGGCCCACTGAGTAGAATGCAGTACTTTTGCTGAAAATGTGTAATACATCGGAGAAGCCCTTTGCAGTACACCCTGATAAACCGGGGTGTGTTCATTCCTCATTCAGTAAAGACAATTACTCCTTCCATTGACAGAAATACATTTGCAGGCCTTTCCAGGGGGAGAAATCACCTGCAAGGGGTGGATGAATAGCCAAAAAACTATAAATACTTGGAAGTTCAGCTGTATTTGAAAGTATACTACCCATCAAATATTTACACGATGCTGGCAGAGTTTACCTCCTGATACTTTGATTTTGTCTTCACACATAGATTTTTTTTTAATGCACGTACATTGAATTTAGGGGCACAAATATCCAGGTAACATTATGAATCAGGTACATATCTTTTTCATGTTAAAGCTAAATATTACATCCAATGATATAGGAAGAAAGAATGTAAAAATGACATAATACTAGAGACATGTGAAGTAATGGCAGAGTTGGAACCAAAGGCCTTGGGTTTCATATTGATTATAGGTACTTTGTAAACAAGCATTCGCAAAACCAATAGGCCTGACATTCGCAAGCTAGAGCAATGGTTTTATTTTATTTTTTTATTTCAACCTTGTATCACAAGTATGAAAGGAAATTAAAACAAATGCTGTCACCAAAATATGGCGGCCATGTGTCTGCACTAGAAACTTTCATTAAAAAAAATTATAACCCTCGCATATAACTTTAATAGTAGCTCAGTAAGCCTGCTTCCTAGAAGACAGGAAAAACTCTGTTCACATCACAGTAACATATTATTCTTACTTTTGCAAAGAAAAGGTCATACCAGCTTTGAGTTGTTGTAACCAAAGAAATAGTTTAAATACAAAGGATGACTGAAGAGAAACAAAAACAGAATAAGAATGAAAAGAAAAAGAAAAAGGCATTGGCAAAGCAAAGTATTGGGGACACCACCTCGGGACTAAAGCACCCTTTTTTGTAGGCGACTGCATAAGTGATCGGGCAAAATCCTGTCACTCACGGTGCAGAAGAGCGAATAGCTGAAGTGGTCAGGCTCATTGCCCCATGTAGTGTGCTGTGGTGGACGGATGCAAGATGGTCAGCTGAACAGACCAATGGATGGAGGGGGCTGACTGAAAGCCTCTCTTTTTATTTATCTATGTTTGTTTTTTATGAAGTTTTAGTGCATGAAGCTGGCGAGACACTAAAACTATCTCTAGGCCAGACGTAAAAAACACGCAGAGAATTTAGAGATTTAATTGTTTTTATTCCATATCATGGAAGCGAAGAAAACAGAGAGACAGAATTTAAGTGAAAACGTTTTTAAAACGCGCATAATAAACTGGAACAGAAAGGAACTAAAGCTATCAGTAGTATCAGCCCAGGAGCGAAGGGCTCCCAAGCCTGGTCTGTACAGGATGCACTTAAATGAAAAGGCCACTTGTGTACAATGTTTTTGGTAAGACTGGTTGAAGGGGAAGGGGAGCTCAGATGGGAAGCTACAGTGAAGCTGTGGCCAGCAATGCAGTTACAGACGCTATGAGGAAGAAGACAGCGAAAAGGAGGGGAAAGAAACGGGAAGAAAGAGACTAGGAATAGAGACACAGAGGAAAATACCAGGAGTGTTGTTGAAGAAAAAGAAGATAGGAAGAAGGTGTCATGCCCAGACCAGGGGCACTAGGACCCTGGGACACAAGGGCAGAGACCAAAGGACACCGGACACCAGTTCCGGTGAGGGGAGGGGGCAAGGGGAACAAAGGGCATTCCAGGGCAGGACCTCGGGGCGAGAGGTCAGGGGCCCACTGGTGAGACGACGAGAAAAAGAATAAAGAATACCTGCAAACTCTGGCGTGTCTCGTTTGGTCTATGGGGACGGGAACACGACAACTGGCGACGAAGGTGGATGATCGAGTGCCCAGCAGAAGATCGAAGTGCAGCGGTCCACCGTGTCAAAAGACATCGTAATAGAGACCAGGAGCCCACCCTGGCTCGTGTGTGCAGCCCCTGAAGAACACACGGCGCGGGAGCCCACCCCGACCGTAATCGAGTGCAAGAAGACTGCCCTGCATCACCCGGTAAGGAGAGTGGAAAGCCGAGTGAACGCGCGCTGTTTCAAGCGCGAGATATCGCGAGAAGAGGGCAGGGTCAGGCAGGAAAGGAGGACATTCATTAAGCATTTAGAAGCAGCGGGCGGCCATTTTGAAGTCAGGCAGCACCCCGATTGGTGGAAAAGTATTGCGTGATCACCGGCGGCCATTTTGAGGTCAGGCAAACAGAGCAATAGGAAGAGAGAACAGCGCGGCGGCCATTTTGAAGTGAGGCAATGATAAAGAGGTGCCAAATAGAACAGCAAAAGGAGGAAACAAGCATTGGCAATGGAAAACAAGCATTGGCAACGGCAAACAAGCACCAACATGACTAAAGAAGCACTGACAAAGGCAAATAAACAAGCACCATAAGTAAGAAACAAGCATTGGCAAGGACAAACACAGAAACACCAGAAATAGAAAAGAAGCACTGACAAAGACAAATAAAAGACCAGAAGCAATCAAACAACACACACCTAGGCCTGTTCAGATACAAACGTCTGAGCTTTGGCGTATCGTCGGCTGCAGAAATATTTCAAGAGACAATACGACAAGTAATAAGGCCGGTAAAGAACAGCCTAAACTACAGCGACGACATCCTGGTGTTTGGAAAATCAAACGAGGAGCACGACAAAGCGCTAAGAGAGGTGTGCTCTCACCTAGAGCAGGCGGGTCTGACACTAAACAAAGAGAAATGTGAGTTGGAGTGAGACGAACTAGTATTCTTTGGCCACATCTTCTCCAAGAAAGGAATGCGACCGGATCGCAACAAGGTAAAAACGCTGGAAAGAGCACAACAACCAAGAGACGTGGCAGAAGTGAAGTCATTTCTTGGCCTGGCCAGCTACTGTGCAAGGTACATTCAAGATTTCGCTACAGTAAGTGCACCACTGAGGGAACTAACAAAACAAGGCCAAAGTTTCGCATGGACTGAAAAGTGCAGCAAAGCGTTTGAGGAGATCAGAAGCGCCGTAACAGCAGTAGACCACCTAGCATACTTCGATCCGAGGCTATGCACTGAACTGACAGTAGATGCCAGCCCAGTGGGGCTAGGGGCAATACTGGCGCAACACCAACCAGGAAAAGACTCCCCAAGACATGTAGTAGCATATGGAAGCAAAAGCCTATCGGATGTCGAAAAAGGATACTCCCAGCCAGAAAAAGAGAGCCTGGCGGTAGTATGGGCATGTGAACACTACCACATGTTCATCTACGGAAAACCATGGGAACACGACAGAAGGAAAGAGGGCATGGGTGAAAAAAGTGGAAAGCAAGTAAAAACGGGCATAGCTATCGTTGGTGCAGCCGGTCCACTGGCACCTGACCTAGAGCCCCGAGGGTCCCATGGAACCCTGGAATTTTCGATATTTTACCTTTCTAAAAGCAGACAAAGAGGTCGTTTTCCTTTCTTGCACCGGTGCCAATGACAACGTTGCTACGCTACTGAATGGAAAAGCGACAGGAAGAGACAGAAATGAGGGCAGTTTGCAGGAAGGGTTATAAAATGGATGAATGAGACATGAAGTATAAAGCATAAAGAAAAATAAGAAAAGACAAGGTCTGAAAAGGTACAAAACAAATTGGAAAGAGAACGGAATGAAATCAGTGGGCTGAGGCAATATCACAGAGGAAGAACTGGGGTTTGAGCTACAAAGGGAGAACAACAAAAAGTGAGGGTAAGTGTGAAATAGAAGTAAGGAAATAGAAGAAAAAACGAAAGTATGCATGAAATCGAGGAGAGGGAAAAGTACTTGAAAGGGAAGGAGACAAGAAAGAAGAGCAGAACAAGCAAATAAAACTGTAAGGAGAAAGAGAAGGTGCAGAAATAACAAGAGCTGGAAGGAGGTAAAAGAGAGACCAAGACAAGAAATGGATATAAAAGACAGAGGGAGGAATGAGACAGAATATAGGGAGATTGAGGGAAGGTATGACTAGAGAAGTATTGGAGGTAGAGGTGAGAGAAGACTGGATGAGGAAGAAGTTGGGGAGATCGAGGAAAGGGTGAATAAAGAAGAAAGCAGTTCAACTTTACATCCACAAAAAGACCGATATATTGAAAACCCAAAACATATAGGCAGGATGAGGCGCTCAACACTAAAGCATGTAAATATTTGTCTCACTCTTGAAGGTACACATTAAAATGTGTCTTGCTTCCAAGAACACATACATTATGTAGACAAGAAAGCAGTTTGTGCGCAGAATGAAACAAAGGGCAACGAAATTGTAATTAGTTTAATCGTAATTAATTAAGTACTAGCAACAATAGTGTGATTAATTAAAGTGCAATAAAGCATGAAGTATAGTCTTTGGCTGTACTAACATTTACAAATAAATACATTTACAAACGCAGAAGAATACAAAGTTAAATGCTGTGGTTCTGACTTAAATTACCGTATAACGGTAGGCCAAATGAAGATTTGAATCCAGGTGAGGAGGGCACAAATAGATAGGGCAAACATTAAACCACATTAGCCTTCGTAATGCCATGTTTTAAAAAGAATTACTACATGGCCGTAAGTTCTGAAGGTTTTAGTTACAAGTCGAGAAAGCAGTTAATATACATTTGCAGTTCTTGTACTGATAACATCATCTGCCACTGAAAAGGATAGTCAATGTAAGGAGAAAAGTTTATTACATGCACAACATTGTATTGTAATTGCATTAACATAGCGCTTACTACCCCTGACGAGGCATCAAAGCACTTTTTTGGCGAGTAGCACGCTACTCGGAACCCATAAAGAATTAATGGTGAATTAGTATAGTGAAATATGAAAGTAATTTGAGTGGTGGATATGTTAGTCAGTTATTTGGATTGAGAAGGATAGTGGAGGGATAGAAGAGGGAAAAAGGTTTGCATTTATATAGCGCTTGCTGCTCCTGATGAGGTGTTGAAACGCTTTTTCGCCGAGCAACCCGCTACTCCAGAACCCATAAAGGATTAGTGGTGAATTAGTATAGTGAAAAATGAAATTAATTTGAGTGGTGAACATGTTTGTCTGTTATTTGGATTGAAAAGGTTACTGGCGGGATAAAAGAGAGAAGGATTTAGACATTTTTTGTTTGTTTGTTTGTTTTGGAACTCATAGCAGTAGGGGAGGCCTGGGATGGCTCATAAAAGTTAATGGAAGAAGGCAGTAGCTGCTGACGACTAACAGTCTTGTTATGTTTGTGGCAAAGGATCTACAGGAAGTTTATTGTCCATAGATATATTATTTATTTTTATTTTTTATTACAAGATCTTATCAGACAGATAAGCCTTGCAGGCATTCGGCAGATAATTTGGCTTGTCTGTTGTGATAATCAACACCACATCCTTGCCTACAAAGGTAATCTGTGAGATTTTGTGTAACAAAATACATGTCTGCAGCCTTTTGCATGATACAATAACAATCCACCCTTTTTTTTTTTTTAAACATGATTTTATTGATTTTTACAATTTTGCATGTGTCATATAGTGGCGTGACATTGCAGCATACTTCTATCACATGACTTGTATCGTTAATTAACATCAAGTCTGCGTTCCTCAACTGTTCTTTGCTCTTGCAATTGCTTACCATATTGTTCGACTCTACAAATAACATATAACCCACAATCCTAGCATTCCCTCCCCCCTCCCCTTCGTACTGGGCCCATACACATGTCCCGTTGTCATTGTCGGCCTGTACATAATTGCTTCATACTCCATACACTTTGCAAATTGCTTACTTTTTAAAATTTGTCTAACCGTATCCTGACCTTATGCACTATCCTGTGTATTGTTATTAGGTGTAGTAAAGTCTACGTCCATGGCTCGACCCGCCTCTAACATGACATCCCACTCCATCGCAACAGGAGTCCTCCGTAGCCCTCTCTCCTCCTCCCGTCTCAATGCTGCACTTTCTGCTCCCCCCGCATCTCACCACTTCGGCGTGCCAGGCATGTATTATGGGCGGTGTTTTTGATTTCCATCTCATAGTGATCGCCCGCACCGCCAATAGGAGTGCTAAGTTCACAAATCTGTTCTGTATTTTATATTTGGAAGCGTTCTTCCTGAATCCCAATATGCAGCTCTCTATTGTAGCGGGTATCTCCCTATGTGTAATCTCCGCTGTATGGCGTCTGATCGAGTCCCAATACCCTCCAATTCTGTTGCAGGACCATATCGTATGTATAAGGTCTGCTCCCTCTAGTCGACATCTGGGGCAATGATGTTGTGTAGTTGGGTAATCTGCGCGGTGTGAGATACGCCCTGTGTAAAATCATGGTTTGGATGTATTTGAACCTCGCATTCCTTGATACCTTCTTCGGGTGCTCCACTACCTTCTCCCATTCCTTGTCTTCTAAGGCTCTGCCTATATCACCCTCCCATGCTGTGCGCAGCGGCGTCAAGTCTATTTGTGTATGGGAACGCAACCCTACATAGAGCCATTTAATAAGGTGCCGCCCCCTCCCCATATAGTACAGTGTTTTTACCAGGTCATTCGTGGAGGGTTCTTGTCTTTGTGGGGCCCAATGTGTTCGGACGTATTGCATTAATGCTGCGTGTAAGAGATAGAGGTGGTCCGGAGCTCCGGTTTCTCTCACAAAATTATCGTGATCCATTAGTACCCCGTCTCCGAAAAAGGTCCGCCACCGTGCTGACCGCCACATCCAACCAAGGCGCCAGCCTGCACGACGTCAGGCGTCCATCTTGTAAAGGTATACCGAGCAGAGGTATATTCCCGGCGTATGCAGGGGATGCTCCAGTGTACTGCAGGGCTGCCCTCCAGCAGCGCAACGCCGTGCGCAAAAGGGGGGGGAGATCCCGCGGAATTCTACTGTGCGGTAGCAGGAGGGTGTGTAGGGCCCCTCTGTCAACATCCTGCTCTGTCATTCCTATTTCCTGTAGGTTACGTCCTGCGGTCCAGAAGGCCAGCCACTGCAATTGACAGGCATAGAAATAAGCTCTAAGATAGGGCACTCCCAGACCGCCTCCAGCAGTGCTGCGTTGCAGCTTCTTAAGGCTAATTCTCCGCCTACCTGTCCCCCAAATAAGGTCGATTAGTTGTGTGTTCATTAGTTTGAAAGTGGTGCCCGGGAGCAGAAGTGGTATGTTTGTAAAGTAATAAAGCAGCCTTGGTGGACCACCATTTTTGCTATTGCCGCCCTGTCTGCCACTGACAGTGGCAAAGCAGTCCAAAAGGTAATGCTAGCCCGTAAGGCCCTAAGGGCTCTGTGCAGGTTGCCCTCTATCATGTCTGCCTGGGACCGATAAACTTGGATGCCTAGATACTTAAACGTGTGGGGTGCCACCTTGAACTGTAGCGTACCAAACAAGAAGTCCCGCATGGGCGCCTGTTCCTTAAAGTAAAACACCGTCGATTTCATTGGGTTAATAGCTAGCCCCGACACCTGCTCAAAGCGCTGAAACATCGCTGCCATGGCGTCCACCGGTGTATGGAGGTCGCGCAAGTATAAGACAATATCATCTGCATACTCCGATATCAAGTGCGTGGTACGTCCCGCTCTAATCGCCATTTCCCCTAATTCCTCCCTAATCCTCAACGCCATAGGTTCTAGTGCTATTATAAAAATAAACGGCGACAGCGGGCACCCCTGTCTCGTTCATCTGCGTATCTGGTATTTTGCCGATATGTGCCCTTCCGTTCGCGCTCTCGCCGTAGGGGCGTTGTAGAGGAGGCGGATCCACCGGACGTATTTGTTTGGCAAACCGAAACTTCCTAGGACCTTGAATATGTAGTTCCATTTAACAGAGTCGAATGCTTGTCGCATATCAAGTGAGATACAACCCGCGTAGTCATAGTGCTTCGGGGCCTCCGCAAGCAAGTGGTGCAATTTCCTTGTGTTCAAGATCTGCACGATTCCATCACTAATGCAGTAGAAAAACTTGCACCTGCATCCTTGCGATATGTAGCCCGGCGGAAACCATCAGCGCCATGGTTTTCGGACCATCTCAGAGTATTAAGACAGGGCTGTAGAAGCAGTGAGAGGAGATGGAGGAAATCCTGGGATCCCATGGATAGGGAGGCCCACAAGTCTGCTCTACGGGAGTATAAGCAGAAAGTGATAATGGAGAAGCAGGAATACTTCGCCAACCTTACCAGTTCACTTACCTCCTCTAGGGAGCTTTTTAAAATTGCTGATTCGCTGTGCTCCCTCCAACTTCCAGACCCCGTAGTTAGCTCTCAACGTCTCTGTGACGACATTGCAGACTTTTTTCACACAAAAATCTTTGATATTCATACTTCCTTGGAAGTACAACGTCTCTCCTTGGCAGAAAATCTCCCTCCAGGCATAAGCTCTTTTGAGACACTGGATATAGTCCCTTCCAGCCTCCTTTCTGTTTTTCCTTCTATGTCTCTGGAGGGTTTGAATCTTCTTCTAGACAAGACGAAATCCTCCTCTCCACTAGATCCATTGCCTCTCAAAAAGCTAAAAGAGTGTAGGAACAGCCTCCTTCCTCCCCTACTTGAGGTGATGAACAAGGCAATTGTTCAAGGTATTTTTCCACCAATATGGAAGAAGGCCATTGTGAAGCCGCTTCTTAAGAAGCCCTCACTCGACCCTGGCCTCTTGAAAAATTTTAGACCTATCTCTCTGCTCCCTGCACCCGCTAAAATTCTAGAAGCACACCTGAATCGCCATTTATCCTCTTTTCTTGAAGTTTCGGAGTATCTTGACATTACCCAGCATGGATTTCGAAAACATCACAGCACAGAATCTGCCCTCACCTCTGTAGTCGACAACATCCGACGCAAGGTTGATGTTGGACAAACTACTGTTCTAGTGCTACTGGACCTCACAGCCGCATTCGACACTCTGTCTCCTGCCATTCTAACATCTCGGCTTAGGGAGGCAGGTGTCACTGGCTCGGCCCTGAGTCTCCTCAACTCCTTTCTCCTTAATAGGGAACAGAGAGTGATGCTCGGCAACCACCTCTCCCCAGCAAAGTCTCTGCAATGTGGGGTGCCACAGGGGTCGGCATTAAGTCCGACCCTGTTCAACATCTACGTGGCCCCCCTTGCTAGGCTAGTAAGATCGCAGGGGATGGAGGTGGTATCATACGCCGATGACACCCAGATCATGGTTTCACTAACTCAGTCCTCTGTTTTAACATCTGCCTTTAGCTTCAGGTCCTGTATGCAACATGTTGCAGATTGGATGGTTACCAACTCCCTGAAGCTAAATGGCGACAAGACTGAGGTCCTGATCTTTGGGAAGGACCAAGATATCTGGTCGAGTGAGTGGTGGCCCTCTTCTCTTGGCACCTGCCCCACTCCCTCTCAATCTGCCAGAAATCTGGGTGTAGTGTTTGATACCTCACTCTCGATGTCCTTACAGGTGAATCGGACTGTTTCGACCTGCTGGGGCGTGATCAGGACGCTCAATAGAATTTGCAGCTATCTGTCTCTTCAAGCACGCAAGCAGATTGCAGTCGCCCTTGTTGGTTCCAGGTTGGACTATTGCAACTCTCTCTACATGGAATCCAACAAGGGCCTTATACATCGACTGCAAATCGTGCAGAACGCTGCTGCACGTTTTGTCCTGGATCTTTCCAGGGCCTCTTCTGCTACTGCTGCGAGGAGAGACCTCCATTGGCTGCCTATTCAGCACAGAATCTATTTTAAAATCCTCTGTCTGACCTATAGAGCACTCGAGGATGGATCTAAAGGCGCTATCAGCTCCCTGCTTACCCGTTACCACCCTACAAGGTGTCTGCGCTCTTCGGGACTTTTCCAACTTGTTGTCCCTCGCTTTAAGCTCACTAGATGGGGAGCCAGGGCTTTCTCAGTCGTTGCTCCACAACTTTGGAACATCTTGCCGACAGAGTTAAAGACCTTACCCTCTTTAGCGCTGTTTAAAAAGGCCCTAAAAACGTGGTGCTTTTCTAGAGCTTACACAGGTTGAGCTGCAGGGGCTTTTGTCATGAGTTGGATTTAGATTTAGGCGCCTTGACGCCCATTGGGCTATGTTTGCGCACGATAAGATCCCTTTTATTATTACTTCGCGCAGGTAAAAAACCCGTCTGATCCATATGAATCAGTTTATGCAAGTTCGGCAGGAGTCTATTCGCCAGCACTTTACTAAGTATTTTATACTCTGTCGTTAGCAATGATAGCGGGGGATAACTGGCCATATCGGTGGGGTCCCTGCCTGGCTTCGGGAGCGACACCACCAGCGCCTGTGCCGTAGTGAGGGGCAAGCTTCCCTTTTCCAGTGCTTCTTTATATAAAATTTCCAACTGGGGCACGAGTATATCCGCGTAGGTAGCATAAAATTCGGCTGGCAGACCATCCATCCCGGGGGTTTTATTCCTGGAGAGGCCCTTGAGGGCTGCTTTAATTTCTGATTTCGTGATGGGGCCTAGCAATCCTTTCTGCGCGTCTGCCGATAGCCAGGGACAGGGTGCCGCAGTTAAAAACTCGTCTATGTCTGCGTCACGTACATCCCCAGGTTCACTGTAGAGTCGCTCGTAATATTGCCGGAAAGCCTCATTTATCTCTCCCTGGGTGGACACCACTTCTCCTGTGGTGGCAGTGACCTCACTGATAACCACGCTAGGGGGGGTCGTCCCTCAACAATTTTGCCAGCAGGGTCCCCGCCTTGTCCACCTCTGTGTGGCACAGTTGCGTGTACCTTCGATGGTCTATGACCCTGAGTGATTCCAGGAGTTCAGCATGTCTAATTCTAGCCTCCTGCAGCGGTGCCCGCTTATCGGCGCTCTGCACGGCTTCCTGCTCTAGCTTGTTGAGCTTGTCTTCTACCTCCATAAGGGATTTATGAACCTCTTGCTGCGCACCCACCGTCACCCCTATTGCCTTCCCACGGATCACCGTTTTAAAAGCGACCCACTCGATTAATCTAGTAGACGCCGTGTTGCTATTTTCAGTAAAATAATGCTGAATAGTGTCCAATATAGCGGAGCGAAATACTGAGTCTTCTAGCATTTGGGGCCACAACCGCCATGTAGGCACTGGGGTGGGTATCCTCCCCCACTCGATCACCACTTCCAGTGGATTGTGATCTGAAAAAGATTTTGCCAAGTAAGTGGCATCCGTCACCTGCATCGTGATGGTATTTGAACAGTATATCCTATCAATTCTCGTGTGTAGCATGTGTACTGGTGAATAGAAGGAGTATTCCCTATGGGTTGGGTGCCTCATCCTCCAAACATCCCACAACCCCCATCCCTCCGCCCATCCACACAGCGCACCCGCCTGCTTGCAGACCCCTGACCCATGTAGGGGTGGATGCGACCTGTCAAGCGCCACATTCATCACGGCGTTGCAGTCCCCTCTGAGTATCCATGGGTGACCCTCCCATCCAGCCAAGGCAACCGACAGTGCTCCCAGGAACCTCTCCTGCTCTGAGTTTGGCGCATATATAGAGCCCAGTACTACTGGCCTGCCATCCAGGGTACCCTGCACCAGGATGTACCTCCCCTGCTGATCCACTCTTTGTTCCACCGGCGTAAAGGGCACTCCATGCCTGACCCATATTGTGGCGCCTCGCGCAAATTCCGAACATGTGGTAGAAAAAACCTGCCCCTTCCATTTTTTACGAAGCTTCCCAACCTCCACCGCAACCATATGAGACTACTGTAGGTAGGCTATCTGCGCCCTGCGCCTCAGCAGCTGTGCGTGTATCCTATGCCGCTTCTGAACTGAGCCTAGTCCCCGGACATTCCACGTTATTATGGTGTATTTATTCTGCATGTGTATCGCTTATCCAAGTTTGGCCCCATCTGGTCGCCCTATCTTGGTCCTTGCCGTGCCAACCTAAGAGAGCGCACAACCCAGGACTAGTTTCCACTCCTACAATAGCCAATACTCGGTCCGATTGTAGAACTAAACCGAACCAACCAAACAAAAAAGATAAAAACCAAACCAGCATTCAAACAAGGCTTTCGCATATTGGGGTACGTGGCCTAATCTACCCATCCAGCGCATACTCCGACTCTGGGGTGCTGTGGTGGTCTCGCATCCCCCGGGCCGTGTATACCACAAATACAATACTGTTATAACTATTATGACACTAAGGAGATAGCAACCATGTACGTTACTGGTCTGTTCTGATCCGGGTGCACGGCACAGTCCAACCCGCTACGGGATCAGCTCGTCAGCCGTCTGCGGAGTCACAGAAGGAAACAGGGCCACACTCCCATCAGAGTCCGATCTCTGGGTGTCCACCTCCGAGGTAGTCAGATCGCCGATCCCCACCGCGCCTCGGAGGGAGGAAACCGCAAGGATCGCCGTTTCCTTGTCTTTCTGCACCTGTTGGGATGTTGGGCGGAGCTGCATATCTCATCTGCGCAGCCTGCGCGAGCTGCGCTGCCCTGTCGCTCGACCTCCTCTTACTGTGGAAGTCGAAGTCTGAGAGGCTGTCCTTGATCGTCTTTCCGGCTCCATCACCTCCATCCACTCCTCCGCATCACCGGGGCTTTCAAAGAAATAAGTCTTCCGCTCGTAAATGATCCGTAACCGCGCCGGAAAGAGAAGGGCGTATTGTAGATTCAATTGCCTCATCTTCCTTTTAACTGCCTGGAAGGAGGAGCGCTGCTTCTGCACCAGCTTTGTGTAGTCTGGGTACAGCGAGACCATAGTGTTCTCGAATCTAATTTTGGGCACGTCTCTCGGTTTCTGCAACAGCACATCCCGATCCCTGTAGTTGAGCAATTTAAGTATGAGTGGTCGTGGCGGCCCGCAGGGATCCTGTGTGCCCGCTCTATGCAGAAATGATCGGAAAGCCCATCGGAGGTGACGTGTTCCCTGAGCCATCCCTCCATGTATCGGGCAGCGTCAGCCCCCTCGCTTCTTTCCGGCATACCAATGACGCGGATATTGTTCCTTCGCGCTCTCCCTTCCGCATCCTCCACGCGCTCCATCAGGGTGGCAACCTGGGTCTGTAGTTGTTTGATATGGGTGGTGTTCTGGATCTGTTGGGGGGAGAGGGCGCCCAGCTCCGCAGCATGGTCCTTCACCTTGTCAGCGAGTTTAGTATGATCAGCTCTGAGCAGCGCCAGGCCGGTTGTGAGGGCGCCGATTTGAGCTTCTAAAGCTTTCCTCGAGTCTCTCACTTCCTGTAAGATCAAGTCCAGTTTGTCCATCGTTTCCACTGCATTGGTAGGTGGTATACAACCGGCCTGCGAGGGAGCATCCATAGTCCCTGCTGTGTCTGGGACACGATCAGTGCCCGTCTCACTGTCCTGTTATTTGCCCTTCACTCGCCCCATCATGAGACTACTAGGGGTCTTATCCCTTGCCACTGCAGGGAGTCCTCGCCCACCGCCTCCGTTGGGCTGTCTGCCATGTTCACCAGGCCTCTCACCACATAACTGCCCCGTCCAGCCCCGCCGTCGATCCCCAGAGCAGTTGTTATCGCCGGCTCTGGCTGATTGACCCCTGGTCCTGTCTTCGGTGCCCAATGCTGTGTTCTGGGCACAATAAGTGCAGACGTGTGTCACAGAGTAGGTGCACTGATCTATGTCCTCCTGGGGAGGTTGGGGGCGAAGTCCTCCAGGCGTCCTGTGTGACCTTCTCTCTGTGGCAGCACCCTGCGCGCTACGCCCCCACCATCTCTGTAGCGCAGTACACGCTCTGTTCACTGTCTCTATGCAGGTCCCTACCTGTCGCTGGCTTCAGTGCTGCCCCTTCCAATCAGTGCCAGGCAGCTACCTTCCAGACTGCTCCACTGCCTTCGGGGGCCGTCCACACTGTGTGCCCGGATCTCCTTCCCTGCTCGCCCCTGGCATCACCACTCCACCGCTATCCGCCTTCACTCGCCGGGGTGTCTACTCCACGTAGGTGTGCTGGACACTGCAGGCCCGAGTAGGCCGCGCCGCGTCCCCGGCTCTCGCGTAGTCCTGCTCTCTCCTCACGCTCCTCCAGGCCGCCTGCACTCGCTCCCCTGGTCGTGCCGTACCTCCCGTTCTGTTCCTGTTACTTACTCGTGGTCCCGACGGGGGCTCCGCCGATCCTCTCCAGACCCCCCCTTCATCCGATGTTCTCAGGGCCGCCTGCACTGTGTCGCGGCCCCGCGATCGCTCCAGCTCAGCACTCCGCGGGTCACCGCCCCCGCTCCGTAGGCCCCTCCCCCGCCGCTCGCTCCACTCCGCTACGGGGGCCTCTCGGAAGCCTCAAGTCGGCTCCGATGATTGGCACAAGTGCTGCACCGTGGCGCCCGGTCCCTGATTGCAGGTCGCACCTCCGGCAACGGTAGTATTCAGGATATTTGCGGTCCGGGTCCGGAGCTATCCTAAGAGGCGACCGCCATGCTCGACAGTTGGCCACGCCCCTCCAACAATCCACCCTTAAAGGAGTATTCGCTTTAATATATGTGTTTCCTAATAAGTAAAATAAAAATAGATCAGAAAAATCGCATCTTGTGTAACGTTTTCCAATGACGCAATCAGGCCTACAGCCTTTATCATTGGCTTGTTGTCATAACCAACTCAGGCCTACTGTATTGAATAAACCTTTGACACAAGGCAACCATCAGGTACACAGTAATAAATTCACAAATATGCTCGGAATTACAGTTCACCAAAGCATATAATATTACTATCCCTATCATGCTGGGCTAATAAGTAGTATCATATTGCACATTTTCTATCCCCATTGTTTGTTCAAGTAGACCACAAACACCAAAAGCCTTGCCTACTACGATAACCTGTGAGATTCCATGTAACAGAATACATACCTACAGATTTGACCACAGTGTAATACTATTGACCATTAAAAGCCTATTGCTTTTAGCACATGATTTTTTAAATAAATAAGTCAGGCCTACTGGCTTTTGCATTACGTTTCATAATAAATAGATCAAACTTACGAAGTCTTACCTAACTTTCGTGCTTAAGCTAGCATCCATCATGCTTACAAAGCATGCAAATATGTACAAAATTACAGTTAACAAAACAAAATACATCCTCTCTAGAAAGGGCGTAAGAAGAATTATCTCAGTAAAATCTTCTACACCCATGGGTTTGTCACAGGGGATGATAACACCACAACCCTTGAGCACTACGGTAATCTGTGCAATTCCATGTAACAAAATGTGTGTTCACAGCCTGTAGCACAGTATGATCCAATGTTAAAGGGATATTTGGCGTTAAATGCTCTTCACAAAAAATAAGCAAAGCCTCCTGCCTTTGTCGTAATGTTTTATAATAAATAGATCAGACCTATAGCATCATATGTACCATTTACCAGTGAACTAATCAAGCCTGTTGCTATTTTCATTGGCTTGTCACCAGAACAAACTCAGACCAACTGTATTGTTTCCTCAAATCGCCACCAAGTCATACAGTCACAAAATGAGAAATGTAAACAGAATTACAGTCGTCAAAACAAAATACTGTTGCTCTTAAAGTGCCCTAACAAGGATTATAACAGTGTAAATCTTCTATAAGTATGGATTATCAGAGGGGTTAACCGGCACGAAAACCCTTGCCTACTACGATAAACTGTGAGATTCTGTGCATCAAAATATCTCTCGGCAGGTTTTAATACACAGTAATAACAATCCTCCTTTAAATGTGTTTTGAATTTACATATCCTTTTCACAATAAATAAATTAGGCCCACTGGCTTTATTGCAACGTTTCATAAATAGATGTAGCTTATAGTCGAGGTCATTGGTTCTCCACCATAACCAACCTTTCCCACATGACAACCAGAGACGGACAAATAAATCATTATCTAATTATCTCGAAGTAGCTTAAGAGCATCGCAGTGGAATGTGTGGTACTTTAAAAGGCAAGTGCCATCCATCACAGTGGTTTCTTGACAGTGGTGTAGGTCCATTCTGTCAAAACACACTAGCTTTACTTGTTAAATAGCCTCGATTACACAGCTGGCTAAACAAATGATCACAATGGTAAGGACTCTTTCTGTGGAACCACACTGTTTTGATGAATCAGAAGCTGTACTCAAGTGATCCAGCATCTGATCAGAGCTATAGTCTGTTCTCTAGTACTCCAAAAAGTCTCTCTTTTTGAAAATAACCTCTGCATTGTCAATCCAGACCTAAAAATAGCTAAAGAGAAGGGTGGAATTTCACCAATAAAGAAGACACATGTCTTTACTAATTCAATTACTGCATGTAGTATGTAAAGTTATGGTAGCAAGTCCAACACCTTAGTTTAAGGCCGACCCAGATCACTACTGCAACAATATGACTGTCTTTTTAAGCTTGAAGGTATGCTTTAAGATTGTTCCAGCAGCCACAGACAAGTAGGGTGGTGTAGCAAAAGGTAACTATGGTCCTGATTAGGATAGTAGTCCGTTGGACCACCGATTGCTATTGTGGCATTGAGGAGACCTCTCGACAAGGAGTCCGCGGTCTGACCGCTGTATTTCGATGCGACCGCCGGGCTGGCAGTCGGAGAGTGCTCATTTACACAGCGGCTTGTGCTGCGGCCCAGGAAAAGAGCTGTAGTGTAAATTAGCACTTTGTGCACATACATACACTGTGTGCTGTGCACCATGTGGTGCATGACACATGGTGCATGGGGGCACTAAATGTGCCACTGGGACACTTTACGGTGGTCCACCATGGACGGGGGCCCTGTTTGGGGCACCCAAAGTCTTTTTCTGACACCCTTTTCATGGCAGTCTATCCGACATGAAAGGGCTGTCAGAAAGGGGTATCTTAATCCTAACAGTGGTGCCTGCTTCTCTACCGCCAACATTTAAGAGATACGATTCCGACCGCCGCCCAATGGGATCTCAGAACCTGTCGTAGGCGGCAGTCTTCCCACGATCGCTAAGGATCCGACCCCCTGCATCATAATGCAGTGGTCGGACCATCACTGACTCTCTTTCGGTGGCGGTCCGACCGACATCTTAATCATGCCCTATGTTGTCATTTGTAACAGAAAAGTTTGTGTGTTTATGTTTTTTATTTCATGTCCTTTGACCACAGAAAAGAGGAAGCCACAATTTCAGGGTCAAAATTCGTCAGACATCGATAAAAAGCCATACATTTCAGGCATGAATGGAGGCAAGCAATAGGGGAAACACTAAAGGAAAATGTGATGTGACGAGAGAAAAAAGAAAGGCACTAACAGTAATAAACTTAATAAAAGGAGGTAAACACTATTGAAAACACAACACTAACATTTTCAAGCTTAAAAGTATATCACAAGAAGAGCTGCCTCTGCTGGAACACTTCATACTTTGTCTTACATACACTCTCAGTTTAAATGTATGTAATGCAATCATTGTTATGTTACATACATTTCTAGAGGGCACGTTCACCAAACGGCTTCATGGCACTAAGGTGGCTGAAACATAGCAAGCGACTGATCAAGTTTTCTGAACACAAAGTAATGGAGGGTAGACCTGATTTCAGTTAGAAGTGACTTCCAGATGCAAGGGGGCAAGTACAGAGAATTTTGAGCCGCAGAGAGTCTTTGTTGTGTAAAGCAGACCTCAGATTGAGAGAAGGAATGTATTTCTGTATGCGAGCAGAGATAAAAACAGGACTACCAGTCTGTAGAGATTTCAAAGTAAGGCAACCCGCCTTAAAGATGCAACATTGTACTATGAGGCAGCCAGTGCAATTTCCTCGCAGGGGGGTGATGTGACAATTGCGAGATTGTTGGTACAGTAATCCTGCTGCATTGTACCACTTTATTTTATCATGAAGCAATGTGTGTTATTCCTATATATAAAAGCTCACATGAACACTCCCAAGCATTAATTTTTTAACATGATATAATGTGCAAAATTGATATGATAAGTCAAACTGAAATAGCTTTTCAGAGTACACGATATATTTACAGTTAAAGAGGGAAACCCAACATCAGTATGCGTGATGTGTAAAATACTTAAAAGGTAATTAGGCAAGAAAGAAAGGAAGATAGTTCATCATTTCATTGTATGTCAGGAGTACACCAGTCCTTTCATTTAGGTTCAAGATGGGATTACAACCTTCTGTAGTGATATCAACTCCTGGTCTTGGTTGCCCCACCACTAATGATCTTTGCCAAAGATTTGGACAAGAAAGTTAATTTGTTTTCAAAATGTGTGTCTAGCTTCCCTTGGATTAGTTGGTTGACTTGCTTGGAACCCATATTTATGAAGGGTTCTCAAAGGATGGGGGAACTGGTTGGAACGTATTCCAAGCCCAATTTCGTGTAGGGTTCTCCTCGTGACTTGGAGTTAGTATTAATCCTTCTGTTAGTCAGAATATATATCTAACATTTAGAGAGATTTAAAGGCTGGCAACCCTTTTTAAAACAAATAAAAAATTTAACTGGGCTGATCCTAGGCACTATTTCTTTCCAGTGAGATGGTTGTCTCTTTGAACGTTCAAACAATTTTAGCCAGATTGTTAGACCTATGTATAGAGAATTGGGTGATATGGCCATAAGGTTGGTGTCCTAGTATTTAGGACCTCAGCATATTAAACAAACACGAGAAGAAGGCACTGAACTTAATCACATTCAGCCCACCGGAGGATAAAACAAACATGCGCATGAACAGAAAGGAGCTGGACTTCCATGAGCGGATTAGGGAGACTTTGCTTGAAGCAACAGGCTGCAGTTGGGTCCCAACTGCTTGGAAACACAAAGAGGTGAACCAGACTGACAGTATAAGGGACAATGTTGGTTATATTAAACGCATGATCTGTAACGATCCCCCCTGTTGTTGTAATCCGCAAAGACAGAGGACAGCAAACACTCTCATTACAAACAAGCAAAGGCATGTCCATATCACCGTGTATGGCTGTGTGGCACAAACAATGTACTTCTAAGTAACAATCCACAGCAGGCAGCCAACTACCCACGGGCACCCAACCCAAATTTTTCTTGTTTATTATTTTTGCGGTACTATGGCTCCACAGCTAAAACGGCAACAGTGGTACCACAAAACCATGCGAGCTTTGCTTGCTGAAGCTTGTTGGTCTTGTGGTACCACAGCACCTGCAGTCCTAGACGGGGGTACGCTGGGTCCCGTGGGGATACTGCGGGACCTGCAGCACAATTAAAAAAAAAAAAAAAAAACATGTTTTGACCCCTGGGTATGTATGAGTGTGTGTGTGTATATATATATATTTCTTTATATCTCTTTATATATTATATCATATATATATATGTACATATATATATATATATATATATATATATATATATATACATATATATACATATATATATATATATATACACACACACACACATATATATGTATATATCTGTGTGTTTGTATGTATTTTTTTTTCACCCCAGTGGCGCTCACCACTGGGTAGTTATAGTTAGGTCAGCTCTTCCATAGGAAAAGTTTTTTTGTGTTGCTAATAACTTGGGTCCCGTTCAACGAATCTCCAGGAGACCTTCCAAAAAGGTACTACATTTCGAATGGTTTGTGCATTGAAGGTTTCGGGGTGATCCGTCAAGTGAGAGCAGAGAAAAAATGGGTGTCCCAAAATGCAAAATCCCCATGCATTTTCCATAGACTTCTTTAAGTAGAGCTACCACCCGGGTTACCTCCAGGACTCCACCCAAGTCCTGCAAAAAAGGTTAAAAATAAAAGATATAAGGGGGCAGGATAGGGATATCCTGCCACAGTGCGACCACCCCCTGCCACCCCTCCAACCGGGGTCATTAACATATTTTGTATTATATCGCTAATTCGCAGTGGATCCGTGAATCTGCTGTAAATGTGTTTAAAAATTAAAAAATCTTACCCCAGGTTGTGCCAAGGCCTGGGTTTGTCTCTTTTATTTATTTAGGGGAGGAGGACATATGCCCCCCCCCCCCCACCAAGCCAATAGGAGGCCCCAGGGACCCCATCCCCTCGGTGCTGATGTGAAATTAAAAGGGAGGGAGCGCACAGCCCCTCTCCCCGTGCCTCTCAGAGGCCCTGGGGACCCCACCATATGCCAATTCTATTTTGAAGGAAGGCAGATGCACAGCCATGCTTCTCTTCCAGGGGATCCTCATCAATAGTCATAAGCACTGAATATTCCCGCCCATGTGCGGGGACCCCGGAAATAATAAAATTATATATGTAAAAAACATACATATATACAGCTCTGTATATGTATAAACATATATCATTTTTTCCAAGCAAATGCAGCTCCCATAAAAGGCTAGGCAATGTAAATATACACATCCAATAACACACATATATATATATATATATATATATATAAATAAAGGTATAACAATACACCTAAATCTCTTTTTTTTTTTTTTTTTTTTTTTTTAATGAGGTAAACACTCATGAGAAAGCAAAAAATAAAGAGAACAAACTGTGGAAAAACACAGATGTACAACACATTGCCAGCCTGCAGGCTGCATTGCAATATAATACCATAGAGACTAAAAAGCCCTGTACAGGTAAAAACTGGCACCGTGCCTTTAAGGCAGCCCTGACTTCCATATCCCATCATGCCTCAGGGGTGACAGTTAGGTCAGTTGTTCTTTCCGGCTCCTTCAGTCAGGACCCTGGAATTCAGCTCTCTTCTTTTTTGACTCTTTAGTCAAGAATTATTACAACTTTAAGATTTTTTTGGACTTCTTCTTACAACTTCTGTGAGGAAGTCAGTATCCTGTGTTTTTCTGACTGATTTTTCAGCCGTTTTGTCAGAAAAATGCCTTCTTTATTTGTTCCATGCCCATCTTGTGGAAAAAAGAAGGCTGCGTCAGACACACATGAGGTGTGTATCATCTGTCTGCCGGACTCTCACTCTCCAGCAACATGTCGTCATTGTGAAGACCTTTCCAAAAGGACTTTAAAGGAGAGGGAGAGGATTAGGCTGTATGGCCTAGCAGAACGGTCGACGTCGAGGCAGTTGGTCCCTGTTTGCTCCCCATCGACGTCGGGCTCGGCGTCGAAGACTCCAGCGGCGGGATCGTCGCGGAGAGGTGAGGAGTCAAGGGGAAGTCATGCTGCAAAGAGAAAATCGTCGTCGACTTTAGATTCAGCGTCGAAGCGGATGCGTTCGACGTCGACGGCATCTAAAAGCTCGGCGTCGAGGTCTCGGCGCCACAGTTCAACGTCGAAAAAGCATCTGTCGACGTCAAGAGAAGATCGATCGACGTCTGCACAGAGATATCGTTCGTCGTCGAAAGAAAGACATCGTTCGACGTCGAGGTCGGCGAGACATCATTCGACGTCGCGAGAAGTACGTAGGCGATCTCCACAGTCGACGTCGAGACCAAGATCGCCGTCAAGATCAAGATCGCCGTCGAGGAAACATCGTTCGACGGCGAAGAGGCTTTCGACGTCGTCGGAGCATTCGACGTCGAGACAAAAGTCTCCGTCAGGAGTGACGTCGGGGCAGACGCCTCCGTCAGGGCCGACGTCGAGGCAGGAGCCTCCGTCGGAGTCGACGTCGAGGCAGAGGCCTCCGTCGGAGTCGACGTCGAGGCAGAGGCCTCCGTCGGAGTCGACGTCGAGGCAGGTGCCTCCGTCGGAGTCGACGTCGAGGCAGGTGCCTCCGTCGGAGTCGACGTCGAGGCAGGTGCCTCCGTCCTCACAGGTCTCCAAAGCTTTGGTGAGGTACATGAAGCCTCCGTCGAAGATAATCTCGACGTCGAGACAAGAAGCTCGGAGCCTCGAAGATTCGAGTCAAAGATCTCCGGTGATAGGCCTATCACCGTCGAGGCAGCCCTCTGTTGAGGGTACGCAGGAGGTGTCGCATATTCGCCTCACGATTCGACCAGTCTCAAGGCGAAAATCTCCTCATAGACTGATATATACGACTCCTGAGTCACCGCGTCTCATATCTATCTCGCCTTCAGGATCAGAGGGCTCAGGTTCAAGATCAGAATCACCAGAGCTTGTGCATTAATCTCCAGTACCTGCAAGAGAAAGTTCGCAGGAGGAGGACAATGCTGTACCTCAGAGTCCCGTAAGGGAGATGCCTCAGAACCCTGCTGTACCAGACGCAATAAAGGCATCGCTAACAAGAATAAGGGGCGTGGTATTCCCAGCGACACCGATCAGACCAAGATCTCGAGAAAGAGAATCCCGAAGTCACTCTCGAGCACCAAGAAGGCGATCCAGGTCTGCCTCCCTCAGAAGAGAGTCGACCAGATCAGAGAGAAGGCGCCGTAGGACCCCTTCTACCTCCCCTTCTTCCAGATCATCCAAAAGGGATTATTCACCGACACTCTCGGAGACGCCACCCTCTCGGGTATCTCCGGTAGATGATATTTCTACATTTCAAGAAGTGTTGTGTAGAGGAGCTACAAAATTAAATATCCCTATGCCGGTTCAGGAGACCACCGCATCCATAATTTTTGAAACTCTTCATGAACGCACAGTGACACGCCCGTTATTGCCATTAGTCCCCGGTTTGCTACAACCGGTAATGGATATCTTTCTCACGCCAGCAACCACCAAAACGGCGCCGGCGAGAATTCTAAAAAAGTACCGTCCAGCTCCGGAGGATCCGCTATTCCTTAAAACAGATCCTCCACCGGACTCTGTCATCACCGCCGCTGCCAGAAAGACGCATGCAGTAGCTGGATCTTCAACGGTGCCACCAGATAAGGACAGTAAAACGCAAGACTCCTGGGGGAGGAAAGTTTGCGGCTCAGCATCCTCAAGCTTGAAGGTGGCAAGTGCCTCGGCGCTTCTGGGGCGCTATGATAGGTCACTATGGGACTCTCTTCAGAGGTTCATTGAAAAAGTTCCATCAGAGGACAGACGGGACTTTGAAGAGATTTTGCATGAGGGGAGTCTGGTTTCTAACCAGATCATAAGTGCAGCGGCGGATGGGGCAACACTGGCAGCGCATGAATATGCACATGGAGTTACAGCCAGAAGAACATCCTGGCTTAGATTGACGGCCTTGAAACCGGAAGCGCAGGCAAGAATTTAAATCTGCCTTTCTCCGGTAGTTCTCTTTTTGGGTCCCATGCAGACGAGGAAATGGCCCGTATGAAAGCAGAGCTGGAGACCATGAAAGCAGTCGGGCTTGAAAAGAGGAAAGAGTTTCGACGCCGCAAGGGAAATGACAGGCGCAATTACCAACAGAGGGTTCAAACCCCTCATTGGCAAAAGAACCAGGACCAGCAAGGTCAAAAGAAACAGCAATACCAGTCCCGCAAGCCATCCAGGGGACGAGGTAACAACAGGCAGTCTAATGCTGGAAACAAAGCACCGGGGAAGCAATGAGAAACCGCTTCCTCCGATGCTGTCCACCGCTCCGGTGGGAGGAAGTGTTGCGCATCATCTTCCAGAGTGGCAGACAATCACAAAGGACAAGTGGATACTCAATATACTGCGTCATGGGTACTCGCTTCGTTTCAGAAGTCACCCCCCATCGATTCCTCCTGTCAAGTCATCCCAACATCTAAAGCAGCTCAGAGAAGAGGTAGCGACGCTACTACTCAAATCTGCAATAGAGAAAGTGCCCATAAACCAGAGAGGAAAGGGAGTTTACTCCAGATATTTTCTCATCCAAAAGAGGAGTGTGAAGGTGGAGTTCAGACCCATTTTAGACCTACGGATACTGAACAAGCACATAAGAAAGGAAAAATTTCGCATGCTGGCGCTCCACCAAATATATCCTCTTCTCCGGATGGGCGATTGGATGTGTTCACTGGACCTTCAGGATGCATATTTCCATATTCCCATCCTAAGGAATCATCGAAAATTTCTCAGGTTTGTGGTAGGCAACGCTCACTATCAGTTCAAAGTCCTCCCATTTGGCCTGAAGTCAGCTCCTCGAGTATTCACAAAATGCGTGGCAGTAGTAGCGGCTGCTCTGAGGCGCGCAGGAGTCTTCGTCTATCCCTACCTAGACGACTGGCTAATAAAGGGCTCATCACCACAGAATGTGCGGACACAGCTGTCGCTATGCCTGAACTTATGTCGCAGGTTGGGTCTCAGAGTGAATGTCAAAAAGTCCAATTTTTCACCAACGCAGAGGATCCACTACCTGGGTGCAACTATAGACTCCGTAGTAGGAAAAGTGTTTCCTTCGGAGGAAAGACAGTCATCCATTATGCTAAAAGGCAGACAGATTATGACCAGCAATCTGTCGTCGGCAAGGCAAATCTCATCTCTGCTAGGGGCCATGGCATCCTGCATCTTCCTAGTGCCCAATGCCAGGCTAAGGATGCGTCCTCTCCAGCAAGATCTCGAGGACAAATGGGATCAAAGGAACTCCCTGTGGGAAGAAAAGGTTTGCCTCTCCTCTGCAGCCAAACAGTCAATCAAGTGGTGGCTGAAGCCAAGGAATCTGCAAGTGGGGATTCCCTTCCATCAAGAGCCCCCAACTCAGACCTTAATCACCGACGCATCCCTTCAGGGATGGGGTGCGCATTTTGGGACTCTGCAAACTCAAGGACGGTGGTCCAGCAGCGAGCAGTTGTACCACATCAACATGCTGGAGCTCAGGGCGGTCCACCTAGCCCTCAAAGCGTTCCTACCTGCGATAACGACGAGTACCATTCTAGTACAGACGGACAATACCACCACAATGTACTACCTGAACAAGCAGGGGGGTACTCGATCCAGAACGCTCTCGCTGGAAGCTCAGTCCCTGTGGCACTGGATCCTAGCAAGGAACATCTCATTGAAAGCGGTGCACCTACCAGGAGAACTCAACGTGCAAGCAGACTTGCTCAGTCGGCATTTTCAAGAGCCAGAGGACTGGGTAATCAACGACGAAGTGTTAGAAGACATCTTCGGGGAATGGGGGCGCCCGCAAGTGGACCTCTTCGCGGACGAGCAAAACACAAAATGCCGAGGCTTCGCCTCAAGATACCATCGACCAGGATCCCTAGGGAATGCCCTTTTGATCAATTGGTCAATGACATTTGTGTACGCTTTTCCGCCTCTCCCACTAATTCCCAAGGTGGTGACCAAGCTACAGAATTCATCTGCCAAGATGATACTCATAGCACCGGACTGGCCGAGGCAGTGGTGGTACACGGATCTCCTACACATGTCGATCCGCCCCCACAAGCGGCTGCCGTGCAGGCCGGACTTGTTATCCAAGATGCAGGGGAAGATTTACCATCCCAGCCTTCCCTCGCTGAGCTTAACAGCATGGCTCCTGAAGTCCTCCAGTATGGCCATCTGAACCTCCCTCAAGAGTGTATGTCCATACTGAAGGAAGCCAGGAGGCCTTCGACAAGACACTCCTACTTCTGTAAGTGGAAAAGATTTTATATATGGTGTGCTCAGCATCATTATGATCCCACTAAATGCCAGGAGGATGTAATTTTGCCCTATCTTCTACATTTAGCAAGGGCAGGGTTGAAATTTTCATCCATAAAGGTTCACCTAGCAGCCATAACAGCATACAGGCGTTCGCCTTCACAGCAGTCATTTTTTAAAGTGCAGGTAGTGAAGGATTTCTTGCAAGGACTCAAGAAAGTCTATCCCCCTGTTAGACCTCCCTCTCCTTCCTGGGAGCTAAACTTGGTTCTGTCGAAGCTCATGGGTTCGCCTTTTGAGCCTATTCATAAGGCTACCCTACAGCACCTCACATGGAAGACAGCATTTTTAATAGCCATCACTTCAGCACGGAGGGTCAGTGAGATACAGGCCCTCTGTTCTAAAGAACCCTACACTGTTTTTCATCTAAATAGGGTGGTGATGAGAACTCACCCTTCGTTCCTACCCAAGGTGGTATCGGAGTTTCATGTAAACCAAGCCATCTCCTTACCAACCTTTTTTCCCAACCCCTCCTCTCCGGCAGAGAGGGCGTTGCATTCTCTGGATGTCAGAAGGGTCCTAAAATTCTACCTAGATAGGACTAAGAATGTCAGGAAATCTGATCAATTGTTTGTGAACTATGGGGTTGTCCGTATGGGCTTTGCGGCTTCCAAACGTTCCATTGCTAGGTGGATTGTTTCAAGTATTACATTGGCCTACCAACTGGCTCAGAAACCATTGGGGGCGCGCCCTAAAGCGCATTCGACAAGAGGAAAAGCGGCTACCGCGGCTTTTCTCAATAATGTCCCACTCTCCGAGATCTGCAAGGCAGCCACTTGGAGATCTGTCCACACTTTTACCAGGCACTATTGTCTGGATTCGGACACCAGAGCAGACACTCAAGTAGGACAAGCCTCCTTGAGGAATCTGTTCCATGCATAATCATTTTCATGATTCTCTTTCTCCATGGGTGATACAACCTTAGTTTCATTTGCCTGCAGGTGGAAGGGGAGCTTGCTACTCTATTCAGTGCTTATGACTATTGATGAGGATCCCCTGGAAGAGAAGGGTAAGTTACTTACCTGTAATCCTAGTTCTCTTCCAGGGGTATCCTCATCAAAGTCATAAGCAACCCACCCACCTCCCCAGGCAAATGAGAAGAAGTGTATTATTCATTATGGAAAGGATATATCTTTGTGTTTAGGACTACGGTCCCGCAAAGAACAACTGACCTAACTGTCACCCCTGAGGCATGATGGGATATGGAAGTCAGGGCTGCCTTAAAGGCACGGTGCCAGTTTTTACCTGTACAGGGCTTTTTAGTCTCTATGGTATTATATTGCAATGCAGCCTGCAGGCTGGCAATGTGTTGTACATCTGTGTTTTTCCACAGTTTGTTCTCTTTATTTTTTGCTTTCTCATGAGTGTTTACCTCATTAAAAAAAAAAAAAAAAAAAGAGATTTAGGTGTATTGTTATACCTTTATTTATATATATATATATATATATATATATATATATATATATATGTGTGTTATTGGATGTGTATATTTACATTGCCTAGCCTTTTATGGGAGCTGCATTTGCTTGGAAAAAATGATATATGTTTATACATATACAGAGCTGTATATATGTATGTTTTTTACATATATAATTTTATTATTTCCGGGGTCCCCGCACATGGGCGGGAATATTCAGTGCTTATGACTTTGATGAGGATACCCCTGGAAGAGAACTAGGATTACAGGTAAGTAACTTACCCTTCCAAGCCTCTAGGGTATCTAGGAGGCCACGTAGACCCCAACACTTGAAGCCAACACATATAATTGAAGAGGAGGGGTTGTGCAGCCCCCCTCCATGAGCCTCGAAAGGCCCAGAGACCCTATCTCCCAAACCTCATAAGGCCCCCGGGGACACCATCCTCGTGGGTCGGCTTCATTGTTTTGTCCCGGGGAGCCCAACCCTGGGACAACGTCTTCATGGCCCCAAGAGCGGGGTTAGGGAAATACATATTTGCGCCCACCTGCCGGGAACTGCAAAAATGCTCCCACCAGGTGGGAGCACACATGTTTTTTCCCTGCCTGCGCCACTGTAGGCAGGGTTATAGAGATTGGTCTTGCCCGGCGGGAGAATAATAAAACCTGTTCCCACTGGCCAGGAGCTTATCCAGGTCCCACTGCACTCAGGATGGGTGCATGCAGGGGAGCTAGCAGGCTGCAGGGGCCATGGGGTTCCTCCCGCAGCCCTTTATGATGTGTGCCCTGGGTGCACTGAGGCACCCACATCAGGCCCTGGGGGATTAGGTCCCCAGAGCCTGTAAAGACTCAGGCAGGGACGCCACATGACCCCATTAAAAATGGTTCTGGTCCCAGAGGATGCGATCTCCAGGACCAGTAAAGGCTCTGGAAAAGTTTAAATGAATGTTATAGTTAGAAGATGTAAGGTAAATTGTACCACTTTAAACAAAATCAAATGGTGAAATTTACCAGTTAAAGGGATCTCAAGTAACTGTAACTCGAGCCCTAAAGTAACTAGAACTTGAACCCTCGGCCATGCACTGCTAATTACCTCCCATACTATATCACTCAGTAGTAGTGCCTACAGTGACATTATCAATGGGTGCGAATTTTAGTTATTTAGGGCTTGGTTTACAGTTATTTTAGATAAGTATAACTGGTGAAATTCAGTGACAGTGTTTGTTTAAAACTGTATGTTTTAACTGATATTTTTACCTAACTATAACGTCCCTTTAACCTTTTTTTTCCCCAGTAAATATATACTTGTACACACACACACACACACATATGTCAAGCTACAAAAATGTTCCCACCGGGTGGGAGCACACATTTTCCCCCCTGCCTGAGCTATCGTAGCCTGGAAAACAGACATTGGTCCTGGCCAGTGGTAGCGGAAAAAAACCCTACTCCTGCTGGCCAGGAGTAGAGCCAGCTTCCGCTGCACCCAGGATGGGTGCCTGCAGGGGAACCAGCAGGCCACAGGGGGCCTGGGGATCCCCCCCGTGGCCCCCAACGTTGTGTGTTGTGGGTCCCTGGGTGCAAAGGCTTGATAGGTGAGCGACATGCCCCCCTACGCAGTAAAAATTGTTCTGGCCCCAGGAGATGAGATATCTGGGGCCTGTAAAGGCTAGGGGAGGGGCCATATGCCCCCTTTCCAATAATTTGATAAAAAAATAGTTGCTGGCTCCCACTGGCACCCACGATGGGTGTTGGCAGGGAAGCCAGTAGGCCGTGGGGCCCTGAAGCTTTCACTGTGATCGCCAACAGAAAATAAAGATCAGGGTGTCCCGGGTGGGCACGGCGACACTCAAATAAAGGTTTTTTTAAAATTAGGAATGATATATGAGCTGCAGGAGCAGCTCATATATTATTTCCTGCTTCTTGAAGGAATGCCCCATAATACCCTGCAAGGGCTAATTAAACCTTTTTTATGGTGCTTGGTGATGCCTATAAAAAGTTTTTTTGTGGAGGTTGGTGATGTCTCTAGAAAGGACAGTGTTACCACCAAGCATTTGTTTGATGTGGGGGTGCTGCAGGGAGTTCAGCAGCCCCCAGCAACATAAAAAAATCATATGTCTGCTGGGTCATTAACTCCATGACCCTAGGAGAGCTGGAGCTCTATGCTCTTCAACTGGAGTGCAGAGTCCCCACTTGTGGTGGCTTCTATGGCTAGACTTTACAGTTTGAAAAATGTTTAAAAAAGACTCAAAAACATTGTGGTGTTTTTTTAATTAAACTTTATTACATTTTTTATGACAATCACTTTCATTAGGCATTGCTTGGCATGAATTATTGAAATATACATCTCATTGTAATTATTGGTCCTTTTTAATAGGCACAATTTTTACATTTTGGTGTTCTGATCTATTTGACAAAGTCAGGTGGTCTGCTTTACTTAAAATGATGCAAAAACAACAGTTGATGGACAGAATGCATAACAATGTCATACGTTCACCCCAGTACAGAGATCTGCGCCTAAATCCATTGTTTTTTTGCTCACCGTGTCGTTCCAGTTTGAACCCAGCCATATGCAAATCAGTCTTGACCCTGTGCCTCATGGGAACAGTCCAGCCCGAACTGCCAAGCCAGGTCCTCTCTGGACTGGAAACAAGCATCCTAGGACCGGTTTCGGGGGTTTCACCCCTCTTCAGCCAGGATAGCTTGATTCCAGAGGCATGGAGAGCACGGGACCCACGTCTGGGCATACCCTTCCCACTCGGGGTGCCAAATGCAAAAACAACAGTTGATGGACAGAATGCAGAACAATGTCATACATTCACCCGAGTACAGAGATCTGAGCCTAAATCCATCGTTATTTAGCCCACTCTGCCACCCCAGTTCAGACATGGCCATATGCAAATCAGTCTTGACCCTGTGCCTCATGGGAACAGTCCAGCCCAAACCGCCAAGCCAGGTCCTCCCTGGACTGGAAACAAGCATCCTAGGACCGGTTTCGGGGTTTCACCCCTCTTCAGCCAGGATAGCTTGATTCCAATGGCATGGAGAGCACGGGACCCACGTCTGGGCATACCCTTCCCACTCGGGGTGCCAAATGCAATAACAACAGTTGATGGACAGAATGCAGAACAATGTCATACATTCACCCCAGTACAGAGATCTGGGCCTAAATCCATACTTAAAATGATGCCCAGATCCTAAGCTCAAACCCCACTGCCCATGGCTTTTGCGCAGTGGAGGGAAATGATTTGGTCACCAGCAGAGGCTTTGGCGAAGACCATGCGCGGTGTGGCACTACGTGCTGGTGAGCAGTTGGATGCAGGGCCTGGCTGCTGGCCAAACTCTGCGGCCAATCTCATGTCACACACATCCAAAGGCCATGCACGGAATGGGGTTGATATTATTTGTGGCAATAAAATATTACTTTACGTAAAAAAAAATAAACTAGAAAGTTACTGAAAGAAACAAAGGTTACAGTGGCCTTATAGTTAGATATGGTAAGAGTATCTTACTTTGCATTTAAAAAAACTTCTGAAATTCACGGAATGGGGTTCATATTATTTGTGACAATAAAATATTACTTTACGTTAAAAAAAAATTAGAAACTTACTGAAAGAAACAAAGGTTACAGTGGCCTTATAGTTAGGTATGGTAAGAGTATCTTACTTTGCATTTAAAAAAAACTTACGAACTTCACTGAAAAAAACTAAGTTTAAAGGGACGTTATAGTTAGGGGAAAACATACTGCTTTAAACAAACACACCCACAGAAATTTACCAGTTATAGCTATCTCAAGTAAATGTACCTCGAGCCCTAAAGTAACTATACCTCGAACCCTTTCCATTCATTGATAATTAACAACAATCTTACATAACTCATGACACAATTTATGACATCATTGATAACATAACTGTAACATCTGAAATTGCATAATGGATGGCAAGACTGTACATTGCAGAGGCACTAGTTATAGTTATTTAGGGCTCAAGTTGCAGTTCCTTTAAATAACTATAACTGGTGATTTTCAGCTGTAGTGTTTGTTTAAAATTGTATATTTTGACTGATATTTTCACCTAACTATAACATCTCTTTATCCTTTGTTTTTTTTCAGTGAATATATATATATATATATATATATATATATGTATATATATATATATATATATGTATGTATGTACACACACACACATATATGTCAAGCAATTATCTTTCTCTCTCCTCCACTTCTATTGTAGACTGCATGGATCCTACGAAGCTCTTAAGGGCGGAAACACCACAGAGGCCATGGAGGACTTCACAGGGGGTGTGACCGAGTTCTATGAGATTAAGGAGGCCCCTAAAGACTTGTTCAAAATCATGAAAAAGGCATTCGAGAGGGGGTCTCTCATGGGCTGCTCTATTGATGTAAGTTAACCATTTTCTGTTTCGGTAAATTGAAGGTACATGTTTTTCTGTGTGCTGAACCAAAAAGGATGCCGTGAAACAAATTGCCATTTTTGGACAATGTGCATTGTTTGGATAGCAACACACAGTGTCCGGGGTATCAGTGTGTTTTAAACAAAGAGACATTCAAGTGGTCACACAATATTCAGATTTGAAGAAAATGATTGAAGAGGTGAAAAATGCAGTTATAATTGGAGGGAGTGAATGACAGACTGAGCTAGTGATGGGGCAAACAAGCACATGGCTTTAGAAGTGAATGAGTGAGTTGTGAATTAGATATGGTAATGGAATGAGTGGATGAACCATGAAGTGAGTGAGTACAGAAATGATTTTATGGATGAGCGAGTGCTGAGTGGAAGTGTGAGTGTGATCGAGTAAGGGACTAAATAGGAACAAACTTTGAATGTGTTTTAACGCTTATGTCAATTTTTTCATACAGGACAAAGCCTGCTTTGGTGCACTGTAACCACAATTATTCCCCTGATAAATTAGTCCCACGAGGCTGCCCCTGACCTGTCCTCATGTGAGAGCAGAACCACATATATTCTTCCTGAGAAAATATGTTGCCTCATCACGGTGGACGCATTTAAAAAGTTACATTAGTTCATCTAATTAACTGTATTGTATGTCTTGTTTATCTCTGACCATACTTCTATAATGTCTAGTGCTTATTTCTATTTGATACATCTGGGGCTACTCTGAGAGAGCTGCTCAAAGACTGCACTCGGGTAGGGTTAAAAAGCTGCCTGTGTAGGTGGAAGATCCTAGCATTTACTACAAATGCAATATTATTAAACACTCATCAGGTCCTCTGCTTCTGCTGTGGCTAACAACCTCAACAACACCATACATATTCCACCACCCTGATATGATTACCTTGAGTTAAACCAGTGTGCAAAGCAGCATAAACTCGCTGCCTTGAATGGCAAGATGTCAGCATACTTTGACAGCACTCACCCTACATGACATAATACCTTCCATCCAATTGTCTGGAGGCCCCAAGGTCCCTCCTTTAAATTTACATTGTGTACCAAAATATATGGAACCTAATGCATGTGCTCAGGTGGGCATCACCTCAACTCTAACTCTCTTCTTACTCTCACCAGCCATTTCCACTCTGCTCACATATGTGGCACCAGTGACCTCAACTCAGCACCCTGCTTCATCTCTTCTGTATCCTTGTTCTTTTTGACTTTTGGCTCTGTTAATCTTCTCAATTTACTTAGATATCTACCTGTCCTGATTATTTCTGGATCTACTCTAGCCTTGCTGCCATCCTACCTCTCCATCTCCACGTACTTGGAGCTCTGGTCCATCCCCACCAATATCCCCTACTTGACTATGGGATCCATCTAGTCTCTGTCCTTGTCCCTAGTGAACATTTACCCTCCATCTGGCATCAGGGTGAAATATCCTTCTAAGTCTAAGTGCCTTGACGGTGGCATACCCCAACCATGGTAACCCTGTCCAATAATTAATTCAGGATACCTACGAATCTCCCTCCTTTACCAACGTAACCTCGGCTAGTAGATGTTGACTGAAAACTTCCAACTCTCATCATCAGTGGAGATTAAAATGCTATATTAATTCTAAGTCTCCTTTCACTCCGGATGCCTTAACAAAAGGTGACAGCCTTCTTACTCCAAGTAAGGAAGCCCAGAAAATTCATATAAACTAGCTTCTTGGTCTCCCTCTATAACCAGTTGACCCGAATTACAATTTGATACCACCAACCCAATTCCATTAAATTGTGCAATCCAAGTTAAATCACTTTCTGCTCGCTCACATCCCCTGCATCTGCAGAGCCAGAGCTGGCGACCGCGTCTTCCCGTACCTCGCATCCAAGGCCCGGAACGGCCTCCCCACTGCATATCAAAGCTGCCTCCTCAGCCCTTGAATTCAACAAGAAACTGACGGTATGGCTCTTTACCTAGACCTCAGACTCTGACAATCAGTCTCTTCCTTATATAGCGCCTGGATACTCTCCAGAGTGAGACTCGCACTCTGCAAAAAGCCATAACATAACATAACTTTCTGTCTTTGCCTGATTTTGCTTAACTGCCAAGAATGAGCTTACTTAGAGATGGGCCACCCAAAGCACTATGCCTTATGGCAAAAGAGGAACATTTAAAGTTACTGAAGACCATTGCTATGCTAGATACATTTCTTTTTATTCATTCATTTATGCATGAAACTCTCAAATTTTCCTTCTGGATGTCCTTCTCTGTTTTTACAACTGTGCATTTTACCTTTATCTTTCTTCATGAACTGTTTTCTCATCTCTTTAATATTTTCACAACCAGGAAAATATGGGGGGTACCTGTGGCACTTCACCTACAAATGATTTGGAGAAAAAGATTGCTCAATTAATTGAGAGCGTGAATGACCCCCTGACTGCCAAAGATATAAACAAGGAGGGCGCAGACGGACTGCCACCCCGGGTTTGTATGTTTGCAGCAGTGACCGCACCTCTTAACCACTGCGCCACGTTGAATGAATGTTTGGCTTGATGACGTTGGACTGGCATTGCTTGCCTTATTCTGGTTAGTGAGGCTGCTGTTGCTTGTGCTTGCATGTTTTAAAAAGCGTTTTTCACTGGTTACAGAGTACTCAGTGTGTACTTCACAAACCTGCATGCATGAATATGTCAATAGGCATTTATGCATTTAGCTTGAATGTGAATGCATGTGCTCAGTGAAGCTCCAGTCAGTCCAAGATATGTGCTATAACCTATTGTTGTTGTTGGTGCATCTTCCTTATTACTGTCCCTTGCTGCTCAGCCATGAGTGATGTCACTTGGAATGTTGAGTGTGTGGGACTGGAGGAGTTGGCAGTTGGAAGAGATGGGCTGAGCAGCAGGGAGGCTGCTCCTGGTGGGGCTTTACAAGAGATCTACAGGGCTTTACTGGAGCTCTACATGGGCTTATATATGGACTTTGTAACTTGATGAATAAACCTACGACTTGTTCTAAGTGACCTGTCTACGAGACATCTTTCATTATTACAATATCTTTAATACATCGAGGGCCAACTTGTGCAAAAAAAGTGCCTATCAGCCAATCCATTTGCACCATAATGATTCTTGTGTAATAGGGATCCAACAAACAGCATTTTTACATGTACAAATATAATTCTTGCTATGGTCACATGACAGGAAGTGGCAAAAATGAATTTTTGCTAGTATCAACTATGAAAGATGGACTCAGTTTAAAGCAACATCATGTTACACCATTGTATTTCCTAAAGTAGTGAAAACAGTGTACAATTAGGCTGCTCTGTTTTTTCAACATGGGTGATACTTAGAATACAGCTTCTCTGTTAGAATTTCTTTTGCGCACATAGTCAAATATAAGCAAACTTCTGTCTATATATGTCAATAAAATGGTTCTACAATCCAATTTGTCATTTTTTTGTTGTGGCAATTTCAATGCTACCGAAACAGCAAAATAGTGGAAAATGGCTTTCTACCGTAAATCAATATATAATGTCCCAATGGATATTCTTTTCTGCACAATAGTGTTTTGGTGCAAACTAAATGCTCTAAATTTAATTTGTAGCTGAACACCCTTTGCAGTGTATTTATATTTGTCTTGGGGAGCATTCCCACTGTAGATCACAAAGGAGCACAGAGTTCACAAGTTTGAGGACAAGTTTCTTCATCAGTTGACAAAGTAGGGGCTATTAACTACCTTGTGTTTTTTTAAAAACTGTTGATCTATACAACAACAGTTTACAAAAAATCTAGCAATTTAACAAGCTATATAAAAATAGATTTAAACATTCATAGTAAAACAAATCTTTTGTACTTCAATATGGTAATATAAAAAAAGTTATTTTATATGTTTATAATGAAAGTCAGGAGGTGGACAGACGTAAAATGTAAATCGTCCAGGAGGATGAAAAAGAAAGGATAGTGGTGTTCTTAAAACCCAACAGTAAAATAGATGGGGTAATTGTGCTGTTGATATTGTAAAAATCTCTGTGAATCTGTAGAACAAAGAAAATAAAAATAGAAAGCAAGCAAGTGTATACACAGTAAGTTAAGTAACCTTTTGTTCTAAAACTATTTATGATGACTTGAGACTTTCTCTTTATAAATCATTTGTTTTGATAGGTGGTTTGCCTATTCAAGATCTGTCTTTTTGTCAGGATTTTGGTAATCATGCTTCAGTCCTTTGATAATCTGTTAAATGGGCTTTAGAGTTGGGTTCATTTTTCCCACTAGATTTGATATTTTTAATGAGCTTTTATCTCATTACTGGGTAATAGTGACATTTTTCAGCACACTCCAGACGGGGTCTTTATTTGACAAATATACTGGAGACTATTGGAAACCATAAAATCAGTTAATCTATAATATATGATATGTGGTAGGAGGATTTATCGACCCATGTAACAACCAATGAGTGGAAGGTGATGAATTTGGCAAAACATCATCTTTCGATAAACACAAACCTATGACAAATGCAATGACACCCCTAAAGACCACTTAAAGTAGTTCCGGAATACAGTAACTAGTGCACTAGTTATCTAAATACTGTGGAAACATGGAAGCATATAGTGTGGGAGCGTCCAGGCTTTCAACTCTTCTGGGATTCAATATTTAATAAATTTGAAAAAGGCCTTGGGATTTGAATGTAACTATGACCATGAGTGATCCTCATATGCACACAGCAAAATGATGGCAGTAAATGTTCCATTGAGAATATCATTTTTTTGGAACCTTACTTGCAACATGAATTTGTGCTAAAAATGGATACCCACAGATTTGTCTACCATGGGAGAAGGGAATGAAGGAAATGATGCACCTGAAGGAGACATATTATCTTCGAACGGGACAAACCCTAAAATATCAGTGGATTTAGATCCTTCGTGGCTTGGATTAGAACTTTGAAATACAACTGACCTTTAATGTAATGTTAATAGAATAACTGCAGAAGTGATGAAATAAAAAACAAAATGAAATAGTTAAGCATTTATTCTAAAATCATACCTGAAGGAAAAAATTGTCTAGTTAAAGTAATCTTTTATTGTTTCTTTCAAAAAGTTTCTTTTTTATCTAAGAAATCTGTATTGTAAAGACTTTACCTTGCACTTACCCAAATTAAAATATAATAAACAACCCTTGTCGTCAGAAAATGGCTATGAGGGAACGCATAGAATTAATTAAAACTGAAATCACAACTCCCTGAGTGCTTCTCTTAATTAAATCAAATCCGTAACTGATGCTACAAACACAAGTAAAATTAGAAATGAAGGCCATTCAAATGATTTTTTTTATTTAGATAAGTACTCTCAGAAATGTTCATTTGAAATGATGTTAAGGGACACCACACTAGGGGCCATATGTAGGTACCTAAATACCGGTCGGTAACGGCCGAAAATCGGTAAATATCCCGTTATCGACCGGTATTTAGGCAATTGAGATGTAGGTGGCTGGATTTCAGGATTCGGTAATTTACCGAATCGGAATTTTAAGAAATCGGTAAAATACCGAATCGGTAAATTACCGAATCCTGAAACCCTATGTAGGGGGCACTCAAGTGAGTGCATTTTTGGTTTCTGGATTAGTTATTTACCACTAACTACAAGTTGATGGTAAATAACGAATACCTTTTAAAAAGCAATTTTGTGCTTTTTGAAAAGTGCCATGTGGCAGACATACATGCCCTTAGGGCATGTATGTGCGCCACATGTGCACACATGCACGATTCAGGGGTGCAACAGGGTGTCAATGTGACACCCTGCCACCCATGAATATGCTCCCTCTATTACCGATTCGGTATTTACCGAATCGGTAATAGTGAATGGCTTCCCATTCATTCCTATGGGCCTCCAGGCCCATAGGAATGAATTGGAAGGGATGCATTATTACCGATTCGGTAAATACCGAATCAGTAATACCGAAAATTACCGATTTGGTAATAATTACCGAATGTTTACCTACATTATATTTACCGATTCATAAATACCGATTCGGTAAAATTCGGTATTTAAGAATCGGTAAATATAAATTACCTACATATGGCCCAAGATCCCTCTTAATTGCCCAAGTAAGAGAGATATGTATTTACTCTTATCTTTACTACTAAGTCTACTTTATCTACTCTATCTAATCTATAATTGTGACATATTCCATTTTAACAGTGTACTACAGTTTAGTTACCTCTTTCTGTTTGCTTCTTACAATTTGTAAATCAACCATTAACAGCAGATCAAAAAAGACCACTTAATTGGCTAGGTAAACCAGTCATGCGATTAAGTACTTAGGAAAATATGTGAAAAAGATAAAATAATCTAACTATTAATAATTTCATATTAAACTAGGATGTAGTGTTATAAGTAACCTATGCTAAACAAAGAATAATGTTTTGTTTTTATAGTATTAGTAGTTCTGGTATTGGTAATTGCGGACCATATCTTATTCCAAGCATGTATTAACCAAATTCTCTTCCTACAAAATCACCACATTACACTGTTTCCCATAATATTTTCTCCAAAATGCTTGTACTAAATAATCCTTAGTAGTCTATTCATGTAGAAGAATTGTAATAAAATACTTTTCTCTCCACTATCAGTCGTGTGCCCCATTAAAGACTAGACCTATATAGTGGAAAATGCCCCTCACTTAAAGGTCACTCAAGACTTTTTGCCTTCTTCCTCCTCTTTTTCTAACCTTCTTTTTGTTGGCTTTAGGACTGAGCAATTTACTACTGCTAACCAGTGCTAAAGTGCATGTGCTCTCTACTAGAAACATGGTAACATTGGTGGGTACACATTTGGCATATTTAATTTACGCGTAAATCCCTTGTGAAGTGGTATCCCATATGCCCAAGGCCTGTAAGTTAAAGGCTTCTACCGCGCCTGAAGCCCTCATTGTGCCACCCACAAAAGTAGCCATTCAAACCTCTCTCAGGCCTGTCACTGCAGGGCCTGTGTGCGCACTTTACTGCCACTTCGATTTGTCAAAAAACCTTTAACAAGCCTTAAACTCCCCTTTTATTACACATAAGCTACCCCTAAGGTAGGCCCTAGGTAGCCCATAGAGCAGGGTGCTGTTTAGGTAAAAGGTAGGACTTGTACTTTTATGTTTTGCATGTCCTGGTAGTGAAAAACACCCAAATTTGTTTTTTACTACTGCGAGACCTGCTCCTCTCATAGTTTAACATTGGGAAGTACTTAATACACTTTTAAGCTGTAATTCCTGATTAGAAAGGAGTAGTTGGATCATGTTTTATATCTTTGGAATGGTAATGATAAATACTCCTTACTGGTAATGTTGGATTTGCCATTACTATTTTTGAAATGTCACTTTTAGAAAGTGGACATTTCCCTGCTCTTACTGCTCTGTGTGCCTACCGCCTGTTTCCATACATGTCTTAGGTGGGTGACAGCTACACTTTATGCATTCCCTCTAGACAACCACAAACACGGGAAGGTTAGGTGTGTCTAAATGCTCATCTGCATTTATCTGTATTCTAATGGCTCTTCCTGGGCAGGAACGGAGGGAGGGGATGACACATCTGAAAGGTCTGATTACCCCCACAGATAGTCTGGAGCCAGGGCTGAGGAAGAAAGTATACTTGCGCACTTCAAAGACCCTTCTTTGAAGTTACCCCCACTTCAAAGGGACATTTGTGTGTAAGTACTGGGTCTCTGGCACCACCACATCAGATACTTCTGGACCTACAACTGGACTCTATCAGAAGAACTTTTGTGCTGCATCACGTTCTGGCACTCTGCTGGACTGCTGACCTGGAAGGCCTGCCTTTCTCTTGTGCTGCCCTGCTGCATGCTGCTCTCTGATTCTGCTGAGAAGAGCTGGACTCTGCTTTTGCACCAAAGTGATCTAGAAGGGTTTGCTGGCTTGACTCCTGTTGCTTGAGACTCAGGGATATCAAAGTCTCTACCCCAGCTCCAGTGCCTGGTTCACTGTAAGTGTACCCAGATACTTGCATCACGGAAACCAACACATATCCAGTCTGCTTGTAGCAGAACCGGTGCATTGACGCGGTTGCGTGAGTACAATCGCCACATTGCTCTCTGAACTAGCACATCGCCTTGAGAGCCCGACGCCATTGAAACATGCATCACTACTGCTGCAGTGTGGAGAGATTGACACATCCTTCCACTGCGTGGAAAAACCCAGGGCATTGCACTTCAGAGCCAGCGCATCTTGGCTCTTTATGTATGGAAACAACACATTGCCACCATGCAGGATCGACATTGACGCATCGCTCGACACATCGCTCGACTGAGTCCTGCATCTTACTGTTGCTACTTTGTTCCCTGTGGCCCTATAGCCGGCCCGTGCTCCATTGCGGTTCGGCCACACTATTGACTTTGCCACTGTCCATTTCGGCCAGGTAACCCCCATTGGCACTTTATGCTTCTAAGCACCAGAGGTCTTTTTATTTTTCAATAAGTCATAACTCAGCTTCTATACATTTGATTTTTGTCGGTTTGGCATGATTTATTTAGGAAATGATTGTCTATTTTTCTTTTTGTGGTGTTTTCATTGTGTTACTGTTTGTGTTGCACAAATACTTTACACATTGCCTCTTTAGGTAAGCCTGACTGCTCTGTGCCAGGCTACCAGAGGGTGTGAGTACAGGTTATCTTTTAGTGTGTATCTGACTTAGCCTGACTAGAGTGGTGGTCCCTACTAGGACAGGGTGCATACCTCTGCCAATTAGAGACCTCATTTCAAAAACTATAACCTAAATTATTTTGTTATTCTGGCCAAAAAAAGAAGAGAGACAATTATATTTTCTTTGCAATTGATGAAAACAATATAAGCTATAATGTTGTAAATGATCCCTTTGAGGTTCTGTTTAATGCAATTTATCACATTATTAGTATTATTAGTGAAATGTGAAAGTCAAGGAACTGTTGATCATTAGAAACACCATTCAATAAGAAAGGTCTTAGCAAGCTTTAAGTTCGTTAGTGATGGGAGATTAAAGATAATTAGATCTCTGGGTCATATATAAAACACCTGCATAAGGAAAAGGGAAAAAGTATTTTATTTTTCTAATTTTACCCAAATAGGATTAGTATGTATGTCTTATGTGTGGCAATGACTGAGTGTGAGGTAGGTCTGTTGAGTGTCTTTGTAGATTGCCGGAGAAAAAGGTGACTTCTCCTAGTAGCCACGGTGCACCAAATATGTGAAAGTTGACATCCTTTTGGTTGCAGCTAGAAGGAAAAGCCCGAAAGAGAAACACCTCCTTTAGCAATTGTGTTCATATTTTTTGATAAAGTAGATTGAAATTGTGATAATGAGCAAGGCACCAAACCTCTGACAGCAAGAGAAAAAAAGAGCCAAACAGCATAAGGAGTCAAGAGTCAGTTGATCCGCAATGGAGTTGAGCCAAAGCTGCTTAGATGAAGAATAACAACAAAAATAGCAAAAGCTACACTAGGCAACAAAAAAGTATTCATCCAAATCTGCTGGGAAATATCAGGAACAGAAGTGTATAACAATGGGGCGTTGAGTTTGATGAATCAGGAAACTAAATGTGTTGCAACGCATCCATCATTTCCACGCGCTGCTTATAATATGCTAAAAAAAGGAAATGGCCTTACATAATGAGACTCTGCCATAACTTGTATTGGGAAGCAGTGGTGGCTGGCATGGCTCGCGGGTGGTGAGTCGGGCACGTGGAGTCGTGGGGGGATCGCAGGGGGTCATGCGGAGTTGGTCAGAGATTAAAAAAAAAAAGTACCTGGAGGCCGAGTCCCGTGTCTCTGCTCCTGCTCTCCTGCGTCCGACTCTAAGAATAGGAAGCAGGCAGCCAGGCTCCCTCCCCTAAGCCAATCACAACGCTGCAATGCAGCGTTGTGATTGGTATCAGCGCCATGACACGGCGCTCAGCCAGGGGCTGGAAGGGTGGGCATGTTCTCTATGCAGGCTGTAATGCAGCCTGGTTGGAGAATGGGGAAAGTGCGCATGACTGGTTTGGGCGGCCCGAGAGGGCTGACCAAACAGTCATTGTGCACTTAGGAGTGGGCAAACCACTCCTCCCCTGCTCCGAGAGCAGAGCAGCCCCACCAACCCGCCCGTCACAAAGCAGCAGGACACGAAGTATAAAATGATAATAACTCAAAGTTATTACCATTTTATCTTTCTACTTGGCACTTCTTAAAAGCAGTGGAGCGAAGCTCTTCCGCCATAGCTGAGGTGCTGCCTTTGTTAGGAAGTTCATGTGATTCACAGTGAGAACGTCATCTTGAATTGGACACTTTATGGTTGAGCTCCACCTTCCACCTGGTGCTCATGGTGTCTGTCCTCCAACAAAGAAGTCGTCCAAGTATGACATTCCATGCACCATGAGGTAATCTAGAGGAACTCCGCTGCCCATGCTCCATACCATCTAGTGCCTAGAAGTAACACCTCCAAACTCCCGCTATTACGGTGCCACTAGAGTGTCTCTGACACACACACAAAACCCCACTCTCACAATGGTGTGACATGCAGAAATATGCTGATCATGTCCAAGGCTGCTTCTCCTATGAAAGCTTAACAAACTTGAATAAGTTCTAGTCCTTTATCTAATTCTGGGCACAAATGTGACAATCGGTTACCAAAACCATGCTTATCTTAAACGAAATGCAGAATAATATGTGTAGAACTTAGGAAATAGACCAGCACAATTCAGCTTTCCATCACCCCATTGATTATCTGGAATTTTTATTATGCCATACAAATGTGTAATACATACTTTGCAGGAAGGACTTGTTTATGTTAATTGGTAGCATGGATAATGGTAGCATCATCACTTTAATCTTGCCAGCATGCCCCATCATAACAAGATACATAGTCGAATCTCTCAGATTCAACCTTGACTCGAATCTCTCAGACCTTTCGAAGAACATATTGGCAAGAAGACCTAACGAGCCTGGTTCCATTTCTATCTCCGAAAAAAGAAAGGGAAACCTTTTCTCCCAGCAGAAGTCGTCAGAATACCAGTTCCTTCTCCCACCAGAATGAAGGTAACACCCTGCTTAATAGCAGAATATTTTGCACAGATTTTAGACATGAGGAGATTAAATGACTTGCTCACAAACGCATGATGTTAAACCATGTCTGGGATTTGAACCTGATTCCTCAGTTCTAATGTCGGCAGCTCTTGCCGCAAGGCTGCATATCCTCCCCACTGGCTTGCCCCATGTCCAGCGATCCATTGCTTGTTCACACTTTTGAAATACCAAATTCTACACAATAAAAATAACAGACACAGAGTTTCAATTATAACAACTATATGTATGCTTAATAACCTCTACATAAAGGATAAAATGTCTCTAATGGAATTAGAAACCTACATATAAAAATATTTGATTTTAGAATTTTTTTAAATCAAACCATATAAGTCACAAATGTACTTATGACAAAAATAATATAGTTGTAGGTCCTCAAATATGTCTATATTCAACGTCTACCATGAAATCTGACAAAAAAGTATCTATTTCTTCAAAGAAAGTAGATGTTGTAGTTTTCATGGTTAAAAACATAACATGTCACCTGTGTATACAGAAAACATTTATTTCTTTATGTCCATATTTAAAACATATAGGGCCCGATTACGATCTCGTTAGGAAGGCTCCCAGATGGGTACCGGAAAGTGTGAATCCAATTCGGAGCCTTTGTTTCCGACGAGTTGTCACCTGCTCCGAACAACCAAGTACGATGCGAAGATCTTGTCCGTGTCGACCGAATCGTTTCTGGAACCAATCCTGTCCGACCGACTTATTCGCAGACGAGCCGGATTCCAGCAGGGCAAGTACAATGCATGATTCGGTCAGTTGTATCGCTTCGGTTTCAGCGAGACGAAACAGCTGTCAGAATCGGACTTTGGCCCCCCTTCACCCAGAGAACTTCGAATCGGTCACAGGGTGTGTGCTTGGGTCCCCCGATCCAAGCATGCACAGTGTGACGGGCAACATGCGGTGCCCGCCACAGGGTGTAAGCTTTTCCCCACCCTCCCCTTTTTAGGTCGAGCCTATAGCGGCAGCGCGCATGCCCTGCTCGCTTTGCGAGGCATGCAGTTATCTAGTATGGAGTGGAAGCTCCACGGAAGCTCCGCCCAATCTCCACCGACTCTCCGCCCATGTTTTCAATTGGCTTGTGTGTTTGTCTTTCGTAAATGCTGCCGTCTGATTGATTATGAGGCTGGTTAGTCTCGCCTTATTATGGCCATGTTGCCATTTGTATCCTCCCATGGCTACTGGCCCCTTTACTTCATTGTTACACGGGCGTATACTATTTCTTTCGTGCACACGTAGAGTCACGCAGCTTTGTCTGTGCCTTCTCCTCTCTCTCCCCTCACGTTGTCTATGCCTTCTCCCCCCTCCCTCCCTACCGAAGTCTGTGCCTTCCCCCCCCCCCCCACCGCCGTCCGTGATGCCAAGTTGCCAATGCAATAGGTTTCCCGTAAATTGGAGACCTATTGCATTGCAAATGCTTTTTTTTTTTTAAACATTTTACATTTGAAGAATAAAGAAAATATTAATTATTTTTCTTCTCTGACGTTGAAGGATAGCGTTTTTTTGTCGTAATAAAATAAGGAACCCGGACTTGATATGTGGGAGTGCAGACTCCACCCCTGCAATAGTTACGGTAGTGTTAGTAGCCGTAGTTTTGTGTACACTCGTAGGCTGGGTGTGGTGCGGCGCTCCGGGGGCGGGGCATGGCTGCAGCCTGGGAGCTCAGGCAGGAAGCGTAACTGAAGATGGCGGAGTCCCCGTGGCCGCTGGAGGGCTAGAGCTGAGCGACCATGGTGGGCGGCCAGCGGCGTCGCAGGGACCTACTTGTGTCAGGGGACCACGACGAGGGGCCCGACTCCACTCTCCGGTGTCACCACTGCCCTAGCTCATCTTTCTCTACCCTGGGGCCCGCCAGCGCCCGCCGCAGGCAGCGTCAGGGAGCAGCCCAGAGCTCAGTGGCAGACAGACAGCAGCGGTGGGGGGACGGGGACTCCCCACTGTCTCTCTCCTCAAATCTACCACTATTGATGATGATGATCAAATACCCAGGGGCACCCGGAGACCGAGGGGCTCTGTCCAAGAAGTGTGAGTACCACTGGGGACGGGTTCATTGGGGTACACTTTGTGGGTCCAACAGGGCATTGTTGGGAACTTGCATTAGTCCTTGATCTGAGCATGCGAGGACTCCAGTTGCTTCAATTATCTTTGGACTGAAAAGAGCGCACAGCAGCCTAGACAGACCCTTGGGTGCACAGAGCTGTCACATGCATGCTGTGCTGCTTAGTGTCATCTGGCATTGTCTCCTCCCCACTTATGGCACCGGCCAGTGCATGGCAAAAGACCCTGTTTCCAGAGCATCTGATTTAAACTTTAGAAATGCATAAATTAAATAGATTGGAAATCGTATTCTAGTTAAGTACGTTTTAAGCACTTTGGTTAGAAAGGGTCCTCTGAAAGCCTCAGTCACAGTATCAAGAGATTTCGCCATAAACCGTAATAGATGCTGCAGTCGGAAATCTTTCACCATGATACTATTATAGAGGCATGCTGCTTTGGGAGTGGTGTTTTCAGAAGAAGGCAGGCAACCAGATTGCATATTTTGCACACATAGTTGGCCTAGTTAACGAGAGCACCATGCAGTAAGGATGCATTGGACACACTGTAGTAAATTAACTAATCATTAAAAGCAACTCCGGAAACCCCCTCCTTTCTTTGCTTCAGTTATCTTCTACAAAACAAACTGGTTGCTATAAACAGGCACCAACTTTTCGCAGAATTTGTTTTCAATATTTATTTTACATTTTTAAAAGGCGTGCTAGGAATCGCAAGTGCATGAACAGAATATAAATGTCCATATAAAACTAACAAAGGATGAAAAAAAAGAATTAAAGCTGGATTGTTTAGAGATCGGTATGTATGTTAGCATTGGTAGGTACTTGAGTGCCGGCCTGATCAAGAATACTTGATGACAATAACTGAAAGCACAGCTTCTTTAAGGCCTTGGCTGTAAGCCTGGGGTGGCGTATACCAGATTGTCTCATTGTGTAGCTATTTCTTCACGCTCTCTTGGTCAGGTATACGTGGTGTTTTAGGGATTTATTAAGCACAACGGTTCACATGCAGGGTGAGAGTGTTCCAGCTACATAGCTGAAAGACATTCGCAAAGCCAATAGCTCTGGCTAAACACATACAACGTCCCAAAAGCGAGGCCTATTGGCTATGCCAATGCTTGTTGCTATGGGAACCTGTGTACGCGTCGGTACACGGGCTCCCATAGAGTTCAGTGGGAGTCCGAGCGAACCGAGCCCGTCAGCATATGGCTGCATCGTACTTGTTCGGTCTGACTCGAACAGCACGATTCGCTTGGAAAGCCCTCCGGAGCCGAGTTGAATGGAGGGCTTTTCTAGCGAGATCGTATTCGGGCCCCTAGTAGTTTTTTTTTCTAATCCTACAAACAATTGTCTCTTAAAATAAAACAAAAAGAAGACTACACTCTACTACCTATATTAGGGATACAATATAATAAGGAAATCAATCTAAAATATATTAGCCGGATTCTGTTTCATTATAAAGATCTCATCATATAGAATGTCTTCCTTTAACAACATCAGATTATTCCAAACCAAGTAGCCCAGGGAGAAACATTTCTAGCAGTAATGTTTTTACCTTTGCAAATATCTTACAGTCCAAGTTTATCAATGTGATTGTCCTGTAATTCTTACATAATTTAGAGTTGTCATCCTATTTCGTATCGGGCATGTCATGCTGGAAAAATGCTCAGGACCAGGTGCTTTGCCTTTTTTAAAATAACACAATAACTGTATTTTCCTCCAATGCAGAGATTTCATTTTCCTCCCCCAAAGGTTTCTTAAAACTATTATATTAATTATCTACTCCAGAACAGAAGGGTTTGAATCAGATCGAGGGTATGCATATTCTTTATTAAATTGGAATATACTTTATAAATTAGCTTTTTTATTTCAAGTTATTTAGCCAGCAGTTTACCTGGTTTATTCTGCCTCCACAATATCTAATGCTAATGTTAAGCCTGTAACCATGTTCATACTCATTGGATTTTCTTATAAAGAACATTTTAACTATGACGAGATCAATCAAAAGAAGGCTTGGTATTTGATGTATAATGCTAATATTTCAAAAGTTTAACATTTAAAAAAATCTTTAAAGGCCCTTTTTAAGCATTCTTGTTTTTCCTAAGGCACACTGAGCTGTAAAAACCTCCAAATGAAACCTTAAGTCTACCATATAATAGTATTAAATATCATTTATTTCCAAATTAATTAGGTTCTGCCTCAAATGTTTAATATAAGCACTTCTAGTGGAAAGAAGAAGGGCAGCAAAGAACCCAAAAGCATGTATTGTATTAGAATGTATGTGACCAAACACAACACTATTGTATTGTGTTGTATGATGCAGCACACCATAAAGGATAACATAAAAAGAAAGAAAAGATTTGAGGGAGTCTAAAGCAAGAAAAACCTTGCCTCACCTCTTCTCACCATAATGGTAACATTCCAGCATCAAATCGTTGTTTTTCATTCAGACCATAACAGACACTACCAATCTGTAGAAATGACCATAAAATGTACATAATAAACACACAACATAACTCGCATATAATTAATATTCATATAATCATACCACAAAGGCCTCTCTTGAAAGAGTTGTATATTGAAATAAATATATATTTCAGGTAAAACCAAAAATTAACATAACAAGCACAGATAGGCAATCTCAAATGCAAGTATGCATAGGAAATGCACCCAAAGATAAAAAATGACCAGTATTTCAGAGGCTCACTGTAGAATGTTTTAACATTGCATAATCACAAGAAGGCGGAAAGCAGTTTAAATTGACTTGGAGGTTGGAAAAGTTGAAGAACGAGAGCACCATGACAGATCTTGAACTATAATAACAGCTTTTTTTCAATAGCATGTACTACCAAAGTTTTGCCATTTCCAAGTGCTGTACATAGCAGGTGTTCCTGATACCAAATGTCATGATACTCAGTTTATCGACTTTGGAAGATAAAAGAGTGACAGAGATGGACTCAAACTAATTGCAGTGCAGGGGAAAGGGTATGCTGAGAAAGAGGAGGTATTTGGCAAAGGGTTGGTTGGAATCACCATTCACCTCTCTTTATTCAGCACAGGTTTGACTTTGATGAGAAGACAGAGGAGAGGATGGAACCGGAGCTTTCCAAACGGTGTCAGAGACAGAATAGGTCTAGCAGCCCTGGTGTGGGCATGAGCAGTAAACTGGAATGGAGAATGTGGTATTGCTTGGAAATGTTGGCAGAGTTCAAGCAGCGAGGTGCACACATTTCTTCATGTATGGCATCAATGAATTAAGATATTATGAGTCCTATGTAAAAGTCATTGCTGCTGATGCTATCTACAGGATTCAGATTAGAAGTGATTGACTAAAAACAATCTGGATTAATAAGTGATGATCCACAGAGGGATGTGTTTCTATGAAGTGCTTCTGCCCATTCTTCTCACTGGAATAGCTTTTTGGGTAAATATATAAGCATAGAAAAGGAAACCTAGTATCATTAGACACCCACTCATTCCTCCATCTATTCATTCACCCCTTCCCAAAACCATGTTCCACACTCATACAACCACCTATCCAAACCCATCCATCCATCCATTGTTTGGAGTATGTGCTTGCATTCAGTAAATATCTCCATCATTTTGCAAAGTAAGTGACTTTGTAATGCACTTGTAAGTATACAACTACCTGTTATTAAGTAAAAGCAAACAGGCACTTGCATGGTTGTATGCTGGGCCATGCTATATAACAAATATTTTCATATTGTTTAATACCAAATTTATCAGCGAGATACATTTTTTAGTGACCTTATAATGTACTTGTTAGTTTACAATTACCTGTTATTAAGGAATAGCAAACAGGCACTTGCATGTTTGTATGCTGGGCCATGCTATATAACAAATACTTTCATATGGTTCAATACCAAATTTATAAGCGGAATACATTTTCTCTAGCAAAATGTCACTGTTCTGTCTATATTCTGTAATTTTTATAAAAAACAACTAACCATGAGCAGTCTCTTGCATGAGGCATGTCTTGTTAATCTATTGAATCAACACATGGTTCTCTAGTCTTACCCAAATGTCTCTCTCTGTGTTTCAGGCTCTAGTTCCAGCTCGGTTTGAAACCAGAATGGCCAGTGGGCTTGTCAAAGGACATGCCTATTCTGTTACAGGAGTGGAAGAGGTATGTTTCTAATCCATGGGTTCTTTGGGCAGTTAATCCTGATCACTGATTACTTTCTGTAGTATTTGTTCATTTGACAAACTTGATAAAATCTAAGTGACAGCAGAGGTATTTGATATCCTACATTTCAAAAAACAGTAAAGGCGTTCCATGAATGCATGAGAAGAGGTTAATTCTCAAGTGAAAGCAACAGGGGGTCATGTGAATGTAATTTTAGGCATTGAGACAGGAAAATACATTATTTCAACATATATGTAGTGTATAAAACGGACTGATTCTTAATATTTTAAGCATATTTGCAAAAAGGAAGTGTGTGACTGAAAGCACATATTCTGTCTTACATTATTAAGACAAATTCCTAGTGAATATTGTGATGGTGTTGATTTACAAGATAATATGTAAACAAATGGTGACTGTTTTCCAGTCTAAAAAAATACTGTTTTCCTAATTGCTTGCACTGATACACATCTTAAAGTATATCACAAGTGCATGGTTTTAAATGAAGGATAGCATTGCCAAGTGTTTTTCAGCATTAGCAACATTTACAGTAGATCTTGTTGTAGCTGCTGGAGGTGTCGTGTACTGAACTGAAACGCTTAGGGCCTGATTACGACTTTGCCGGTCTGGCGTCCGCCTCGCCGCTGCACCACCAAAGCTGTGGTCTGGCCACCCACCAGATTAGCAATTTCCTCCTGTCTGGTGGGATTTTTTGGGGTGTTCCCACTGTGGTGCCGCTAAAATTGGGCACCGCAATAGGAACACCAAAAACAGTTCCTGCACGGCATGGACTAAAAAGTCTATGCCATGCAGGAACCGGGGTGCATGCACACAGGGGGACACATGTGCCCCCCTAAGTACATCCACAAGCGTGAGGTACCAGGGGCCCTATAGGGCCCCCTTTGTTTTCCTCTCCGCCAGCGTTTTCACGGAGGAGGAACCGCCATGAAAACCCTGGCAGGGAGGAAACTCCTAATATGCTTGGCAGGACCGCAGTGGTCTCGCCAAGTATATTGATGCCTCTACACCACCGCAACACCGCTAGGGATCAGCGGTACCCTGGCGGCTGCAGCGGGGCAATGGCAGTCCTCCTGCCGTTACTATAATTGGGCAGTCAGGAGACCGCTACCGCCGCCCCCCACAAGTCTGGCGGTCCGTGGACCGCCAAACTCTTAATCACACCCTTTGTCTTTAGGCTTTTGCTTCACTCAGGTACTGTGTATGGTAGGTCAATGATAAGAAGAAATATGCTTTTCTCTTCACACCAACGTCCACATTTATTTCAATCATTGATGTTTTAAATGTAAACTTCTCCCTGTGTCAGTTTAATGGGCATTTCCAGCAATGGTTGATCAGATCTCAGTCAGTATATTGACTTTTAAATATCATGCAAATACAAAATTAACATAAAAATATTGTTAACCAAAATATCAACTACATAGGTGTATAGAGGTATTGCAAATGTGGTGTTCTTAACTCTATATCTATGTAGCTTGAAGGTATACATACATCCATTCAACGTACGTAGATCTGGAGTTAAGAATTTGTAATACCTATATGTACTCATGTCATTGATATACATAGCCTCAAGTAACATAGATGTGGAGTTAATTATATACCTATGATTTCCTTATTGATATTTTGGTTACTGGTAGGTTTGCTATGATATTGTGGTAGCAAGATATTTAAATCTTGGTTTCTGGTATCATGCCAGTTGATTCTTACACATTGTGTGTAATAATAATCACTAGACGTTATTCTGAGACCTTAGCAAAATTATATTCACAATGGTAAATTCATGATCTGTGGCTTTCCTTCTTGCCCGAGGAGCAACTTAAATGAGTGGTACAATGCAACATTTCTGGTATTCTTCATCCCATGAGACTGAGATTCATACATACAACCATTGATATTTGACTACTGAGTGTCTGCTAAAAAGTGTTTAGCGTCCTTACTCTTATCATACAAAAACAGAAACATTGAGAATTGTTTGAAAAACTATGCACACGAGGAAAGAGATACACCTAACCAAAAGATGGAATCATTTTAAATCTACTTTTTATGGAGTTATTTAATGAACTTAAAAAAATAATTTGACTTTCTTTTCCATGGTAATAAAATAACAGTGCATTGGAATGCTAACCTGTCCTTTGTCTTTTCAAACCCTCAAAAAAGACGCCATTCAAGGGAGATAAAGTTAAGCTGGTGAGGCTCAGAAATCCATGGGGGCAAATTGAATGGAATGGATCGTGGAGTGATCAGTAAGTTCTGAATCATTTTGAGCCTCTACAATGGTTTTGTTACTTATATTTGCCAGTGTATGGTTGCTTAATGTTACATACATGTGCAGTGTGCAAAGTGTCTACATAACATTCCAAGCATGTAAGATGACAAGGTTGCCAGGGTTCTATGGTATGATTGTTATTTAACTGATTTGATTTAACCTATGCCCTCAGTTTCCCCAGGCCAATGCATGAGAAGTTTATGTAACCATGTTTTATTTGCATGATGGTACCTACAGCCTTGATTATCCCAATATAATTTCTACACTACACATCCCAGAATGTAAAAGGGCTGCTTATGCATGGACCTGGGAAACGTGAGAGCGTTGAATCATTGTCAATGGAACAGATGCACACCAAAATACTTTTTGGACGTTCAGAAAATGTCTTGAGCAAAAGTCGATCCTTTAAAGAAATCTACTTCGCTTATGTAGGGAGATAGTTTATGATTTTTCATTTGTCTAATCACCTGTTTATAAATACTACATTCTGAACAGTAAGTCATGCAAGCATGATGTAGGTTACAGGTCCAATGATGTACCAGTGCATTGACGATTATGAACTGCTGCATTTGGCTGCAAGATGAGCTATATTGGACCTAAGCAGCAGATGTAAAAATGTAACAAAATGGTGGTGGGAGGTAGTGATGATGGATATAAATTTGCTTTGTTTTTAAATCTAGGATTGTATATGTGTGAATTGTTTTCCTGTTCTCAGCATATATGTAGGAAATGTGTTCTGCTGTTTAACCGCCCTGCAGTTTTTGCTTTGTGATTACCTAGTTTTGGACTTTTACTGTGGGTGAGTCTCACCATCTGAGTCTCATTCATAGGAAATTCTGGGGAAATGGACTGAGAATGCTAGCTGCCAGTGTCGCCTTTATGATAATGTCCTCTGCTGCGCAGTGGAGTAAGAGTCTCTGTGCTGTTTGCGGGCAGAGCATGTGAGACTACCATCTAGTTCATTCAAGTATCTGTGCACTTATAGCATATATTGGAAGAGACCATTCAGGGATTGGTGTTGGACTTATAATGTGAGTGGGCATGCATAAGGTACATCTGTGGTTATTACTGAAGAGGCTGTGCTCTCACTGCATTATACCTTATGGGCGAAATCTGCACCACCACACAGTTTCCCCATACTTAGGCCTAGAGCTACGGGTCAAGTATCATTTTTAAGAAACACTGTGTGCAGATCCACGATCATTTATGTGATATTTGTACTCTTTATGGCATTTGAAGATTTACCATATTTCTCTAGCTCAGCAATAATCAGATTCCAGGCCACTGTCCCCTGACTGGGCTAAGTTGATTAGTTTTCTGGCCAGCTGGAGGAGCCAAGGCCGTACCACACAGTAAAGCCATTTGACAGTGCTTAGCCCTATTCCTAAGAAAGGAAAAGGTTGGGAGAAAATCTACATTTACTAATTAACTCTTTAAACTGCACCTGGCCTGGACAAGTCCAAGCCCACAGAAACAAAGAAGGACGGCCAGATCTTCGGAGTTAAACACAGAAGGTGCTGAGGCCCTCAGTGAAGGTCTTGCTATAGAAGACTTCAAGTTACCATGTTTAAATCTCCAAGAATGCCGTGAGTGTTGAAGTAGAGATGTGATGGAGTGACAAAGTGGCACCCATAATCTGGCAGAGGTGCCTACCCTACAAAACTTTCCGACCCCCTCAAAAGTTCCTGCAGGAGAGAGACGTTTGAGACCTCACTGCACCTGTGAGCGATAACCACCAAGGAATGCCCACCAGGAAGGAGAAACTACCTGATGCCACAACAACGATGGACTGAAGGACTTTATCTCCAGTTGATATTCAGAGACTGGGAGTTTTTCTCCGCGGACCCCTTATGCCGCCTGAGAACTGTAGTGGAAAAGTACCTGATGGGGATGGTGGAGGGATCTCCTGGTACTTATGTGGACAGGTCCCTGAGCTCTCTGACACACAGGTGCTCTGCAGTACCCAGGAGGAAGTGGGACATGGGCAGTGTGGTAGGGAAGGTTGTCTGCTTGTTGGCTGTAGAACGGCTGTGGAAGATGCCCCCAGGCTGGAGAGAGAATTGGGTGCCCAGGCAGAGGGCCGGTCTGGGGAAGGGAGCCTTAAAAGTTAATCGCCCTGGCAAAACAAAGTTTAGAGACCAGGAGGCCTGCAGAAGCAGATCCTGGGGTCTAGCGCTTCCCAACCAGGAGTAAACTCAGCACAAGGTTGGAGGCCAGAGAAAACTCTCATCAAATGCCTAGTCCCCTGGGGTAACCTGGTGGAAAACCATGTGCAGAATGCTACAATGGATTTGCTTAAAAATCCCTTGGGGAAGGCCAATCCCCAGGTGTTGTCTCAACCTTGTATACATTTTTATGTGGGTGGGACATGCATGGGGGCCCCTTCCCCAAGATCAACTTGGGGGTGGTGACCCTGTCCCCTGGGGTCCGACACAACTCCAGTCCTCAATGGAGGTGATTTCCAGGTAGATCTGTGTGTCGTCAGCATACAGATGGAAGGGGATGTTGGCTTTTCTAAGAAGGTTGGTGAGGGGTTCCATGTACATGTTGAAAAGTTGCGGGGAGAGCACTGAACCTTGGGGGACTCCCCTGCTGACCGACTGTAAGTCGGAAGCAAAGTGTTTGATTTTCATTCTTTGGGTGCGGTTGTGAAGGAAGGAGGAGAACCAGTGTAGGACCACCTCATCTAGACCAGCCCTTTCTTGAAGCACCTTGATGAGAAGCTTCTGGTCGACCGTGTCGAAGGCTGCCGATAGGTCTAGGAGGAAGAGAAGGCAGCATTAGTCCGCATCAAGTGATTTGTGGATGTCATCAATGACAATAAGGATCGTGGTTTCAGCACTGCAACTTTTTCTGAAACCCGATTTGTGGGAGTCGAGAAGGTTGATGCTATCCATGTGGTGAGTTAGTTGAAGGAGCACACATCTTTCCAAGGTTTTGGATAGAAGAGGTAAGTTAGAAACTGGTCTGAAATTATTCAGATCTTTTGTGTCTAGTCCAGGTTTTTTTCAGGAGTGGCGTGATTTGACCGACTTTGAGGTAGTCTGGAACGACTCTGGTTTTCAGGGAGCTGTTAATGATCTTGCACCAGAGTGGGGCAAGGGAGAGTTTCCGGTTTTTTGTCAGTTGTGGGGGTAGAGGAACAAGGGCGTGGGAGGAGGGATTGGATGTGGAGATCAGTTTGACTATCTCTGCTTCATGTATAGGGATGAAAGATTTCCAGGATTTTGAAGGGGGCTTAGATGCGTTGTCATTAGTCTCAGGCGAGATGCTCCTGCTGTGGTGGGTGATGTTGATGTCCAGTGAAAGCTCAATCTTGTTGGTCTTGTCCTTGAAGAAGTTGGCAAAGTTGTCACAGAGCTCTTTGTAAGCCTGCACTGAGGAGGTAGCGGGCTTGGAGGTTTGTTGTCTATATATGTTAAAGAGCTCCCTGGGCTTGGGCCTGTTTTTTGTGTTGTCAAGCACTGTGCAGAAAAACTAGGTATTTTCGTTCTGGATGTGTTTTTTATACTTCCTATGAGCTGCTTTGAGTTGCTCGCGGAGGATATCGGAAGGGCAGCTTCTCCAGAGTCTCTCTGTGGCTCTTATTTGTCTCCTTTCAGAGTTGATGTCCGAGTTAAACCATGATCTTGAAGGAATATTCCTGGGTTTTTTAGTTTTAGGGGGGCTATTTGATCAAGAATGGACGTCATATTTGAGTTGTAGTGCGAGGTGACTTCAGTTGTGGTGAGGTGGTTCGAGGCGCTGGGGAGGGGCGAACAAATCTTTTTTTCTAGGTCAGCTTGGGGAATCTGAGTTAGATTTCTAGACCATTTGGGTAGGGGTCTTGTGAGGGGGGCTGGGATAGAGCCTTTTGGTTGATGTGGAATAGTTTGCTGTGGTGGTCGGACCAATCCACGGGGAGGATCTGTTCAATCGTAACTGCGTCTTGTTGAGCAATAATGGCATCTAAGGTTGCTCCTTTATTGTGCGTTTCTTCTAAACAGAATTGGGTAAGATTGTTATCCTGAAGAAGATTGTTTAGGGTTTGAATTAGTGAGATGTTTATATCATTCCAACGTAGGTTGAGGTCTCCGAGGATCAGATTGTTTGAGTCACCAAGTGAGCAGTGCGCAATCAGGTCGGAAAACTGTTCCCCGAATGCGGATGTGTTGCCTGGGGGATGGTATAGAAGATGGCCGAGTATTGCTCTATTGTTGTTTGTCTTGATGTTGGCAGAGAGACATTCAATGGTGCTGTAATTGAAGGTGTTCATTTCCGTAATGGCAATGTTGTTCCTATGTATTATTGCTATACCTCCACCTCTTTGCTCTTTTCTGTCCTTGTTGATTATAGTGAAGCCTGGGGGCACCAACATATCTAGGATTAGTACAAGGAACTCATTTAGCTAAGTCTCGGTGATGAACGTGATGTCTATGTTATGCATGAGGATGGTTTCTGCTAATTCTGTTGCATGTTTGGAGGCTGATCAGCAGTTTATGAGCATGCAATTGGTAGAGGACCCCTCCTTAATGTGTTTTTTTATGAGGGGAGCCCTGGGTATGGAAGTGAGGAGGGCTGGGGGTCTTGGGGAGTTCAGGGGGCGGGGATCCCTGCCGAAGCCGGTGACCACTTGGAACTTGGATTTAGGGGAGGCTGTGGGGGGAGAGACGAACGTTGAAGAAAGCTCAGCCGTTTCCTGTGAGGACATAGCGGCTTTAGTACTTCTGGGTCTCTTACTTCAGTTTATATGGGTGGAGCTATATATTTCAGTGGTGTCATATTGGTCCCTTATGCCGTATCTTTGTGTTTATTAGTGTGGTGACACCCTGACAAAGGCTGGGTGAATATAGGATGCAGGACTTGCTGGGGATATCAACTGTTTTGAGGGTGTTATCAGCAGTATTTCAAACTACTTGATCGTACATATTTATAAATTAATGTGTAGTGTTTAGAAGTGTGTGCGTAATAAAGAAATTTCGCTTTGCATAAGAAAAAGCACTGACTAGCTAATGAGTTATTGAGTGTTGTTGCTGCATACTGATGAGCTAGGGTACTAGCCCAAACCACCTTCCCTGAACAGGCCTAGATTTGCTATTCAGAGAGAGTCAATTGCTACAATTGAGTACTTGGTTCCTAGTAAATACAAATTGCAGACTTTTACTTGTGAAGGACTCTGATCCTTTACAGCTAATAATCCAGTTTCTTACAATACGCTACATATTTATTCTCAGAGAAATTTCCGGTGAATTCCTTAGGAGGACTCCCCCCTACATGGAGACTGAGATCTTTTTCCTTCTTTTGAATGTTTGACTCACTCCTGCTCACAATGGCATACAGGTGAAAGGCTCATCCAAGCAACAGCGTTCTACATCATGGGCCAAATGTACGACCATTTTTTGTGGTCGCAAACCAGAAATCGGCCCGTTTGCGACCACAAAATAGGTCTGTGTAATGTACAAACCCTATTTTGCGAGTTGGTAACCTATTACTGACTCACAAAATAGGGTTTGCGACTCGCTATTAGGTAGGGGCGTGCAAAGGGAGTCCCTTCCTAATAGTGAGTCGCACTTCTATGTACAATTGTTTTGCGACCACAATTGCAGTCACCAAACACTCACAGTTTACCACCGTTTTCAAAAAGGTTGTACACCACTCGCAAACAGGATTGGGTCCACAGGGGACCCCTTCCCCTTTGTGACTGGCAGCAAAAACAAATTTCAAGAGCAGGCAGTGGTCCCACGGACCACTGCCTACCCTCAAAAAATGAAGCAGAAACGTTGAATTTTTATTTTTTAAATGCAGCCCGTTTTCCTTAAAGGAAAACGGGCTGCCTGTAAAAAAAAATGCTTTATTTAAAAAACCGTATCCGACATGGTCGTCTGCTGACCCCAGCATCCCTGTGAGTGCTGGCCATTCCTGATGGGGTCGCTAATTGCAACCTGCCTGATGAATATTAATGAGGCTGGTCGTTTGCAACCCCATTGGGAATTGAAAACAGTGTCTGAGACACTGTTGTACATTCCATTTTGCGAGTCGCAAACTGCGAGACGCTAAACGATGCAATTTGCAACTCGCAAAATGGAAGGCTCGTACAACTGGCCCTAAGTGCAGATGTTTATTTTAGGCCTCTGCTATACAAATGTGTAGCAAGTCATATTTATTACTTAAATCATACAAGCCACCCACAAAACTTTTCCCCCAACTCAAACTGGGGATGTGGCCAATTCATGCAAATAACTTTTTTGAATATATAAACAACTGATAGATGCCTCATTTCCTCTTCCCCCATGCTTCCCTCAAATGGCACTGCAGTTGTATTATGGCATATATCGTTCACCATCTTCTATAAATTAACCCTCACTGTGAATTTGTTTATAGATTCATATACACTGAATGGAGCACACTTTCTTCAAGCTGAACAACAGAAAAAAGGCATCGGAATGGTCTACATACTTAAGGACTTGCTTGCTTTATACCTCCTAGTCAAATGTGTCACCAACCTTAGTATATCTTCTGTTTGGAGCTTGGACGATCATCCCCCTAAAATACACCTTGTCTCTTACTCAACAAACTATTCTTAACATTTTCATAATACATACCCACACTCTGAAACATCTTGTCCAATGAACTGCCTGACGTCTATGACCTAGGTATTATACAGGACCTGGACTACCAAGAGCTAATCAAGCATCCAACCCACTCCAGAGAAAATACCTGGAGTTCCTGCTTTGCATGTTCCCCAAGCTCCAGATAACAAACTGGCACATTCTGTGTCGATCCAACTATGCCATGGTCAGTTTCATTATGGAGTGATGAGGCCAAAATCCAATCAACTCTAAAAGAGAAACGACTCTCCCAAGAAGAAACAGGTGTAAAATTCAAACTATCTCCTTTTTCCAACTCTTTGACCTGTTTATGTTCTCCACCGCAGTCATGCTGTTCCACTTTGAGAGTCAATTCAAAATAATCTTTGATTACCAGCTCTCCTGCAGGCCGATGAGCAATTTTAAAGAAAGGCTCAACAACTTTAATGGCATTCGCCTGCTCAAAGTATAGGACACAGTCCTGGAATGATGTTGAACTAAATGGCACTAATCGCCCAAACTTATTGCATGTGGGACTCACCCTAGAAGCAACCAGCTTGCTTAAAGTAAGGCAGAAACACCAATTAAAATGTGTAAAGCCAGAAGTAGTGAATTATACAGTGAGATTCTTCCAGATCTAAAAAAAAATACGTGGCTCGGGTTCTTTTGCAGCACAATTCCGTTTCAACATTATGTTGTTTATTCAAAGCACGATCAACTTAATCAGTACATTAATTTTTCCAGCAACAATTCCCATTTGGAGATATTGGGGTTTCCAGTATGAAATGTAACACTTAGAGCTGACATTTGTTTAATAGAGGACATTGTTTAATTCAAACCATTCTTTAGTAAAATCATGCCTTTTCTCTCAGACAATTACATATAGAAGTCTCTCTGGGATTCTGCTGAAAATTCAAACTCATTCCACTCCTGCAAATGCATTGAAATCCCTCCTATCTCTCCAAATGTTCACCACCCTCCCTCGCATTGTACAGTTGTTATATGTGATTGCGCTACCCAGCAGAGCACATACCTGCTACAAGACTTCCAACGTAAGTCCTACCTACATAGTGGACCATTAATTAACCAACTGAATGACAGAAGAGTTCATGATAAAGGACTGGTATGTCCTCCCTGCGGCTGTAGAAATCACTGTTCACTAGATCCTACTTATCTAATTGGACCCACCAGGCCTATTTGTGGCTCTTCTTCTCCTCAACTCGCTCATGAACTGCTGATTCCCACAAGGGGTGGCTGTTTTTCAGAACCACTTCAATGACTGCATAGCCTGTTGGATGAGATCTTATTTTGAAGGCCAAAGAATCAGACAACCCCTGTATACAATCAACAGCCAGATACCTGCTTCTGTATAGTGCTCCATTTGGTAGTAGGATCCTCCTGAATGATCCAATTGCCCACCTTGATTGGGTAACCTACCAGTCTCATTTCTATAATAAGCAACTGCTGTGCTTTTGATGCTGTCTGGCTTTTTGGTGGCCAGGAAGGCTTCTCCCCTTCTGCTCTACAGCACCACATGAATAGCTTCATCACCAGTCTCCATCTAAATATCTCAGGAAACCACCTCATAAGAGAGCAACTGACTTCCTGATAGGCCACAAGACTACACTCCTCATTTTCTTTACTATGCTACCTGGCTTCCTTGATCATTGGTGCCAACTGAGTTGGCTGAGAGAGACACACAAGAAGACCAGTTAGACACGATGCGGGGGAAGCAAGATGGTGGACGCTTGAGGACGTAGTAGCGAACCTGCCACCAAGCACCGTGAAAATTGACCTGGAATGGCGCCGAGGAAAGAAAAGGATTAAAGGCATTTACATACTGCATGTCCTTGGACGTCGTGGTCTCCGGTGCCGTCGCCGACTCCTGATCGGGATCTGGAAGCTGCCCGCGGGCTGGGCTGTTGCGGGAGTGCTGCATGGTGCTCGATCAATTGACAAGGCTGACAAGGCTGATTCTCTCCTCTACAGGCTGCCGGTGCTGCCTAGTAAGAGCGTCCGCACTGATGGGGCCCAAAGTCGCCAGCGCTACAAGGGGGAAGCCTGCTGTACCCCCGACCGTGGACCCAGCAGGCAGCAAGGGCAGACAAGGTTCGAAACGAACGCCTCTCTCAGTGAGGCCAGCGCTGGAGAATGAGCCAGCAGCAGAGAAGGGAAGAGGCGGGGTCTACTCAGGACGACTCCTCCCGGGGACTACAGTGTTGGAGCTGCTATGTGCTCTTGAGAGGAAAGCAAGCTGTGGCTGCTGCAGCGGAGGCAGAGGTAACAGGTCTTTCCCAAGGATTGGCTCGAGGGAGTGGACCAGTGGCTGCAGAAGATACTGGTCTTCATACAAGCATGGTGGAAGAGCTACACTCGGGGACCCAGAGTGTAAGTACTTTAAAAGAGGGGAATGGGCGGAGCCAAGATGGCGGAGTGAGCAGTCGTCCTGCTCCGGAGCTCCCGCTGAGGATCGGATTAAGCACCGGCCACCGGGCTGCCAGTAGCACCAACGGTACCTGATTCACGTCTGCCAGAGTCCCGAGACCCAAATTGCTTGCAGTGGTGGTGGAAACGGCGGGCGTGAGCTGTCTCCGGAGCTAGAGATAAAGGACGGCGCACGGCGGCACGCTGCGGCGCTAAGGCCGCGCAGGTGAGGTCGGAGCCGGCAGTAGCGGCGGAGGTCTGCGGGGCCGAGACTGGGGCCTCTCGCATTTGGAGCTGGAGGCGACCGGCGGGGACCCCCTGCAGCGGCGGAGGTGAAGGAGTGAGAGGCAACGGGAGCGCAGAGCGCGGTGCCGTGACCGCGTCCAGGTCCGGCCCGCCATTTTGAAAGGCAGAGTGCGGCGCTGGAGCTGCACGGTGTCGTCTGGGGGCCCATAGCACTCTGCGTGGCCTTGTCCTGGGCCTGACATACTGGCGAGAGCATGCGGGGCTGGAGGTCGCGTGACCCCCCCGCGCTGAGGCACTGGACACAGCGGAGAGGTACACAAAAGGGCACGAAGACAAGCAGCGCCGGGGAGTGACCCATTGATGGTGAGAGCTGAGCTGGGACGGGGGCGGCAGAGACAGGGGGCTTGTTGCGTGCTCCCCCCCCTCCTCCCTCCCTGGCAGCGGCGACAACGTCTGTGGCCTGATTGCGGCCGGTGCGAAGACTCTGGTCGTCTGGGGCCCGCGGTCCGGTGGCCCCCTGAGAGTGGAACGCCACGTTTGGCCCTCGCCGCACAACGAAGAACGCGGCCTGAGGCACTGGACGCAACGGAGAGGAGTGCGGACGGGAGCGAAGGCGAGCTGCGCCAGGGAGAGACCCATTGACTGTGGGAGCTGAGCTGGGATAGGGGCGGCGGAGTCCGGTGGTTAGCTGTGTGTGTTCTCCCCCCCCCCCCCCCAAAACCCCCACCCCCTGGCAGCGGCGCCACCGTCTGGGGCCTAATCACGGCCGGGTCGGGGACTTTGGACGTCTGGGGCCCGGCGGCCCCCTGGGATTGTCGCGCCGCGTTTGGCCCTCGCCGCACAACAGAGAGCGTGGTCTGGTGTACCGAGGGCGTGAAGGGCGAACAGCACACCTGTTAGTAATAAAAGTACAGACACCGAATTGCTGGATGAGACAAGGGGATCGGTGCCCGGATTGGCGGTCCGGAGGCGACCTGATGGCAACTGTGCTGCTCGCGCAGGTGTGGAGGTTCACTCAAGAAATGCAACACGCCTACGGAGTCCAGGGGCAGTAGTGCCACAGGGGTGCAGAGCGCGCTGGAGAAGCTTGGTGCGAAGTCAGAGACTCTGGGTCTTGCGCCCCCTTTCCGGGTTTCAGCTGGGTTCTGTCCCCTGACGGAGGACTGGTGAAAGGGGGATAGGACCCTTGCACGATGCTTTTCAGGCCTCTTGGTAATCGCTATGTCCACCTCCAGGAAGCGGCAGGACAAAACTCTCAAAGACATGTTCTCCAGGACCCCGGTCGGACAGATGACCGCTGCTGCGGACACCGGCAGCTCGGGACAGGGGACATCGGGGTCTGGGGGATCGGAGCCCATCACCAAGGCCTTTCTAGAGTCAATGTTTGTCGCGTTGCGGGATGATATCCAAACATTCAAGCAAGAGTTCACAGCTGAGCTCAAAGAGGTCCGCCGCGACATGGATGGCATCAGAGAGAGAGTTGCAGACCTGGAGGGAAAGAGCGATGGAAAGGACGTGGAGATAGCGACCTTACAGCAGGAGATCATTCGACTCCATGATCAACAGGTGGATCTTCAGGTCCACCTTGAAGACCTGGAAAACCGCTCCCGTCGCCACAACATCCGGATCAGGGGGGTGAAGATGAATGACACCTCGAGGGATCTTTTCACTTATGCGAGGGAGCTCTTCAATCACATCCTGGGCCGACCTCTGGACACGGATCTGTGTATAGATCGGGCGCATAGGGTGGGTCCCCCTAGAGCGCCGTCGGACATTCTAGTGTGTGTGCAGGACTACCGCACTAAGGAATTGATAATGCAAAAGGCGCGTCAAACACACCCCTTGCAGTTCCGGGAACACAGACCGGTGTTATACCAGGACTTATCCGCCCTCACGCTGCAAAAAAGACACCTATTCAAACCCATTACGACGCACCTTCAGCAACACAACATTCCTTACAGCTGGGGCCATCCCTTCCGTTTGGTATTCCATAAGGATGATAAGCTGTACCAGTTGCGCTCTCTGTCCGAGGCCAGCAAATTATTAGGGGTGGACCTCCCGGACGAGGATGGCGGCGAGGGAACCTCCACGACAGGAACAGAGAACGATGGGCCTCGATGGCGTCAGCAGGGTTGTAAACGCCGTCTTAAGAAACCATCAGCTGCGGAGATTATGAAGGGCCGACAATCGGCGTTGGAGGCTGTGTCCATGGATTTTTCTGGTTCTAATCTTGGCTGACTCGATTGACACGCAGTACCCGAGGGATTTCCTTCCTTATATCCAGATCATTGGCGGGAGGGGGGCTTTCTTTCACAGTTGGTGGATACACCCCAATGACTTTTCACCAATCACAGACGAGTGATGGACTATATGTTCTCAGTTATTATGGTAGTTTGTTCTTTTTATTTGGGTTTTCTGGGATGGGAGAGGGAGGGAATTTAGTGCTCTGCGTTCACCTTTCCTTTAGGGTAACTGCGACCCCCTGCGCCCCGGCGTCCCTGACCCGTTTACACGCCGGACACCCCGGGGCCACATTGCACGACGCCTCACAGTTGCAGGGTCTTCCATTAGACGCATATCATGCCACCCACCACACTTAAGATATTGACCCTGAACGTCCGGGGTCTTAACAATCCAGTCAAACGTAGGGCTGTCCTGTCATGTTTAGTGAATTACCAAGCAGATCTCTGCCTGCTGCAGGAAACCCACCTCCTATTGCGTGATTGTCACCGTCTTCAATCCCGGAAATTCCCCACCCAGTTTTTTTCCTCTGGGCCTACTAAAACAGCAGGGGTGGTGATTCTAGTGGCACAGAGGTTCCGGGGGGAAGTTTTGCATAAGGTAGCTGAGATTAGGGGGCGCCTACTGACATTCCGCTTTGCCCTCAGAGGAGTGCCGTTCACGATTAGCTCCTTGTACGCCCCTAATGAGGGATCTGAGCGATTCTTACTTTCTGCTCTCACAGAAGCCACGGCTACACCTGATCGCAATGTCATCCTGGGGGGGACCTCAACTTAGTTTTCGATAATGTTCAGGATAGATCCAGCCAGCGCACTCATCAGGCCGGGGCACTTTCTACTGAGGGGCTTGCACGATTGCAAGACTTAGGGCTTTGTGATCTCTGGCGCAGCATGCATCCACGAGACAGGGAATACTCCTTTTATTCCAATGCGCATAAGACCTATGCCAGACTAGACCATTTCTTAGTATCCGCTTCGGTACGAGCGATCGCGACAGCAGTCGACATAGGAGTGGCCTCTCTATCAGATCATGCTCCGGTAATTGCGACCCTCACCCTCCCGCCCATGTCGTGCCCGGCCAGAGTGTGGCGTCTTAGGGACGCTCTCCTGCATCGGGAAGATGTGGTCAAATGCATCCAGCGCTCTATTCACGATTATCTCGAACATAACGATAATCCAGATACTACACTTGCCACGCAGTGGGCAGTGCTGAAGGCAGTTATTAGAGGGGAGTTCATCTCGGTCTCGGTGGCAGATAATAGGGAACGGGGGTGCAAAAGGGAAGAGCTTACACAACAGGTACGGGAGCTTGAGCGGATGCACCAGCGGACGGGAGCTCCGAATATATGGCGGCAACTTAAAGCTGTTCGCCAGCAACTAACGGCTCTCGACCAAGACAGGGCAGAATTTGCGGCACTGAGGCTGCGACACGCCTATTACGCGGGTGGAGACAGATGTGGGCGCCTCTTGGCTCATAAACTTAGAGAAGTTCGTCAGAGACACGGAGTTAAAATGATCTCTAGGGAAGACGGCACAAGCGCCACGGAGGATGGTGATATCGCAGAGGCATTCCGAGATTTCTACGCGGCTCTTTACGCGGAGGACCCCTTGGAGTGTTCTACTGGGACGGCTCTCTTAGACTCAGTCACACTGCCTGTTTTGTCCGCGGCACAGGCCGCACATCTAGATAGAAGCATTCAACTGGAGGAGGTAGTGTCTGCCATTTCTCGTCTCATACTGGGGAAGGCCCCTGGTCCACACGGCTTCCCCGCTATCTTCTATAAGAAGTTTTGCCCCTTGCTCGCTCCAATTCTTACTCGACCTCCTGGAGGCATCGATAGCAGCAATTCCCAAACCCGGGAAAGACTGTGCGCAATGCGGATCTTACCGCCCAATATCCCTCCTTAACATAGATTTTAAACTATACACAGGGATACTGGCCACCCGCCTTAGCCCCATATGCCATGCCTCACTGACCCGGATCAAGCGGGTTTCATCCCCGAACGCCAAAAGGCAGATAACACGAAGCGGATTTTGCATCTTATTGAGAAGGCTACTCGGGTCCCGGGGGAATTTATGATGCTGGCCATCGATGCCGAAAAGGCGTTTGATCGCGTGCACTGGCCCTTTCTGGAACAGGTACTGGAGAAGGCAGGAATAGGTGACCGGTTCCGCACGCACGTCCTTAATTGTTACAGGTTCCCCACAGCTGCGGTCAGGGTGAACGGCTGCACATCCTCTCACTTTAACATTGAGAGGGGCACGAGGCAGGGGTGTCCGTTGTCGCCCCTCCTCTTTGCCCTTTACATGGAACCCCTGGCTCAGAGGATGCGACAAAACCCGGAGATCACGGGGATACAATTTGGGGGCTTTGTCCACACAATCAGTCTATACGCGGACGACGTGTTAATATCGTTATCTGATCCGATGTCCGCCCTTTCGGCGTGCTGGGCAGAATTGGATACTTTTGCTCGGGCTGCCGGGTTCAAGGAGAATTCAGGGAAATCCCTAGCCTTATCATTATCACGTCCCACCCGAGACTATTTGCAAACCGGGCTTCCCATTCGTTGGACGACAGACACGATACCGTATCTAGGGATTCAATTGGCCCCATCTCTTTCTAAAGTGGTTCACACGAACTATACATTGCTGCGCGATAGAGTCCGACGTGAGCTCGACCGGTGGCGGCACTACCCCCTCTCCTGGTTAGGTAGGGTTGCGGCAGTTAAGATGACCATTCTCCCACAGATTCTCTACCTCTTTCGCACTATACCTCTCCGTCCGCCTGTCGGATGGATTTGAACGATGCAGTCTGACCTGGCCCGGTTTATTTGGAACGGGCGGAAGCCACGAATGCGTCAAACGCTGGTGTCATTAGCGCCGGAAGCTGGGGGACTTGGGGTTCCGGATCTTGAACTCTACTTTCAGGCAGCCCAACTGAGATACCTAGTGGAATGGAGCAGATGGGAATCGGAGAAACATTGGTTGTTCCAAGACCAAGCAGTAGCGGCGCGACCTTTGCAGGAAATTCCTTTCCTACGCAAACCCCATAGGCCTCCTAATCTGTATGCCTCTTATATTACGTGGGTCCCTCTAGAGGTGTGGGATGCTACTAACCTCACTCAAGAGCTCACATCTTTCCCGTCTCCGCTCACCCCATTGATAGGCAATCCTGACTTCACTCCCGGACTGGAGGATGCCACCTTCGTGGGCTGGAGAGCTGCAGGTTGTCGGTTCCTGTATCATGTTTATGGAGAGGGGGGGGGTGCACTCGTTCACCCAGATGCGGAAAGACTTCGGGCTGCCGGAGACAGAGAAGTTGCGGTATCTGCAGGTTAGGCACTGGGCACTCCAGCCACAGGTACGCTCCGGGGCGGATAGACGCCTCTCCCCCTATGAACGATGGCTCATCACACGCACGTCAGACAAACACCTCATTTCTGATCTCTATAAGCAACTGCAAATTAAACACAAACATTCATATAACTCTAGCAGGGAACGGTGGGAACGGGAACTGGGGAGAACACTGAGTCACAAAAAATTGGGAAGGCATCTACTACAGGGCTCGACATTCTGCATACTACATGGGGCTTACGGAGACTTTTATGAAGATTGCGACATACTGGTACTACACCCCGGAGCGCTTATATGCGATAGATCGCTCCCGAGAGGCGACATGCTGGAGGGGTTGCGGCCAGGTGGGCAGTCTAGTTCATGTGCTGTGGGAATGCACACATCTTCAATCCTATTGGTCTCAGGTGTTGGATGAAGTGGACAAACACTTTGAGACGGAGATACCGCGCTTCCCAGCCTATGTAATCCTGGGGCTGCCCAATCCTCTGACCTATCCATTGCGATCTCGTAGGGGCAGGCAGATGGCCATCGCGCTAGGGTCAGCTATACAAAACATACTCACTCACTGGCGTACACCTCAATTACCGACCTTCACAGGCTGGTTGCATCGTTTGTGGTATGTCCTGGGTATGGAAAAATTTGCGCTAACTATGGCAGGAGAGGGGGACAGATATGGGGAATTGTGGCAGCCCTTTTTGTCGCTCTTAGCCTCTGAATTTAGGGAAGTTACGTCCCCCCCGATAACTCAGTCTGTTGCGTATCACAGAGGTTCCGGGGGAGGGTGGGCGATAGGGGTTCGGTAGGGCTTTGGGGAGTACTGGGAGCACGGGGGAGGGACGAGGGGAGGAGGGGGTTTCAGGGGCTTTTGTTTTTTTTTCCTTTACACTCAGGAGTTCCTTTTGGCCAAGGTTGTTATTTAGCTATGCACACACTGAACATATGAAGCTTAACAGTGATCCGATCTGTGTTTCTATCTCTGCAATGTATGCTACCAGCTATGTGAACGTAATTTTGTTCGATAATGCAAATTAATAAAAACATTTAAACCATAAAAGAGGGGAATGTATCGAACCCTACTATTGCCATATGTCAGCAGGTGGAACAAGGACAGGTCACATCTTTAAATGAGGATAAGAAGAAGGAGGGAGCACAGCAGGCAGGGGGAGGAGAGCTAAGGGGACATACAACGGGCAAACTCCCCCCAGCATCTAAATTGGCTCAGCAGGTGGAAGTTTTGTCCCAACTACAAGATCAAAGCACCCTACATGCATATGCTAATCTTGAGGCTGAGATAGACCCTAGCGGCTGTTTTTTTTCTCGCTCTGATGGCCCAGAGTTGTCGGCTGATGGCTTTGGATCCTCTATTGTCTCAAGTGAACATGACAGTGACACAGATGCGGCTGGGGGCCCCCTCTTTATGATTGCATGGTGGACCAGGGGAAAGAAAAGGAGGGCCGCTAGTCTGAAATAAGAATATTCCTTAACTGACTCTATAAATACTGGCCAAACTACAACACCTCAGGATGCTCTAGGCTCTCGCCCCGGACACTAGAAACCGTACTTCAAACGATCATGCAACACCGGGAGGAGACCATGTGCGGTCTGGATTCTTACCGAAGAAATGGGAGGTGGGGGCTTGGACGGGGTGAAAGAGAGGGGTCAGGGTGGGCGGGGAGAAGGGAGGTAGGGGGGTGGGAGAGTAAGTTTTTTTTTGGGTGAGGACATAGGGGAGAAGGGGGTAAAAATTGGGGCAAATAACTCAGAGAGGAAACTAGGAAGGTATCAAAGCAAGATTGTAAATTAACAAGGGTAACGACAGAAAATGCAATGAATTGTTCCCTCTAGGGCTGGGGGAAAAGGCTGGGAGCTAAAATTAAGAAGGCTCATTCATTAAGACCAAATGGGTAAGATCACCATCTGCTCCGTGAATGTTGGGGGCCTATGGATAGGAATAAGCGGTCAAGGGTCATGGAGATGATAAAATCTATTGCCATGGATGTTGATTGTCTCCAAGAGACGCATATACCATGGGATAAAAGAGGTTTAATCATGGTAAAAGTGTACTCTTTATTGGCCTGCTCTTCTCAAAGCTCCAAAATTAGAGGGGTGACCATCTTAGTCAAAAATAAAATAGCATCAGCTAAACTAAGACTGGTTGATGCTAGGGGAAAATGGGCCTTGGTAGAACTAGAATCGGGTTTAACGATATGTACGGTTTACGGCTCAAATCAGGATGAGCCAGAGTTATTAGAGGATTTAGAATTGGAGCTTGCATCTTGGCCCACCACCTTGATTATGTGTGGGGATTTTAACATTCAGGAGTTGGGAGTTCTGGGCCAAGCAGATATCAAGGACGGAAGCCCAAAGTCTATAGAGCCAGTCATGGATTAATAGACGTATGGGACTCTAAGTTTCCTTTGGACCCCGGATACACCTATTTTTCAAGCCCTCATCAAAAATATGTCCGGTTGGATTACTTTTTTTTATCTCAAAACAGAATAAGGGTGGGGCAGGGATAGAGATATTGCCAAAAATAATGTCGGATCATAATCCTTTGATTTTAGAGATAAAGATTCAGCAAAGGCAATTGCAGCAGCACCAATGGACATTTGATCGGAAGTTGTTTGTAGATCAGGACTTCATTGGACACTTTAAAAAGCGGATAATAGAATTGTTTAATATGAACAGATATAGTAACTCGCGCAGTATGGTTTGGGATGCATTCAAGGCAGGGTTAAAGGGGAGATGGTTAGATTTGTCTCGCACCAAAAACAACTACAGGAGGTGAAGAGCAAGCAGCCGCGAGCCAAGCTCCAGGACTTAGAAAGAGAACACCTTGCTAAGATATTGCGGAAGGTGGGGGACGTGGTTACAACACAGCTAGATATTACAGTAACCAAAGCGGAGATAGGTGTGTATCACTACCAGAAAGCAGCAGCAGAGTATCAGACTCACAGGGCTGAGAGTTATGAGTTTGGGGAGAAAGTAGGGAGACATCTCGCTCTAAAGACAAGACAAAAAGCAGCGAAGAGTCAGATATCTTCAATAATAAGTGGGGGGGGCACATATACAGATCCGGCTGATATAATTACCGTGTTTCATAAATTCTATCAAGATCTATACACCAAGGAGGAACAGAGCCCCCAGGGAAGTCCACAGGCGAGGTCTTAAAATGATGAGGGTAGGAGACTGGGTGGGGATGAGAGGGATAAACTGGAGTCCAAATTGGTATTGGACGAGGTGCAAATAGCAATACAGCAGCTGGCTTCAGGAAAGGCAACGGGCCCAGATAAGATACTGCGCTTTGCTGTAAATAATCTTAGGAATCCTACCTGGCTGGTGCTTTTGCTGCTAATCTTGGTCCCGCCGAAGGTCTCTCCCCGCTGCCGCGTCCTCTTCCATCAGCGCGGCCGCAGTGAGGGAGGAACTACAACACCCACGAACCCTTGCGGCAGGAAGCCGTCATCGGGAAAACCCATTTCGCCCCAGGAGGCATTTAAAACTGAGAGGTCTCCCCCGGCAGAGTGGCGCTTTGCTGTAAATAATCTTAGGAATCCTACCTGGCTGGTGCTTTTGCTGCTAATCTTGGTCCCGCCGAAGGTCTCTCCCCACTGCCGCGTCCTCTTCCATCAGCGCGGCCGCAGTGAGGGAGGAACTACAACACCCACGAACCCTTGCGGCAGGAAGCCGTCATCGGGGAAACCCATTTCGCGCCAGGAGGCGTTTAAAACTGAGAGATCTCCCCCGGCAGAGCGGGCGCTTTGCTGTAAATAATCTTAGGAATCCTACCTGGCTGGTGCTTTTGCTGCTAATCTTGGTCCCGCCGAAGGTCTCTCCCCGCTGCCGCGTCCTCTTCCATCAGCGCGGCCGCAGTGAGGGAGGAACTACAACACCCACGAACCCTTGCGGCAGGAAGCCGTCATCGGGGAAACCCATTTCGCGCCAGGAGGCGTTTAAAACTGAGAGGTCTCCCCCCGCGTCACGGGACGCGCGCGGGCGGCGCCGGGCTAAGGGCGGGCCGTTGTGTGGCCGTTAGGAGGCCGGAAGAGGTCGGGTCGGGCCACCCCCCTTGATCGTATTAAGGACAAGGAAATTGCAAGTATAGTTATATTAATGGACATAGTCAGTCATAAGCTATCATTGAGTGCTCAATGAGGTTGTTAGCTTATAGATCCCATTGAGGCGCAGTGGTTTTGTTTCCCTTGCAAAAGTCATTCATCTTACTGTTGTATTGGTTTACTCTTATTGTATTAGTGTTGATCCTGCTCCCTTGGTATTCTCTCTGTGTTGCCAATTATACTAGTAACTGTTATTGTTGTTATGCCAAAGGCAAAAGTAACAATGGACAATTACTTGGTTAAAAGGGTCAGTATGATTAATAGTGAAAGACGCAAGTCACTAGGGAAGGAGTCCTTGGTAGATAATCTAGAGCTATGTATAGATGATAGTATCCATAAGTTAGCTACAGGGGACTCTTTAACTGATGCTACCCCAGTGGGGACTTCGACTCATTGCATTGTGGGCAATGAGGTCGCTATTTCAAGTCAAGATTTATTGGAGCCCCCAAGTGAGCTTGAATCCCTTCCATCTCCTCCAAAAAGAGCAGTTAGGAAGTGTAGAAAGTCTCATCCTAAGAAGAGTAGTGTGCACCATAAGGTACCACAAGATCAACCTCGGAGAATTACCGTGGCTCATGCTAAAACACAGACCCTTATTGAGGCTGAGAATTCTACACTCTCGGAGGTTATAGCTAAAATTCTAGAAGAAAAACTAGTGCTTATGATTAAGCCTCTTGTAGATAAAATTGAGACCCTGACAATAGAGGTATCGAGGCTGGGTGGTCTTTTAGACGAAATAAAACAGCCTATTGCTTCGCCTAGGGCACCATTGCAACCTGTTCATACTGCCCCGGAACCTCCTCTAGAGGAGGGGACCTTAACTGGCTCTATGAGATTACTGCAACCAGTTAGTGATGGTATTCGAACTAATTCAGTTACATCTAGTTGCAAGGGACCTATAGTTACTGCACACAAATCAAACTACGTTAATCTTCCACCAGCCTGCGAACCATATGTGATCATTTTGTCTAATGTTCCTTCACTTGACCCTGTAACCTCCAAATCTCCATATGAAACACATGACTCACTTAAGAGGAAATCAGTTGCTTGGTTAAACAAAAACTGTGGTTTTCCTATTAACTTTTCAAACCAAATATTGTCAACCAGACGAGTTGCCTGGTTAGGTAACACAAGGAAAACATGTAAGGGGGATTGTGTTATAATAAACTTTAGACACCCCCAACATGTGGCAACTATCCTTTTAAGGGCAGCTTCTCTTGTTTTAGGAGAAAATGTTGTGCGTGTACATTCCTTGGGCTATTTCAATAGACACCTAGATAGATCATCACAAAAAATAACTAGGGGAAGTCTCACCTGTATTAATAACCCTCTAACATTTGAAATCCCTATGGAGAATAGATATACAGTGTTGAGCAACCTAGATGAAAATGATTGACTCCCAGAGGTCGGTAAAAATAAAACCGTGGTCCCATTAATGGTTACCCACCCATTGGAGATCTTAAACGGTAGCGGAATCCTTGGTTCTAAAATCACGGTGGCACCGAGGTTTCCATCTAAGCCATTGGATGGGCAACCACCACATATAGTTGGGTCCTCCGGAGATAAGTGGGGAGAGCAAGCTGTAGCTGGTCTAGTTATAGCTCCAAGGTTAATTACAGCACGGGTAAAGTCATCAGGTGATAAAATTGATATTGACGATGACAAAGTGGCAGTAGATAGCGTTCCAGCGTCTGATATTGTTAGCGACGACACTGGATTAAGGGAACCTCTTTTAAAGATATTTGAGAATTCTATTGTTAGCCTACTGTCATGGAATATTGCTGGCCTCTCTAGGAACCTGATGGACGTAGTGGTATGTTCATTCTTCGATAAACATGATATTATTGTCCTTCAGGAAACCTGGATGGTAGAACCCCCCCATAGAGTAGGATACAAAACCTTTAGCTCTAAAGCGACACCGTCAAACAGGGGAAGAGCATCTGGGGGGTTGGTCATCTGGGTTAAAGTTTCCTTAGAAATAGAGGTTAGCCAGTTGTCTATCCCCTGCCCTGATCTGTTAGGGGTAAAAATTGTGACCAGTAAGAAAAGTCTTATTTACTTAATAAACATTTACAATAGACCATACCCATCTAATAGAGAATCCAAGGTGATAGAAATTTTGGATTCCACCCTAGAGGGATTGGGAGACAATGATCATTTTTTAATTTGTGGAGATTTTAATTGTAAATACGAACCTATTCAGGTTCTAGATAGATTGTTTGATGAACAAGATATTGCTAGTGACATAATGCCCCTGGAGGCTTCAAGCTATGCTAAAAGTACAATAGCTGCCACACAGATCCTACAGATGACTGTGTCACATGATTTAAGATCATGTAATGGTCGCTTCCCCTCAGACATCCCATCAGCTCCCACTTATTTCAAGGGAAGTCTCAGGTCACATATTGATTTTGTAATGGCCTCTCGGAATCTATGGAGATCACTAATCGATTTTAAGATTGATTCTAGATTGGAGAGTGATCACTTTCCCCTCCAATTATGGTTAGATTCTGCTCTCTTCCTTCTTAGATTATCTGTAGCAGGTCCGTTAAATTCTCCGATTGGAGACATACAGATTTCCAACAATAGGTTTGCCATAAAATGGTCTTACATTGCGGGTAAAAAAGAAGCGCTGACCAACATTTATGATAAATTCAGTGAAATCATTGGGTCGACCCAAATGCCTTCTTTAGGCACCCGGGGAGTTCTTGATTTACATTTGAAGTTGGTCGACGCACTATCCCCCCTTTTGAGCAAGGTCTATAAAAAAGAAGGGAATAAAACATAGAGTTAGAAAATCAGTGGTATAACCAAGATTGTAGGGTTGCAAAATCACAGTTGATCTGTACAGTAAAAAATGGGAGCCAATGTGACATTAAAAATGCAAGACAGGTCTATAAAAATACTTTGAATCAAGCTAAAAAACTATGGGACGCTAACCTATGGGACGATTTACTAAGTGCAGCTAAGTTACGTGACCAAAGTGCGTTCTGGAACTTAATCTCTAAGGGGAATAAGAAGGGTAGATCACCCAAGGATATATTCCTGGATGAATCGACTTGGTGCAATCACTTTTCTAAACTTTATACGATTAGTAAGGATGATCTGTCCATAGACAATGTAGATATCATTCCAGATAGTAGTACTACATTATTACATTTTACCTTAGAAGAAACAGACCAGGCACTACTAGCTGTTAAAATAGGCAAAGCCCGCGGCCCTGACAAAATTCCTGGTGACCTATTGAAACATGATGTTAAAGTGTGGGGGCCATACATTAACTTTTTAAGCAACTCGATTGTGGCCGGTACACCAATTCCAGAATCATGGAAAGGGGCAGAAATCATAACAATTTCTAAAAAAGGCGATCGCCATGATCCTAGCAATTACCGTCCTATTAGTTTAATTGATGTTTTACAAAAAAATTTTGCCAGACATATTTTAAATAGGATTTTAGATTGGATTGAGGAGACAAAACTATTGTCCAAATACCAAGCAGGTTTTAGACCAAAAATTAGCACAGTTGACCAGGTGTTTAGATTTATGTGCATTTGTTGGAAATACATAAAGATCAGGCAGGGTAGTCTCTATGTGGCATTTATAGATTTAAGGGCCGCTTTCGACCTTGTTCCCCGCAAGTTGTTGTGGTCCACATTAAAGAAGTTAGATATTCCTGGTGAGCTTCTTAACGAACTTATCAAACTTCATACAGGGAACTACGCAAAAATAAGATGGGGAAAAGCTGGAGAACTATCTAAAGCGATCCCTGTAGACAGAGGGGTGCGTCAAGGCTGCGTATTAGCACCCACATTGTTCTCATTGTATGTTAATGATATTCCAACATACTTGAGGAATTGTGCCCATGACTCCCCGAAGTTAGACGGTGAACCAATTACTTCCTTACTTTTCGCCGTTGACACTATCCTTATTTCTCAGACCCCGAGAGGCTTGCAAAATTTGGTTAATTCCTTCCATAATTATTGTGTGGAAAAGGGGTTAGAAATTAACCCAACAAAAACAAAATACATGGCTTTAAACCCAACAAAAACGCCTAGGAAAAACTTGCTCTTAGAGAATCGTACACTGGAACAGGTAGAAAGTTTTAATTACTTGGGTCTGTTGTTGGATAATAAATTGACTTGGCGAGGCCAGCAGAATAAAAGTTTATTGTCCCTCAAACAAAACTCACTTCCTATCCTAAAGGTGCACGGAGGAAGTAGCTCCAAAGCTATTTCACCGGCATTGGAGGTTTTTAAAGCTAAGGCCCAATCAGCAGCTCTTTATGGTGCCGAGATATGGGGATACTGTAACTCCACCAAATTCGCATCGATTGAAAATAAATTTGTGCGGAGACTACTTAAAATACCGTCTCGTACTCCCGTTGTTCCTTTGTTTCTAGATATTAATCTTAAAAGAACAGAGCACCTAGCTTCATTAAGACCACTATTGTACTGGATCAGGGTATGGTCCACCCCTGAGCTGAGAGATTACAAGGCTGGTCTGATTGAACTAATCAAGCTGGATGTGTATTTGAAAACCCCATGGTTGAAGTATATTTGCACGTCATTTAAGAGACTAGGGCTCCTTAATTTTTGGGAGGAGCCCCATAACTTAACCCAGTCTTCCAAAAAACTCCTTAAAGTTACCTTTTGGTCACATGTCAATGACGAAATAATTCTGGGATCTCGCATAGGTATTCTGTCTCAGAATTTCTTAAACGTAAAAGATACACCAAACTTTGAGGAATTTATGGATGAGATTGCCCCCCCTTTAGCAAAATCTCTCTACCTACAATTTAGGTACGGGGTGTTATTGATAAATTCCTATACATGTAGGTGGGCTGGGGAAAATGGTTCGGATGCGTGTATTATGTGTTCTCTTGGGGCCAGGGAAGATATTCCCCACATATTTTTCTTCTGCACTGCTTATAAGAAACCGAGGACCTCTTGGATTAAACCCCTTTGTAGAAATATGGGGGTTCAGTCATACAAAGTAGCGGAGCGCATATTAAAATCTAACTCCTCTCAAGTGATAGTATATGGTATAAGAAGATTTTTATTCAACGTATACATCATTAGGAAACGTTCCGGTTATAAACTGTAATTGTAGAAGGAGGAATCAAGGATCATCCTGTCTATAGTTTTAATTGACTAAGTCTACCTCAGTTTTTAGCATTATTCATTTTATTGACTCTGGCTTTTAGATAATTTAATATGCTTATTTATATCTTATCTGGTATTGCTTAATCATGGAGAAATATTCACCTTTATCAATTCTATGTAAATTGTATGTCATGACTTATATGTATTGTTGTTCATGTATCTGACTTTTATGGCTATATATAGCCGAAATAAAGTATTGACTGACTGACTACTGGTAGAATTTTATAAAATGTTTCAAGTAGAGCTGCCTCCCTTGCTGCTGGATTTATTCTTGGGGGTGCAATATTCTGGAAGTCCGCCGGATTCTTGGAGGGGTACTAATATTGTTATCTTCCCAAAGAAAGATAAGCCACCCGACATCCCCACTTCATATAAACCCATCTCTTTAATTAATGCAGATGCAAAAATCTATTCCAAAATCTTTTCAATTCGCCTTCGGGGGGGTCAGAGCCAGTCTTGTATCACCCTGGCAGTAAGGTTTCGTATCTGGCTGAGATACAACAGATCATATAAGGCGAGCCGTGGCTGTTTGATATCACCAAGGAAACCAATGGGAAACTGGCTATGATCCTCCTGGACGCGGAAAAGGCGTTTGATCGGGGGTCATAGAAATATTTATGGGGAGTTTTGGCTGCCAATGTATTCGGCCCACGGGCCATTACAGCAATCAAAGCAATGTATAAGGCACCATATGCAAAGCTCCAGCTGATGGGCAAAGAATCTGACATCATAAGAGTGACAAGGGGAAAAAGGTAGATGTGCCCATGCTCCCCAATTTTATTTGCTTTATATATTGATCCATTCATTCAACAGATCATAGAAAATCAGGCCATCTTCCCAGCCGTAACCCAGGCATTTGAAACTAAAGTGCTGGCCTACGCAGATGATTTAGCGGTATTAACATCTAATCCGGATATGGCAATAAAGGAAATAGAAGCCATGGCTATCATATATGGTAGGGAGTCGGGGTATCTACTGAATAAGTCTAAAAGCCAAATAATATGCACCGAAAATATAATTTTTCAGGATAACCGGCGAGTACCCACAGCCACTTACTTTGGGGTCAGGATCAATTCGGATGTAGATCGGATTGCACAAATTAATTTTGACCCAATGACCAATAAAATAGCATCAGACCTCAGGCAGATGAACTCATTACATCTGACTATCATAGGAAGAATCAACGTCCTCAAGATGGTAATGCTTCCCAAGATATTATATCTATTTAGGGCACTTCTAGTGGAAATTGAAGGGTCAATAATTAAAGCGCTAGACATTCTATTTAGTAATTTTATTGGACAATATGGGCAGATTAGGAGATCTCTGAAATGTGTTACTCTGCCGCACATACGGGGTGGTTGGGCCGCTCCTAATCTTACTTTTTACCAATGGGCAGCGTTACTGCAATATATGAATTTCCTTTGAGGGTCTCCCAACATTCTATGAGTTGGCACTTGGGAAAGGTGCCAAAGCGTTGTTGCTTTGCCAGCTTGAACCCAGCCTTTTTAAAAAGGTACGATTTAAAAGTATTAGGAACACCTGGAAAACTTGGGGCAAAATTCAAAAACATTTGAGCATCGAAAAATTTACAAGGTATACACCCGTTTGGCCATCGTCCTTTTTTCCCCTGGCTTTTTACGATGCTATTGGCAAGCAATGGGAGACATTTGGCTTGAGGATAGTGGGAGATATTCAGGCAGTAGATCAACTAAAACTCTTCCCGGACCTACTGATAGAGTTTGGAATCCCTGACAGGCATTATTTTAAGTATTTACAAATGAAGGGATTTTTTGGGAAACGGAGGCAGTGATTTCAATGGCAAAGATCCCATTGTTTGAGATCCTGGGGGGAACTGGCTATAAAATAAAACATTTATATGGTATTATGATGGAGGAAGCCCCTGATGACATGGAGAAAACGGAGATGAAATGGGCAGCCAATTAGAGAATGAGGATATAGATATAGACATGTCATTGGTGCTGGCCAAAAGAACGCTTCTATCAGCCAACCTAAAGGCGCAACATTTTGAGACAATTTTTAACATATCTTATACCCTGCTAAATTATTCAGATGGGGAAAAAGGGAGAATGATAAATGCCCCAGGTGTGGGTTTGGACCAGCTGAGGCGATTCACATGTTTTACGGTTGCCCCAAGTTAGATCTGTTAAAAAGGGAATTGGAAACATTTTTTCTGAGAACACCTTAGGTAGAAGTGTTGGCCTAACTCCCTTGCTTATGATGGTGGGGCATGATAACAGTATAGGGCTGGACCAAGGCCAGATCGCTATTGTATTTACACAATTATCAGGCTTATAATCACAACTAGATGGAAGGACTCGAAGCCCCCTTGGGTTCCATGAGTGGCTGGCCTGCTTAATCGCCATTTATAAATTGGAAGAAGCACTTTATGAGTCTAAGGGTCATCAGGCTAAACGGTGGGGGAAGAAACTCTGGTCCCCAATAACAAAATGGTTGGTCGGGGTAGGCTAAACGTATCCGGAATATTAGAAATTGGGCTATAATTAATTTTGTATGTATGTTTGATCTGTTATTACTGGATTTTCTATTTAAAGTAGGAAATGAACTATGATATTAATGGAAGTAATTGATATTGTATAGTGAATAAGCAATGGTTGTAAATATTTGTGCAATACCTCTCCGAGATTAATAAAAAAAAAAAGAAGACCAGTTAGATCTTGGGCTGGCGTCCTACCTGGGACCAATGGAGATCTCATGGGCTTTATTCTCATGCCTCAATGCTTATAAGACCATAAATTCCATAGTCTGGTGGGTGTGTCCTGCACCGCAAACACATGTACAACTCGTACCTCCCCGCCTCATTACCTGGTTCCACATTGCAGCAGCCGAGCTCCCTAATCCTTTGCCCAATAGGCCCTAATCCTTTGTTCCATTCATAGTGCTTTGTCAGCTTGGAAAATGAAGGCTCTGATCATACCGGTTTCTTTCTTCACGTGTGTCACTGAGATGCCTCTAAAGCTGTATTCAGGAGCGGCTGCACATTAAGGATTCTCACTGCTGTCTTGGAAGTCCTGCAGTCCATAATTTTTCTAGACTGTTGTAGAAATATTGCCTACCTTCAACCACACTGATCTGGAACGGAAAAAAATCAATATAAATGAGGGGCAGATCCATCCACTTTACCTCCCCATCCTTCTCAATAAGTACACTAAATCTGTGGGAAATCCTACTTTAATTCTGCGGCAATTCATCTCTTCAATTCTTTTAATATTTACGTGGTTAAACAGACATTTCAAATAGATAAACCGCTGCTCTTGGCATACTATCTCTTTATCTGCCACTCACTGCCTCTGCCATCTGCCTTGAGAAAGAATGTATCCCAGACGCCCTGTCTCATGCCGCCTCTGGCGGGCACCCCTTTCCTGATTGCACCTCTTACACTCGAAATTGGCTGATGTTCCAATGGTAGCTTTACACCCTCCGATCTTAATCAGAAACTCATCTCTTTTGTCTTCCTCAATCCAGTGTCTCACTAATTTTAAGTTATCAAATGAAACTAGTATCCTCTTTATTGTTTCCCTCTGCAAGGATCACAGTTCTCATGCTATCCTAGTACAACTGTATACAGCACCTAATCAAGTGTGTCTATAAAATAAACTAACTGCATCCCACTCCTTCATCTGATAAAATATCTACTTACATCCCACACAATCCTTGTCAAGGACAGCTTTCAGAGAATCGTATTCAGATTCCCATCTGGGCAACTGCCCCCAATATATATGTGAAGCTAAAGACCTAATTGGGTTTTATTAGTGCTATTAGAGTTAGTAGTGATGTATTTGTTTTGGTGAGCTTCAGAAAAATATCTTCCGCATATACAAGGATTTTGCTTAATCAACGTGGGTGTTTATTCCTGTAATGTCAGTGGATTTACAGATGGCTATTGAAAGAGTTTATAAAGTTAGTAGGAAAAGTAATTGGGAGAGGGGGTAGCCTTGCGATGTTCCCCTTCTAATGGTGAATCAATGGAAAACCACCACAATTGACTTGTGCCACAGATTTGTCATAGTAATTTGACCTTTGAAGTGAACTGATTTCCCAGACCCATCCTGTCTAGGATCCAGAAAAGGTACCACCAGTTGAATGTCTTCTAAGCAATAAGTAATACAGCAACTGCCGTGGTTGAGAGGCCACACATGGTCACCCTGGGACAAACACTACCTGCTTGTTGTGTATCACAGTTGGTGTTACTCAGGGTAATCTATTCTCTAGGATGTTCATGTTAATCAGTGATATCAGGTGGTCGCTCCCATATTCTAGAGCGTCTTTCCCTGCTTCCATAATAAGGGAAATTAATCCTTTGTCATGTGGCCAAGAGTACCTGTGATCTCAGCCTTTTTATAATCATCATATAGTATGGATGCCAGAAGATGCTGGGAATCCATCCTCTTCTGGTGATGGACAAGTAGGAGAGTCTTTGATCTCATTTTCTATGTTTTCAAAGGTAATGTCACCTTCATGGAGTGATTTTTCGTTTAGTGTCAGTATATGCAAAGGTCTCAGGAACTCTTCCTGTAATGTGTATTTGGTTTCTGGGCTCTATAGTTTTTCATAAAAGGATGTAAAGGTCTTGGTTATGTCGATTGGACGGGCTAAGAGAAACTGATATCATTATACATTATAGGGATAGCCATTTGAGATTCTCTATGCCTTAGTTGGTAGGTCAATAAACTTCCAGACTTTTTTTCCTCTTTCTTATTTGTGACATTTCAATTTATCAATACGTTTCTGACCTTACTCTGTTCTAGTTGTTTCCTAATGACATGGGGTGTTATGGCCATGTATTTGCTTTTAAGGAATCTGATTGATAATTCTAACCTGCTTTGTTCCTCCCTTACTTTATATCATGCAGCATAATTGTCTTGCGTTTTTAGTCTTCTCCATGTAACTTTCCATGCCACCCTCAGTACTTGCGCCGGTATATCTGGGGATTTGTTTCCTATGTTTAGGAAAAAGGTATGTGTAAGGTTGGACTTTTTACTTGTTTGAGTGTTTTGTGTTTAGTGGTTTGCATGCACCATAGTGCCAGAGGTGGAGAGATATGCCATAGTTCAAAGCCTACCTATATAAGAATAGACTGAGATCCCTCCTTTTCAATCTCTCAACAGGATGTCCTATTTAGAAATGTATGTTGTGTCACGAAAAAGTAAATGCAAGGCTCGGTGTCCCGGATATTGGATACAAAAGTGTACTTCCTTACAGAGGCGGGTAGCAGGCACCTATATTGATCGACTATTCCAAAGTCTTCTCGGACATCATTTAGAATGACTCTTTTGTTATTATTTTGCTAGCCTGTCAGGCCGATCTTATCCAGTATAGGATCTATTGTGATATTCCAGTCGCCTCCTATAACTACTTTTACTTACATTTATTAAGTATTTATGATAGCACATCATTCTTTTTTGTGTTAGGATTAGACACTAATCCTATGAAGAGTATTGTATGTGCAGTATCATCCCTATGGTTCTGTCTATGTTTATAGTATTATATGGGGTAGGTTTTTCATTAATGTGACAACACTCCATCTTTTTGCTGGACAATGTTCTGCTTCCTCTGCTTCTGTACTTGCCAGTCTTTAGGAACGTCTTCTGCTTATTACTGTGCCTATCCAATTCATTTACAGTTTGATGGAACCTGTATTTTAGAAATCAGTTTCTTGCAACAAGGCTATATCAGTGCCTTTGGTGAATAGGTAGTGTAAGGTCTTCTGTCTCTTAACACAGGTTCCTTGCCCTTGCACATTGAGGGAATGGATAGCTAATGTTGCCGGATTACCTTGCGAGATTGTCTTCAAGTGGAAGTCTACAGTGGAATTATACGTATTGTTATTAATAAGTAGAAGGGTCCTAATGGCAAGGTAGTTGACCAAAGAATAAATTGGGCTATTGATCAGTGAGTATGTCAAAGCAGGAAGATGATATGCCCTCTCTAGCACATTGATTTGTCTGCAGGTGCCCGGCCTCAATCTGGCCTCGCGGGGGAGAGCCACGGCCCCTGCAGTTCCTCCTGGCTACTGAAATGCTGCTGGGCTGTTTTGCAGTTGCACAAGAGCCGGCTAGCAGTGTTCTGCCACCAGCACTGACCTCAGGCTAGAAGTAGGTTACTCTTGCACCCTCCAGACATGGATTAAGAGGGGGAGGAATGGGCTGATCTGGATGAGGCCAAGTGTGTTTCATTCTTTATGGCCAACTCTAGACAATGGGAGCATGTACTTAATGCCTCTTGGCCTCTAAATGTTTATATTTCTGTGGCATATCACTATTTCTCCCTCTGGGCAGTGGACAATGCTTCTAAGGATTATTGCTTTTGCAAGTAAATGTTGTAAGCTTGTAAAGCGCACAGCTGCCCACCAACGGGGGCGTCCCGGCGCTGTGGACCGCTGGGGAACCTGTCCTGGCTATCCCTGTGAGATGGTCCCTTTCTGGGTATCTCCAAGGTGAAACCAGGCATCCCCGGCGTCTGTGGGGGGCCGTTGTAGAGATGAGGCAAGCTTAATGCCCAGAGTTGCCGAGTGTGTTCCTGGTTAGAGTAGGTACCGAGGCGAGAATTATCAAGTCCATTTTGACCCTGGTCCACGACCCTGCCGCGTCGGGAATTGAACCCTGGTCCATGGCCGATTCTCTGCTTACGGGTCTGCCGCCTCTACCTAGTGAGCCACACCTCTCCACCCTGCCCTGAACCGGTATTGCAACAGAATTATATATATTAGAAATAGAATTTATGTCGGGCACATGGCCATAAAAGTTGCAAATAAAACAGCATAAAATACATTTCAATATCATACAGCGAATTAAAAACAAGTGTGTATTTTCTAAAATTTTACTTCCAAGGTAATGTCCTGAATGAAAAGGAAAGAAAGAACCATAGTCAAAAACCTGTCACAGTCCGCCAAGGTCTATGATCATATCTAAACCAATTTATCGGACACAGTTTATTGCACATTGATAAGTGAAATAAGACCAATTTTAATTCTAAAAGTAACAAAGTATTTTGCTACCTTGATAAGATCATAAAAATGGGTACTAACATTTATCGCGTAAAAGGTAAGATCTGGAGGTATTGGGTAAGCAGCAGTATTAAAAAGACCATTTGGAATGTTTTACAACGATAAAATACATAAAAACGATCTTAAAATAGACTATAATCTGGCCAAGACACACAGTTGTGAATACATTAATACAATGTAAATACTATTAAACAGTTATGACTACCAGACAGGAATGTTAGGTCATGCTTTTAAAAGAGTTATTAGAGAAAATGTTATAAAAAGAGACTTGTAGATTTCCTTATTACCAAACTGAGTATAGATAGCTGCTCTTGCTTATGAATAGAGAGGTCACTAAATGGTGCAAAAGATTCGATGCGCTGGCTTCAAATGCCTTATGCCTAGTGCAATGCATAATGGTCTTATCCAAATACTTCTGGATTTAGCATAGGCTTGTCAAAAAAACTGTAAATGTTCTACACCCTCAGTATTGTGTGACAGTGCAATGATTTACCCTGTTCCCCTTCCATTTTGTCATGAATGTGCTTACTTGCAAAGTACGCAGGCAAATTTTATGGATAGAGTTTGTCCAAATGGGGGTACATATGCACCCATGAATGATTCTGAGGCAGGCACTGGTTTGAAAGTTAGAAAATCATCAACCAGGCCGCCGTTTTGTTGCGATGCAGTGGCGCCTTATTAGTTTGTGTTTCCAGAATTCCTCCTTGATTATTTATCTGGTGTTATTCTTTATCAATGTGGGGTTGTCCCAAAGCATACTCATCCCTAGCTTACTGAGTTGTGTTCTAATGTGTCTGAACCAGGGGATTATATTACAGTTCCCATGTTTTTTTTACCTCTTCTACTACTTGTCTGTACATGGAGAGTTTAGGGGTATGCCACAATCTTAGCCAAAAGCACAGTGGTTTTAATGACGCTAGATTGCCGATTCTTTTTAATCACTTGTCACAATACAAAGGCATGGTTGGTGTACTTTTGGCTAATTTGAATAAAGATGTCATAAAAGTGTTCTCCCTGACTGTTAGTCCAGAGGTACAGCCTGCGCCACAAATTTCTGCCGCATACAGGGCTGCGGCTTATGATTTTGCCCTGTAAAACTCGATTGCTGGTGTAACGGATTTGGAGGTGGTTGCGTTGTACTTTTCAGTGATCACAGATGCACTCAGAGTAAGGTTATTTAACTTTTTAAAATGTGGGACTTCCAATCTCATGATGTGTCCAGTCTAATGACCAGGTAGTCAAAGTTTTCTACAGTTTGCAGTGCTTCTCCCTTTATCACAAAAACTCTCCTTTGAAAGTTTGGTGAGGTTTAAAAACCATTATCTTGGCCTTGAAAGTATTTACCTCCAATCCCCATAAATCGCAAAAATCAGCAAATTATTTAAGAGATTTTGAAACCAACTGGGGTGTGGGAAAGCAGTAAGGTGTCATCTGTGAATAACATTGCAGGTATTGGTACACCCCCCGGTTTTGGTGAGTCGTGAGTGCTTTGGCCCAGGCGACTGATCATATCATTCCTATATAATGAAAGCAATGTTGTGGCACACATGCACCCTTGTCCGACTCCTCGCTCTATGGGCATTTGCTCGGTAAGCTCACCTCCAATCCCTCACCTAACTTCGGCAAAGTTGTTCTCATGTAATCTTTTCAGCATCTCAAGCAATTCAATATATATTCCAGTTTAAGCTAAGGTGGACCAAAGTAATTTTCTAGGAACCAAATTGAATGCGACTCTTAGGTCCACAAATGCCATAGATAAATGATCTTTTAAAAGTTTTAGGTTCTTCCAGGTGACTAAGTTTAATCACAAATGTCAAATGTGCTCACCCTCTTCCAAAACCCAGCTTGTAATAGGGATAGAATTTGCAACAGAATTACTTACTCCAAATACATGTACATCAACAATATATATATATAAAAACAATACCCTTTCAGGGATAGTGTGATGCCTAAATTATGCACAAAAAAGAAGCAGAGAACTCTGGGTAGTTCTCACGTTTAGGTGGAAAGCAGCCCCAGTATAGAGCACTCTCAACACCAGCGACACTCTAAATTTGCTCATCTTAAATGTCTGCTTTTCTATCAAAGTCTTGAAGCGTAGGATTAGCACAGTGCCATCCACGCCGAGATAGAAAGGGACACCTTTGAGGTGAGCAAATTTAGAGTGTCGCTGGTGTTGATAGTGCTCTATACTGGAGCTGCTTTCCACCTAAGGCAGACAGGGATAATTCGGCACAGACCAGAGGACAAGTGGTACACTAGTTGGAAAATGCAAAGTTCTGTGCATAAGACAGTGGAAATATACACAAGAGAGACAAAGAAGAGAGCAATCTACAGTACTCACTCCTCATTGTACATTGCACACTACCCTATGTGCATGTGTCATTGCTCAGTACCCATTGCTCACCATTCATTATGCACTTCACACTACTAATTGTGCATAATGCACTGCTCACTTTTCAGTAAACTTCACATACTGCTCATTTTTTTTAAAGTAGTTTTTTTAAATATAAACATCCATCTACTATGGTCTGAAGAATAAAATATCGTGTCTTGTTCATAAACAGGAATCATTACGATAATCAGTCCTGATGTGAATACCATTGTGTATCGAGGTGCTATTGGATAGAAAGAAAAAGAACAAACTACTTTGGGAACAGTAGACAATGTAGAAATTAAAAACCTTGAACAGGGTGGTGGGTGAGGGTGAGGTGGAGGGAAAAGAAAATGGAGAGAAACAGAAAAGGGAAGGGGGGGGGGGGGAAGATTCAGAACACTTGTTCCTTAATACAGATGGTATGCCATTAATGTCTCCAAGCCATGAGGGAGTCAACAGGAGATCAATAGGGCAGCCACTCATAAAGATCGGGTCCCAGGGTAGGGAAGAGAAGACAACTCATTAATTTGGCATGTGTGGTCATGGAGAGAGCTAGGTAGTCGGTCTCAGCTCTTGGAATTTGTAGATGAAGGGTGCCCCAGGTGTCTGGGATGGGATGTTTACGGCGACCTTTTATTTCTTCCCTTTGTAATAGTGTGCTCTCAGCTTAAGCCCACTCCAGCATGGAGTGTCCATGCGAAGACGACTGGGGGTTCGCCACTTTCTACTTGGGAAATGAGCCATTTTGCCAAAAGGACGGCCAAATCAGCAAATTTCATCACCAGCCTTTATTTTTTAGTATGTTTGTAAAGCCCAAGAATGCATACCTCCCAGGTTTAGGGGAGGAGGCCGCCCGTGCAGGAGTCTAAATAAGCGGTGACATCCTTCCAATATGTGGCCAATGCAGGGCAGGACCAGAGCACGTGCATTATTCCCACATCCAGAGTTAGGTATCTATGACTGGTAGCATCAGTGTTATTAAAAAAATGATTCATGTGGGTTAAATATGCCCTATGAAGAAAATAGAATTGGATCAAATTAAAGCACGCATTACGATATATTAAGGAAGGGTACGGTACTTCAAGGCAGTCTGCCCTTTGCTGTCAGTACACGCACGGACAAGACCCCTGTCCCAATAATACCGCAATTGCGCTAGGGAAGCCAGTGAGTTTGATGTCTTCCCATGCCTAGTGTGTGGAGGTATTGGATGACCAGGAGTTGTGTGGGCTCTTGTTGCGTCTCACCCTAAGCCTGAGTCAGTGTGGCAGTAAAAGAAGCATATAGTAGAAATTGACTAGGTGGGAGGTTTAATTCAGACGTAAGGTCTTCTAGGAGAAGGAGAGATCCCTTGGTGTGCAGGTCTCCTATTGTGTATAAACCCATTGTATGCCATAGTTCCAGATCTCAGAGACTGGTAGTGCCACGGTCCTGTAGCATGCCAAGAACTGGTAATGCTAGAGCATAGGGTGTAGTCGACCAGGTGATAAATAGTCTTCTAGGAAACACTGATCTGCCACAATTAGAGGGGGAGCATGTGGTGGAGGAGCCTTAGCAAATGGATGAAAAAGGGCGAGGACGCATCCATGTCCCATGTGGGGAGAAGCATTGCCGTATCCTCTAGGTGGGGTCCAGCGAACCAGAGTAATATCCATTGCAGTTGTGATGCCGGGTAGTAATGTTCTAGATTGGGGGCATTTAGTCCACCACTATCCATAGAAAGGCCTCTCTTCGGTGTGTGTTGTGCCAAATAGTGTCATTCAATAGGCGCTCCAGAGAGCAAAAAAAGGGACGCTGAATAAAAAGTGGGAGATTGGCAAAATAGTCTACTCGGCCCACCACTGAGAGTTGTAGGTTCTGCTCGAAGGACATTTGTGCGCGTATCGCAGAGACCGCCCAGATCAGGTTACCATTGAAGAGGTCTAATGGCATATGAAGTGCGGACACCCAAGTATCGAAAAGTAACGGGTTGCCATTGTAGTTCTGTGCTGTTTACCATGTACGCAGGATTTGGGGTCTGCGTTTTGAAGGTGAATAAATAAGATTTAGACCAGCTAACCCTAAGGATAGAGATAGAGGCAAATTCTGTGAGCAGTGTCGCTATAGCGGTGGGAACAGCCCGGATTCTCTTAAGTAGAGGAGCATATCATCTGATTAGAGCGTTACTGAGTGAGTACCATTGCCTAGCGGTATTCCCAAGGTCGGTCCATGTGTGCATAAATGATGTGCCAATGACACTCGTGCCAATGAGAATAAGAGTGGGAATTGTGGGCAGCCCTGGCAGGTCCCCCAGCGTATCTCTATAGGATCTGAGATGTGACACCCAATTCACACCCGTGCCGTTGGGTTAGTATATAGTAAGGTGACCAGTTAGAGAAGAAGAAAATGCTTTATTTGTTGATTACTAGAAATCATTACAAACAAGGTAAAAACACTTTAGGTTGTGACAGGAACTTGGGTTATATCAATTAGAACTGACTGGAATCGCATCATTGTTCAACAAAACACGTATACTGCTTGGTATTGATAAATAATATTAAGGTACATTATAAAGTGCACTTGTGCTGTGGTTTACATCTAAGATCAATAATGAAAGAGCACCAATTCAATCGATCTGCTATCGCATCTTGAAAAACAAAAACTCATAAAATGGATTTTGTTGTCAATAATATCAAAGAACATTTTAAAATGGTTTTATATTTCGTGCCACTCACAAAAATCCTTACTTTATCAAAGAAACTACCTGCCCAACCCCCGAATTTAAAATAAACATATATAAACATATATATTATATTAAAGTGCAATAGATACAATGTACCTGTGCAAAATCTTGCAGCAGTAAATAAGAAGCACTTGGACTAGACTTACATTTAGCCGCAATGGTTAAAGAGTGCTCGTGCGGTGTCTAACACTTAGTATCAGTTAGAGGAAACGGGTCTCAAGGCCGTAACGCCGCAGTACCTCGAAGAAGAAAGGCCATTCCAGGTAGTCGAAAGCTTTGTGGAGGACTAGGATCATAAAGCCAAAGTGAGGGTAACATTGCAGCACATATTCAAACACTCTGAGGAAGCAGTGGATGTTTAAGATGTGCTTCTTGCAGGCCCAAAGCCATTTTGGTCTGAGTGCCAGTATCTTTGCAAGAAATTTATAATCTGTGTTTAAGAGCGCCAGCGGTCAATAGGATCCCAAATCTAAGGAGTCCCGACCTGGCTTGGGCAAAGAGATGAGAAGGGCATCACTGAGCGCGGGTGGTAGTGATGCAAAAGTGAGCGCAGCATCATATAATGCTTTCAGGCGTGCGCCAGTTGTGGAACGTATACCTTAGAAAATGTAGCTGGTAAGCCATCCAGTCGCAGGGATTTACTTGGGCCAACACACAAATTGCTTCCTGCACTTCAAAATGGGTAATCACGCTATTGAGTTATTCCCTAGATCCTGGCGAAATTTTAGGGAACTCAACGCAGGTGAGGAAGGCAGATATAGTGTTGGAGTGAACTGCATAGATAGGCTTATTTAATTGAACGTAGTGATGAGTGAAAGCAGCATTTGTATTTTTTTGCTAACAGAGTAAATGGCCACTGTCTGAGCAAATACTTAGTACCAGACGTCTGTCAGATTCCTGCATTGTCAGCCAAACCAACAAGGTACCGGGGCAGTCGCATTGGCGTGTGTGCGCCCATTGTGTTCCTTTTTTAGTTTTTACATTTTTTTTTATTTGAATTTCGTGCTTGGGAGGCAAAACAGACACATATACATCAGTTATACTCGTTCCAATACGAATACAAATCCTATTGCAGAAGAGGTAAACAAAAGTACATGTTGTTCATGCAGGCATACAATTTAGATAGGGTATCACAGAGTAAACAATTAATCCTGCCTCATTTTATGCCAGACTGCATTAAATCTATGCATTGAGCTTACACCTCTAACTTTAGACAAGTCCTTTTCCCTATCAAAAACCTCCACAACAATAGCCCACCACTCTGCAGCGTTACAGGGCCTAGGAGAAATCCAGGCACTAGAAATAGCTAATCTAGCAGCAACTAAGATTATAGAGAGTAATGCACGGCATGCATGGCTAGTATCTCCCTTATAGCCCAACATGATCTCCTGTGTAGTAAAAGCCAGATCTAATCCAAAGCGGTTTTTACACACTTGTATAACTCACTGCCAAAATGCCTTTAACTGTGGACAAGTGGCAAACTTGTACAATATTTGCGCTATATACTCCACACTTAGGGCAACTTATCTTATTGCTTGAGTATTGAGTACTCGGTTGTCCTCACCTAACAATCTTATGAGGAGTGTAATAGAGCATGCATACTGTCTTGAATTGTTGTAGTCTCAGATTAGTAGATCACACAGCATCTTTTAATGTTGTGAGTGCTTCATCTATCATTATAGGAGTAATTTTGGTTGCCAGGATAGCACTCCATGTTAAAGCTAACTGTAGGCAAGGATCAGGTCTGTCCTGGCAGAAATGCTTGTATGCCATGAGTATTGCCTGTTTCTGAGGAGGTTTGTGTAAAAGTGTCAATAAGTCCTGTATCTCTACCAATTTAAGACCCTGTGCTCTTAAAAGTTGTAAGGCCCGATTCACAGAACTAACTTAAGACAAATTCCTAAAATAACTACTATTTTGGTATTCACAGAAGGCACTTACTCATTTTGGTATTCACAGAAGGCACTGACTCATCAATGAATAAGTGCCTTCTGTGAATACCAAAATGAGTAAGTTACTCAAAATGAGTAAGTTACTCATTTTGGTATTCACAGAAGGCACTTACTCATCAATGAGTAAGTGCCTTCTGTGAATACCAAAATGAGTAAGTGTCTTCTGTGAATACCAAAATGGTAGTAAGTTTAGGATTTTGTCTTAAGTTAGTTCTGTGAATCGGGCCCTAAGTATTTATAGTATTGTTGGCGTGGCATTAAAAAAGGATCTTGCATATTTTTAAAAGTTCGGAATCTATTACTATCTTACATGACTCCAAGGTTGTCCATGCCAAGTATAGCCCACTGTTTAGCCACACTGTCATGGAAGATGTCAGGGAGGAGTGGATTATCCCAGAGAGGAAACGTATTAAAATATACCGGTAAAGAATACCGAGCAACAGTTTCCCGCCAAATAAAGACTAATACACTGAGAGTCTTAAAGCGTACTCTCTTGAAGTAGTTCGGGTTGTTAATCCGATAGAGAAATCTACAACAATCTTGACCTAGCAGAAGTTTATGATTGAAATCCTGGCCATTATTACAAAGAAGGCTACGTAACCTATTTAGGAAAGAGGCCCAGTAGTATCATTTAAAATCGGGAAGCTGAAAGCCACCTTGGTTAAATGGAAACTTTAGTAGTTTAGTTGCTCGGCGTGCATGTTTATACCCCCATATAAAACTGCTTATTGCCCCATCTAGTTTCTCAAACAATGAGTTAGTGACTCTCAAGGGGATTGAGTGAAATAAGTATAAGAATTTTGGGAGAATCGTCATCTTTATGAAGTTACATCTGCCAACTATACTTTTGGGTAGTTTATGCCAGTTCTTTAGCTTTTTAATAACTTTATGAAGTAAAGTTTCATAATTTAAATTAATTATATGCTCAATCTCAGGTGAAATACAGATACCTAAATAAGTAACTTTGGGGCATGTACCATTTACAGGATTGTCTGGTGCAAAGTTCAATAGCACCTGAGTTTTATTAGAATTCAGTTTATATCCAGAAAAAGATCCAAATATTCCTGCCCCATAGATGATTAATTCCAAAGATTTGGCTGGGTCTGTCGTAAAAATAGCAATGTCGTCTGCATAAGCATTGATTTTTGTCTTGGACATAATGGCAGAATATGTGTATTGGCTCGTAGAACCCTAATAAAGGGTTCAAGATATAGGGAAACAGTAATGGGGAGAGAGGGCATCCCTGGCATGTACTCCTATTTATACGGAAAAGCCCAGATTGAGAGCCAGCATAATTTAATTTGGCCTGTGGTTCCCGGTAAAGAGCCATTACTCACGTAAGACATAGGCCAGTCAATCCAAATGAAGCCAGAGTGGGCCATAAGCAACCCCATGCCACACTGTCAAAGGCTTTTTCCGCATCTAATAATATCATTCCCAGATTGCTACCAGATTGTTTAGCAAGATCAATGCCATTATAGCAGTATTAATGTGTGCCCGAAGTATCACGGCCTGCTATGAAGCCCTGCTGTTGGCTTGACGTCAGTTTTGACATCAGGGGAGCGAGACGGTTAGCCAAAATATTGGCATATATTTTGCTGTCTGCATTGATAAGCGATATCAGACGATAGGATCCTTGTTCTTCCGGTGTTTTTCCCTTTTCCAGGAAAAATACTACATTAGTAATATCCCAAGTTGGTGGTACAATTCCAGTATCACCTATCTCTAGAATAACCTTACCAGAAATGGAGCTATTATATTCCTAAATATTTTATAAGATTCGGTAGGAATCAGATCTTCACCGGGGCTTTACCAGCAGGGAGTGAAGACAGAGCCACCAGAATATCTTATGGCGATATCTCTGAGCAAAGTTGGGCAACATCCTCTGCTATTAACAATGGTAGTACTGCTTTTGCTAAGTAGCTAGAAACCTCATCTGGTATTATTGGGTCTGATGGAGCATAAAGATCTCCATAAAAAAATGCGAATTGTGCAAGTATCGTATGGGTTTCTGTTTAAAGTATATTATCCACTCCTTTATTTGCCTTTGTTAGGTTTTTGTCTTTATTGTCAGCTAATTTGTAAGCTAGTATCCTACCCACCTGTTCACTGTATTCATATTCATATTTATTATAGGTGCCAGCCACTCTTTCCGTAATTATCCCTGCTGCTGACACTTGTGCTTCTACCAAGTTAATATAAACCTGTTGCATTGCACCTTTCTAAGTTGGTTAGCGCTAAGCAAGCCGCTTTAATGGAAGCCTCTCTGGTTTTATTTTTTACTAGTATAAATTGTTGTGTAATACCCCTTATAAACGCTTTCATAGAGTCCCAGACCATGCATGGTGAAGTAGTATTAATGTTAAAATATATAAATTCTGCCAGCAGTTTCCCCATGTGTAAGAGATAGTTGTCATCAGCCATTAGGCAGCGCAGGGAAGTGAAAGAGCGCCTTGATTTAGTAGTTGGTTGTGATTGAAAAGAAAACAAAATAAGGTTGTGATCTGATGGGATTTTAGGACATACCTCGATCTTAGCTAATCGAAGTACGGTATCGTTAACCCGGACCAAGTCGATCCCTGAGTACTGTCTGCATGGGTGTGAGTAGTATGTAAACACCGGGAGAGTTGGGTGTAAGACTCTCCATAAATCCCTGAGACTATGTAAATGTGCTTTCGGCATTCTTATAGTTGTTCGCCGAGTAGTAGAATCGATAGATTGATTCATGATACAGTTGAAATTGCCCATGATTATCGGTACCCCTTGTAGATTCAATACAGTTAACATAAAAAAATTAAACATCTCATGGTCATCGACATTAGGCCCATAAACAGCAACTAAAACATATTTAATACCAAAGATTTCAAGTTGAGCTATAGCCCATCTCCCACTATGATCAGCTTAGTGGGTCTTATACATAATTGTCTTACTAGCTAAAATAGCAACGCCCCTGATCGATACTCCTTGTGACGAACACACGACCATTTGAAATCTAAGCTGTTTAAGCAGTGCTCGGGCTTTATACGCCAAATGAGTTTCCGTTAACAATGTCAGATGAGGTCGGTACCTCTTTAATTCCTCACGTACCAGTTGTCTTTTACGTCCAGCATTCAACCCAGAGACATTCCAACATTTAACTACCCCCATATTATAGTAAGAAATATCTCTTACACAATAAATTCTCCTGCTTTACCGATACTTACCCCAAAACACCTTTTATGAAAACTGTCTTTGCTTACTATGGAATCTTCTACAAATTGTTTCTCCTCCCCAATGCCTTGCACTACCAAATCAGTGCCCCCTTGCTTTTCCCATCACCACCTCAATCTCTCCCCCTCCACTCCCGACACCCAACCCGTGTCTATGGAAAGGAATCACCCCCCTCATTGCTGTCGATGTAGACAGCCTAGGAGAAAGATCGCACACAGAGGGCAGCCTAGCCATTCGCCTGACCTGACAAAATGAAAGTAAAGATATATAGCACTAGAAAATCTCTGCAAACAGTAAAGAAATCTCCATAATGGATAGGAGAAAGGAGACAAACCTACAGGAAAATAGCAATTATAGTTATTTAGAGACCCCCTGCCGCCATCTGGCCAGGACTTCCTAGCCCTCCTGCTCCGTATATACCAGTTGTGTTTGGCCATCTCTTAATAAATTGTAAGCGTGCAGGTTCTTGCAGAAAAACCTGCACTCCTTCAGCCTTTATAGAGTCAATAAACTGGCGTAGTTTCCATCGCCTGTCCATTGTATTTTTACAAAAGTCTGATCTGGCGAACACAGAAAAAGAATCTACACGGATAGGAGAGGTAGGTCGAGCCTTGATTGAGACCACTTGCCGTAATAGGAGGAACTATGTGCCCGTTGAATTTGGCTATCCCAGTCCCAATCAGCCAAATCTGGAAGATTTATTGGAAGAGTTAAACAACGTATAGCTGGTGATCCGCGCCCTCCTCTCCTTCTGGGACCCCGAAGAGCCAGAGGTTATTTCGGCATTGCCGATTCTCACGGTCTTCAATTTTTTCCCTGCATAAGCCTGAGCTGGTTGTCTTGTGCCGCTGAAGTTTTAGCTGATTTGGTGTCATAATCCTCTGTGTCAGCTACTCGCTGCTGTAACTCCGTGATGTCCGATGTAAGGGAGGCCAGCTTACTTCTTACATCTGAGAGGGACTGTTTGATTAATAAGCTGTCAGCCCTAGCGTGAACATAGTACTCTTGTGCTTCTTCTCTCTGAGTTTACAACACTTGGAAAATCACTGTAAGGGAATCTTCGTCGGGTACAGTCCGCAGACCAGTTGAATCATGTTCTTCTGTAGCCATTGAGCGGGACAAAGAGGCAGAAGGGGAATAGCTAGTATCTTGTGCTAAAGTCCCACTTGTGTAGAGTCCACCAATTCTAAACCTTCCTTCCCTTTTCCAGTACCTTGAAGTCCTTGAAGGCCTTGTTTTAATTCAATTCCTGATGCTAAGCCAGAGCCGGAAAGTCGCAATATCAAGTTTTTAACTTCTCTTTTTGCTGTGACCCATTTCCGAAGAGAACTACTGGCAGAGGCTAGTTTGCCAGCAATGGTCTTATTATCTCGTCTGTCACCTTGCTTGTCAGCTCCCTTTTTATAGGATCTCGGGGCCTTAGGTTTAGTGCTGCCTTTTTTATGGCTAGATGGTAAACCAACAGTTTCAGCTAATTCGACATGTTACCCCCCGTTGTTTATGGCAATAGTGTTCCAGCTAATATTAGCAATGTGTAGACTAGCCCTGTCGCTAGGACTGTTCCTTAATGAGCCAGCAATATTAGAGGGAGAGGAGCTAGCTGGATGGTCTGACTGCAGCATAGAGATTCCTTCTCCAGCTTTGCCAGCTTTTCCAGTCTCGATATCTGTATCTATAAACAGGCCTGCTGAGCTCTCTAAAATAGTGCCATACTGAAGCAGCGTCTCTTCCTGTTGATTGTGAGGATTTTGGTTAATAGTTGGCTGCTCTATGACTGGGCTGATAAGTTGTGCTTTTGTGCTCCTACTCCGCTCATTGCCCCCAGCAGCGATATCCGCTAGTAGATTTACTAGGTTTGATGGCAGCCTATCCATATCTTCACCATTATCGCCCTTGCGCTGGGAAAGTGGTTGTAGTACTCCCGAGGTAACTCCAATTTCAACATTTGCAGGTTCATTACCCCCTGGCACCTAAAAATATAGCCCCTAATAATGCATTTACCATTTCAGTCTCCGGAAGAAGGGCGGCAGCCCCCCTGGGGTAATGACCTTGACAGCTTTAACAGATTGCACTACCTTCATAATCCGTCGGCCGACTCTAGAGGCAGCAGTCCATGTCTTATTACCTTTTGCCATAGAGAGGTGTACTTCTCCCTCCGCACTCAATGAGCCATCAATCTCTGCAGTCGGCGCTGCGGAGCGTGGTCCAGTGCGTCCTCCCTTCAGAGCGGTCACCTTCGGTGGGTCCATCGAGCACAGCTGTGTTAGAGCGGCTGTGTAAACAGGCGAACAGCCCCAGGAGAACCACCGGAGCGAAGAGCATCGGGAGTCCACCAAACTTCACCGCGCAGAGAGCCAAACCCGCCGCGGCGTCCGGGTGATCGCCAAGATTATGCAGGTGAGTAAACCAGGATTCAGGTTGCAGCCGTACGCGAGATGAAGTTGTCAGCTTCACTGGTTTCGAGATTACCAGGATTCCGCGGTAATCTTTTTCACTGCCAGGGGCCATTTCCCTTTTTTCCCTAAGCCCGTTTTTCTCTTCTCCTTCGTTTTTTACCGTGCTTTTTGTTTTTAGAAAAATGCCACTGTCAATATGTGCCGTCTATGGCATGAGAGCAACTCCGTGTATGAGCTTCTCAGCGGCGGCTTCAGTCCGCCATCTTCCTTTCCTCTTTGCAGCCTATCCCCCGCCTACTGTGCTCCGTGTAGTTTAAACAGCAAAGATGTTCTAGCAGTGCAAGATGGTCAAGCTGAGATTGAAGAAGTGCCCCTTAGCAGTAGCGAGAAGAGGGCCAAGTCTTCGAGTTTTAACAGTTGACCCACTAAGCAAGTAATCTCGGCTGTGAGACGGCAGCGCATATTAAACATGTACTTCACATACTTCTAATTTCACACTCCATGTTACGTGGTGTGCACTAATCACTGCTCAATGCATTCTGTGCACTGACCACTGATCAACATGCAACATGTATGACACACTGCTTTATACACACTGCTCACTTATTTGACTTGCACCTTACAATACCCATTGTTCAATGCATACTCCTCTGTACGATTGCAGCATTCTGCAAGCTTCAGTGTGAATCTGCACCACCAAATGCTCTGCCCAGCCTAATTACTGCACAACTCTTTATTGCAAATTACGAACTACTCATTGTGCACCTACTCATTGTTAACTCTACCCACAGAATGCACAGTTTGGTATTTGAACAAAATTATATATTGTAATGCAAAAATATTGTGTCAAGAATATTGTGATATCAAAAATATCGTTAACAGGAATATGGAAGATTCAAATATAATTTTTAGTTTTGTTTTTAATATTGTAATAAATATCGATGTAGAAAATATTGACTGTAATATCTTTTGTAATTGTTAATTACTATATAATTTATTGTAGTGTGTTTTTAGTAATATAATGTTTTAGTTATAAAATTGTTGAAATTTGTAATTGTTTGTTGTATTTATGTTTAGAAAAAATTGTTCATTGTTTTTTGGTAGGAGAGTATTGATATTGGGTTTTTAGAGGATAAGGGTAGGAGATTTAAAAACATATATATATATATATTACTATACATTTTATGTTAAATTTCTCAAGATAAGCAAATTAATTAGAATGTTTTAATTTATTTGGTTATATTAATATTCTTAATACATTTTAATTTCATATTAAAGAAGATTTATTTTATTTTTTTTCAAAAATTAATCAAAAAGTATACAATTTGATATCTAACAAAATATTTATAAATATTTTTATGGAAAATGTTTTCATGGTAATATTTTGTAACCAACTTTTTAAAACTGTAGTATTTTTGGGGTTTTAAAATTGTAATTTTATTTACAAATATTTTGATTTTTTTTTTAATTATAAAATAGATTTCTATCTTTTTTCTTTTATTATTATTGATTGTATTATAATTTAATTAGCCATTTTATGATGTACACTTAATGAATGGTAGTTAATAATTTGAAAAAGAATACTACTAATAGAAAATTAGATTAATTTTTATATTTTAAAATTTAACTATGTATATACAGGTATTTAGTTGTGGTTAGTGTGTTTTAGATACAATTCTATTTGATTTTATAGGAAAAGAAAATGTGTGTGAGTTTGGCGTATTGATTGCCTATTTCAAATTTATATTACCTTGTGTAAAATGTTATATTTCAAAGTTGTTCTTGTAAATTTCACCTCTTTGGTGTCCAAAACCTTTTTTAACACAGCCTTAGAATGTGGTGGGAATAGTAAATGTCACCCCTTTAGTGTACAGCACCTTCCTCAAATTGGTTTATTTTGGAGTGGGAACAGTAAATGTCACCCTTTTAGTGTCCAACACCTTCTCTATATACGTTTATATTGAAGTAGCAATAGTAAATGTTTCCCCTTTAGGGCCTAATAATGAGTTTGGCAGTGCAGGAGTTGAATCCTTCTATGGTAAACTCTAATTTAGGTGTGAGTTTTGATGTATTATATATAGTTTTATACATTTAAATATACATTTATATATTTATATATTTGTTAATATTTAGGTTGGTGTTTAAATATTTGGTAATGCGAACTTATGTTGGAGTTGCATTGTTAATATTTTAGTTTTACAATTTATTGGGGTATATGGTAAATATTTTGTAAATGCAATATACTTTTATTTAATTTAAAATTGAATATAAAATGTTTAATTAAAAAATATTGTTTAAAGTGTTTTATATATTGATTAATGATTATTTAATTATTTTGTCAAAATTATTGTAGTTGATATTGTGTGAATCAATATATTTGACATGTTATATTTATTTAAAGGTAAAAATAATTTTATTTCTGATATTTTTGTTTTCGAAATAGGTAAAAATAAAAACACTACGATTTTTGTGTTGTCTATTTGCGGTTTTACTACTTAAGTATAGGAAGTTGATATTTTTATTATCGATATGTAATTTCTGCTATTTTTGTGTTTTGATATTGTATGCATCGATATTATCTCAGTGATTACACTGTTCGTTGTGTACTGTAAGTTGATTATCATGCAACGTTGATTTCTTATCCCAGCATGACCCGCAGTCAGTGCCATGACTGGCACGGCTTCAATATCCTACGTAAATGTGTTGCGTGCAGCTCAGCCATCTCACAAAGCATTTTATAAAACAACAGCAAAACCAAGAGATAACTACAGGAAGTGACAGCAGGGCAGGAAGAAAACGCAGAAGCCGCAGAAAGGGGGTAGTCATACAGGTGTAACCTGAACTGTGCAGAAGGTGCAAATGTAAATAGATGGCACATCAATGTGAGAATTGAGCCTGAGTTGCCCAGGAGCCGTTCGCTTTTGTGCAGTCTAGATCAGAATATGTGAGGTGTCTGAGATTGGGATTCGGTTTCACACTGATGTAAAGGCCTATTTTAATCCTGTGTGCCTCTGCTTTGTATCATATAAATTATAATATATATCAGTGTTTGTATAATGTAAAAGACTCAAGGCGTAAGACCGCTGCAGAAATTGCCTGAAACCTCTGAATTTCTGCCACACATTGTTGCTTATGGTCTGTGTGCACTATGCAAATACTAATTTGATATGAAGAAGCGATTGGAAAACAGTTTAAAAATGGGCCTTTTCTAGAGTCTGAGACTGATGTCACAGACTCAGGCAGCTGGCATAGATGTCTCTAGAAGCGGTTCCTGGCCACATCTGGCTAACACTAGGTAACAACACTGTGCAGAGTGATTAAGTGGAATTTGCATGTGTGTTGATGCAAAGGCTGGTCGCCTGTTCAGTGGCTCTGGAGTGCCTGTTGCAGTTCTGAATTGAATGGGCTGACTTTACACATTCTGCAGCGTGCCATCTCGCAGCCCTCCCTACCTCTGTGGAGGCCAGAGCATCCATTGTTGGGACTTCTCTCCCAGGCTTCTGTCTGACTCCTCAACAGTAGCTGGATGTTCTTGTGTTGCACACAAGACATAAAGAGCCAGGAGAGTAGCAGGTTGCACTTGGGAATGTCTAGAGCCACAGAAAGCTTGAACTAGATCCCTGGCTGTGGTCCAGCTTGTGGTCCAGCTTGAGGTCCTTTTGTAACATCGAGCCCTAAACAAGCGAAGCTTTCATGTGGCTCCAACCAAAAGTAAATACTCATCAACTGGCTGAATTGCGCAGTGTGAAACATTAAAACCTGGGATCAATCCTGGCTTCCTCAATGACCAAATTTTATGATTTTAGGCAAATCCTTTTTTGGGCCGAGCCTCCTTTTAATTCATTATCACATATGTGAGCACTTTCAAATATGTGCATGTGTTGAGGATGCGTGCTGTTAAAAAAACTTTTGTCTTTGGTATAATAAACTATAATATTCTCTATCTGTAATAAATGATTAGGACACATGTAGTGTACACATGGCAGCTTACTTTCTGCTTAGTTTACTTAAAGTATTAGGAAAAGTAACTATTAAAAAGTTTTCTTTTCCTTGCATGAAGTCCTTCGAGGCAAATTTGCATTGGCCTGCCAGCAGCTGCTCAGCCAGTTCTTGATCTTCAAGAGGTGTGAACACTGCTCCCACAACAGAACAGTGGCTTTGGCCTGGTGGCAGGATTAACTGGATGTTCGGCATGTGATACCTATCAGCTCAAGAAGGATAGTTAGGATGCGCCCAGGAACTTCATTAACTTGAAACGGAGAGAGGTGAAGCCTGCTCATTCATAGGTTATTGTACGAGGAGAACTCAAGAAGGAAAAGCCTTTGTCCCCAAGGTCTACATTTGCACACGCTGGCTCTGAACCCAATGTGAGAGAAGCTGGTCTCAGAGCCAGTTTTGAGTGGACACATGACAGGAGATGGCCCATTCCCCAAGACACACCCCTGACTGTCACATCTTGGGTTTTCCTTAGAACAGTGCAGTGGAGATAGATTGTAGTAAAGCAAACAGGATGTAATGCAAAAGTAGTGAGGGTTGCTTTTGAGACCTTTTCTTCTATATGATTTCCATTGCCTAGTGGAAATCTACATGCGCTGAAGAACGCAGCACACATAGAAAGAGGAAATAACAAGGAGAAATAAACATATTACTCCTCGTTACATCTCCCCTGGGATGGCGTATCATTTTGTTGAATTTCCAGGTTTACCACCAATGATAAAGCTGGGAATGCGCCAAAAGTCGTTGACTAGACGAGTGGAAACACCCATGATTCACCTAAGGATCCCCTTCCCAAGGACAGAGTAATAAAAAGCAGTGGCTTGTACTGCCTTGCGTTACTCCAGATTTACCAAGCACCGATGGGTCACACAAGGTGGCCTTGCGTTGCTTGGTAAATTTGACTTTAGTGTTGCATTGCCCGATGCAAGGGCAAAGCAACACTATGATAAATCTGCCCCACAGTGTTTGTGGTACGATTTTTACTTAATCTTTAAAAATTAATATCTCTGGTTAGTATTATTGAAATTTTGTCATTTTGGTGTCATTTTTATTAGAATGTGCTCAATTTTTCAAAATCGGTTTGGAATTTTTATTGTGTTGACATTATTATTGTTTGGGTACTGCATAAGAACTTTACACATTATCCTAAGTTAAGCCTGTCTGACCCACGCCATAGATACCAGGTGGGGTTGAATTTAAATCAATTTAGTGACTTTGGGGTTCATCCAGACAAATTAGGGGCTCATTAGGACATCAATAGTTTAAAGTCCAACTGCCTAATTACAATGTAGGTGTTCAGAGATTAAACCAGCCTGTCATTCTGGCTGGTTTCCAACAGGTGCAAGGAGCCCATCGGCCAGTCAGAAACCACCACATAATCCCTTACGTAAGGTGTTTTTCCCGTAGGGATTATGATGTCAGTTTCAGACAAGCTTTCCATGTCGGGCTGTGATCCTTGCATGTGTGATGATCCTATGGCTGACATTCGGGTCAGAGGAAGGTTTTGAAGCGCCTAGTAGACTTGAGAGCTAGGAGCACCATGATCACACAAACTTTGTTGACAGATATGTGTGGTGATAGGTCCTTGCTCCCTCCTGACCATTTTCCTGTTTCGTACAAAGGACGGAGGATTGAGTTATTGGGCTATATTGAGAACATTATAGAATTCAAAGGGAGGAGGATCAAAGGCAAAGTATATGTTTATTGGGGAGAGGAGTTGGCCTCATGGCTAGGGCGGTCGACCTCAAATCTTGGGAACCGGGTTCGAGTCTCTGCAATGACGCTGAACATCCTGTGATTCTGGTCAAATCACTTCATCTCCCCGTGCCTAACAAAAATGAATGTGTCCTCATGTAACGCAACTGGTGCTATGTAAAGCGCTGTAATACCCGATACCTTCGGGTCAAGTTTGCGCTATATAAATCTTTGTAAAAAAAATATATATATATGTGGCAGTAGAGGGTCTTAACATTTTAGGCTGGTTCCATGTAGGATTATTTGGAATGATCCATAGACCTGGTGCCAAAAGAACAAGTACTGGTGGTTGATTGTGAGGATATGGCAAGTGAATGGAGCAGGACATTTTCCACTGTTTTTGGAGAGGAGCTTGGCAAAATTCATGGTTTCAAACACAAAATCAAAATGAAAGTAGGGGCTGTTCCAGTTAAACACAAACTAAGGAGAGTCCCTTTTAGCCTTACAAAATGATCTTGTAAAAGAACTCAGAATCCGGTGTGAAAAGGAGATCATTGAGCCAGCTGAATCTTCACTTTGTCTTTCTCCATTGGTTGTGGCACGTTAAAGGTGTGGCCAATTATGTGTTTGTGTGGCTCTTAGATCCTTAAATAAAGAAATTTGGGTAGATTCCCAAACTTTACCTGAAATTTCTGACTTATTCGCTTGTACTGCAGGTGCCATCATTTTTTTCTAAACTTGATATGGCTAGCGCGTGTCATTAAGTGGAACTCCATCCATCTTTCAGACATTTGACAGTTTTTTTCCCCCACATTTGTCACTTTTCAATACCGAAGTATGTCCTTGGCTCTGGCCTCTGCGGCCTCTGTGTTTCAGAGGGTCATGTACAGCCTTTTGTAGAATGTTGAAGGGGTCCTGCCTTTCCAGGATGATGTGTTGATGTTTGCGAAGGATGCTGAAGAACACAATGCTATTCTAGACATGTTTTGTGGATTTTTAAAGATTAAGGTGTGGTATTGAAGAAGGAAAAATTGTAATTTGTCTGCAAGGATGTGGAGTATCTGGGCCATGTAATTTCTAAGGACGGTCTGAGTCCTAGATAGGGTTTAGTTGATTCCATAATTGGAGCTCCATCTACCTCTGGAAAGGCAGGTGTCAGATAATTTTAAGGCATGTGAAAGTTTTATTCACTCTTTATTCCCAGTTTTGCTACAAAAGTAAGGCCCAGTAGTGATCTTTTTAAAAAAAAGTCACAAAATTAGTTTGATGTGAGAAGTCTGATCTGACATTTGAAAAAAATGAAGTCTTTATGGAGTCAAAGTGAAGGTCGCAAACCTTATGATCCAAGTTGCCATGTTGTATCACCATCGATGCCAGCCAAGTTAGACTTGGTGCCACTCTTGCACAGGTTGATGGGAACAAGGAATTCACAATCTCATTTGCTTCTAGAGTTCAAGAGAGAGTTGTTTGCATGTTGCTGGGCAATCGAGAAATTTTGCTCCTATGTGTGTGGAAGACATTTTAAGCTACAAACAGATCATAAACCTCTAGTAAGGAGTGGTGCTGGTAGCAAGTCTTGCTCTCCACATATTTTACAGCTGTCTTCTAAACTGATGCAAATACCATTTTGTTGTCACCCACATTCTGAGGGTAAAGAAAAGTAGAGAGGATTTTCTTAGCCATTTTCCATGTAATAGTGAAGAAGATAGTGATGGAGATGTGAAACTGTCTGATTTGTTGGATGAGGATTTTGAAGATTGCCTAGCTGCTTCTCTTAAAAGAGTTTGAAGGTTTGCTCAGAAGGAGCATGGAAAGAATCTATGTCAGGAGACCAAGTTTTGCAGCAAATCATAGACATAGTCAAGAAGGGTAGGCCTAGTGAGAAGGTCCTCTCACCGTTATTGAAGCCATATTGTAAAGTGAGTGATGATATTTCAGTTTTCTGAATAGTGATGTGGTGAAAACTGTGTGCAGTGTATTATGGTTTTACAGGACCACACCTCACTCCACCACCAAAATCTCTCCTTTTGATCTTCTAAGGGAGAGGGCGCCAAATACCAGTTTCCGCCCTGCCTGGATGTCGAAATGAATTTAAAGGGAATCTAAAGTGGAACAGTTGATGAAGCTGGTGAAAAGTAATGTTCAATTCACTCGAGTAGCAAAACATATGGTTTGACAATAGTAAGTGTGCCAAATTGTTTAATGTCAGCAGTGGTGATTTGGTCCACATAAAATCTTCTGTTCATGTCCACAAACAGAAGAGTAAATTCAGCAAGGATGTCAGTGTGGACAAAATTTGTGGGAAAGCCATTAAAGTTAGTGGTGGACATTGGTGGAATGTGGCAAAGGTGGTTAAGGTTTGAAAGGTTCCTTGAGAAATGTGATGGAGGTGGACACATTTCTGATGAATTGTGCCATAGGATTAAACGTCAACCATGTTATACTGGAAAAAATGTTGTTGATCCATGTTTGATTTCCAGTAAGAGCAGTGGAGCACAGTGAGGCTCATTTGGGCATACTAGCAATCTCTTGGGCCGCATCCCAAGCCATCATTTTTTGCCCACCATGCCACCTCAGTGTGGGCACAGCCATATGCAAATCAGTCTTGAACCTGTTCTCATGGGGACAGTGCAGCCCAAACTGCTAGGCCAGGTCCTCCCTGAACCAGAACACAAGCAACCGAGGACCAGTTTCTTCCTTGTTATGGGCTCTTAAGTTGTGCATAGCTTGGTTCCAGGCCCTCAGCAATTACCAGTGGCTGAGATTAATTCATGCATACCATCCATCACCTTGTTGTTGTTGGTGAATGCACCAGGGCAGCAGTAGGACTAAACTTTCTAATGATTGTTGATTAACAGGCTGCTTGGCTTTTAAGGGTTCCTTGTGCTGGTACACCAGAGCTGGAGACGAGCCAGAATTTCAGCATAACCACTATGTAAATTATTACAGGTTAGATCCACTGTGGGGGGTTATGTTTATATCTTGTGGATATTGTCTAATGATTAAGCGTGAATCTAGCCCTCATGGACCAATGTTGAGCACTCCTGTTACCTGGGTTGCTTGTAATATGGCTTGGCATGCTTTGAGTAAAGCTTCTGTTTGGTGTTCTGCAGGTCAAAGGAATGGTCCCTCATTGACAAATCAGAGAAAACCCGTCTACAGCATCAGGTGATCGAGGATGGCGAGTTCTGGTAAGACTGCTTTGTGTCTTCTTTGGTTGCTTTGTGTCTTCTCAGGTTGATGTTTTTTTGAAAAATGTTGCACAACCAATAGATCTGATTATGATAATAACTTGTTTTTATGTAGCATGTTGCACCTCACACCTGCCTTTTTTCTAAGCACTGTAAAAAAACAGGTGTTATATCATGCAGTTAATGGTACTCTACCAAACTCTGGAGGATGGAAGGCTGATTTGATCTTGCCTGTAACTGACTCACTACCAGCTGCTACTCTGCATTTTACAACAGAAAGCATTCACTCAGCCTCTGCCAATTAGCAACTACTGATGGCTTCCAACACCATTTTTGATTGGGTTGTTCGACATTGCAACACATGCTTTGACCTCACATGCCTTTACCATGCATTTTTGTTTACAATGCATGCCTTTACCATGCATATGCCTTCACAACACATATGCCTTTACCACCCAGGTATGTATAAATAAGGTAAGTAAAAAAATATATGTATATGATTTAAAATTGGTTTTTTTTGGGGGGGGACACCTCCAAAACCACCCCACTTTATAAATTACCCTTACCACCCAGTACCCACCCATAAGCCCTACAAAATACCCTTATCATCCTATACCCACCCCAAAACCGTACAAATACCATTACAAACCTATGCCCCTACCCACCCCCATTCCTAAAGATTCCTTTACCACCTATGCCCTTACTCACCCTACACCTTAAAGATACTCTTACCACCTTATGCCCCTACCCACTACTAAATCCTAGAAAATACGCTTACCACCCTATGACCCTATCTACTCCGAAACCCTAAAAATAACCTTACCACCCTATGGCCTTACCCACTCCTAAACCGTAAGAAATACCCTTACCACCCTATGCCCCTACCCAACCCTAAAATATCCTGACCATCCTTTGACCCAACCTACCCCTAAACCCTAAAAACACCCTTACACCCAGGGAAAGCTGCAAAATGACCACCACGCCACGTAAGAATTCTCCCACGGCGAGGGAGTATTTCTTTTTTTTTTTTATTAAAAAAAAATAATAATCTTGCTTATCGAATCATGTAAGAAAACATTTAGAAATTCACTGACTGTGAACTGGAGTGTAGTCAACCCTAACCTATCCACTGGTGGAAATTGTGGGGAAACATTTGGAAAGATAGGACGATGGGTATTGGTGATGGTGTTGAAGGTGGATGGATAGTGCAAACAATCAGAAAACTACCACATGAGATTATGGCAGCTAGTGTGTAAGTTTGATATAATTTGAATAAATATGGTTTGTCTCTTTCTGGAGGACAGCAGGGTCAATTAAGTTCTTGATACAGGTTTCAGCCTATGCCATCAAACAAATGTATGCTAAAGGTACAAAAACAGGAAGTGGCACAAAGTTTATTTTGCAGAAGGACAGGATGGACAAATCATCTGATGGTTTATAGTCCCTGTCTAACGACTACCTTCGTGCCAAGGAAAACATTACATGTGTATTTGAATAACAGATGTTTATTGTTACCTAACTCAATGGTACTCGTTTTGGGATGAATTCTTTTGTGGACATGAATCTTTTTCTGCACCAAAGGCTTATTATAGTGCAACATACCTTAGTGCTGTCAATACCGCACGTACGTGAGGTGGCACTTTCACCTGTGTTTCCCAGAGTCCCCTGATCTTTATGTCCCCTAACCACATAGATGGCCTGGACTCGAGCTGACCAGGTTTAGTGATCAATTAAAGGTCCAGTACAGAGAAAGAAATACAGTTCAGGTTGCCCTGTTGGGCACCTCTAAAAATCCCCAACAATAGGCCTTCTAGAATGTTTGGTTGTTTGATGATGTTGACTGGATTTTAAGATTGACTGTGACAATATTTACTGGATGACCCCTCTAAAAATCATATAAATTATTTGAAAAATTATTTTTCTTTCTAACAAGCAGATGAATTGTCAATCTGTTATTTTACATAACATGATATAGCCTTTCTTTGCAGTTTATTTTAATATTATGAAATATATGTGAACCCGACCTCGTATGTGAATTGTCCGAATGGTGTGTAATACCTGTATTTTATTTTTTGTGTTTATATAATATATAATTAACTCTTTTATGGATTTCTTTCGATGTAAGATATGCTTTGTCATTCAATCATTTCTATCCATATATAGCTTACCATGATCAAACATTATGCTTCAGAAATAAAATATTGAAATTCCAGCAGGTCTTCAATATTAATTTGAACAGCGTTTTCTCGACAAGTATTAATCATTAATTTTCCCCTTTAAAATTTCCTTCCTCTTCTCATTCCTTCCAAGGATGTCATTTGATGATTTCTTGAAAAACTTCACAAAGCTGGAGATCTGCAACCTCACGCCTGATGCCCTGGAGTCTGACAGGCTGAAAACCTGGACCGTGTCCGTCAACGAGGGCCGGTGGGTCCGAGGGTGTTCAGCCGGGGGATGTCGCAATTTCCCTGGTAGGTGACAAATCACCTTCTACATTAGAGAAACTCACTTTCATGAAAGTATTATAATACAATTCCAAGACATCTGCTAACCTTTTTTAGATGTTTAAAGAAAAGAATAAACCAAAAGCATACAAAATTAGAAGCCAAGATAAAAAATAAAGGTGCTTATGGATAGTAGTCTGTTTGACAATCTACAGCAGTGGGGCATAAAACACCCACCTTGACTGACTGACAGCAGGCTCACTGGAATTATGCGATTTTATGGCCTTGGCCTGTTCCAAATAATGATTGATGTGGCGCATTTGCCCAAGATTCCATCATATGCTACCTAGTCTGGAGATTTTACCCCCCAAAAAATATGTTTCTAGCTCAAACTGATCAAAAGTTGCTAAAAACACAGAAACACTTGTTACTGCGCAGTGGAAGGTCATTGGCAAGAACTGGTCATCTTTCTGTTACTTATAGCTGTATTTGGGTGTCAGACTGGTACTAATGAAGCGAACATTTGCACAGATAGTGTTCAAGTGTAAAAATGACAAAACAATGAAGTAACAGTATCCAATGTGAAGCATTATGCAGCAAAAAATTAGGGCTCCCGGTTTTATGGTATTTATTTTTTAAACATTTCCGTCTGTATTTATCCATATTTATTTTTGGGCCATCTTATTGGTATTTATCCATATTTATTTTGTGTTTTGCGAATATATGGAGCCTTAAGATGGTATATTTCCACATTTATTTAACTGATGAACAAGCACTCATACTATGCTGCCTGTCGCGTTTTAGCAAATTAAGCAGCCAAATGTAGTAAAACACTACACCTACAGGAAATATCAGCATTATAGTACAAATATATGTTGACATACACCTGCATTTAGGGAAATCTCAACCTGTTTTTACCTTGCCTTGCTGTGTATCTGCTCAGCTGTTTTCCTGGAAATTATGAAAAACAGCATTGAGATTCGCCAAAAAGCACAATTTTCCATATTTTTCTGCTTTTAAAAATAAATACAGTCAGGAACACATTTCTTTCTGTCTGTATTTATCTGTAAATATCCGTAAAAACGGAAAACTGGGAGCTTAAGTATAATTTAACTTTTCTTGCCACAAGATGGGTTAGTATACTAGATCGCCACAGTCCGTCATATGCCCAAAAAACTATCAACCAGGTTCTATATTGCAAAAATATTTGGCTGTGAAAGGTTGCCAAAAATGAAATAGAGAAGCGTGTGATCTATACTGCTTATGCTTTATTTCACTGGCGAGGAAGGCCACAGGTGAGGTTAGGGTAGGAAGAAACACAAAGACAACAGCAAAACAGGCAAGCCAACAGCTGATTCGTCTGATGCTCAATCTCTCTCCTACCACTGCACGGCCACTCATCTATAGGCTGACCCCCTTTCATAGCTCAGCCATGTGAGCACAGCCTCTTCCTCTTCCAACACCCAAAACAAGCCAACAGTTGATTCTTCTGATGATCAAACTCTCTCCTACCACAGCATGTCCACTCATCTATAGACTGACCCCCTTTCATAGCTCTGTCATCTGAGCACAGTCTCTTGCTCGTCCCCCACCTAAACTGTGTCCTGCTGGCAGGTGTACTCTGCTTGTGCAGTGATGCGCCATCATATCCTTAAGGTGACGTGAAATCATCATAGTGCAAAATTAGGTCATTGCCCACCTCTAAGATGGCAGGTGGAAAAATACAGAGCATTCATTTTTGTGTGTCAAATTATGGGCTGGGGCAGTGAAGTTTCATGACTTCTAATTGTATTATTTCGCTTAATCCCTAAACATGTGGTTCGGGGTTAGTTTTACTCTATAACTTTGAAAACTGGATGTTCAGCACTGCATGTACTTCTGTCTGGAAAGGCGTATGAGGTGGTGAAAGCATGGTGGTCTAAGCGGTACAATTACTGCGTTACAGATGTTGGTACAGATCATGTAGTTGGAGGTGCTGGAGATGTTGCAGATGCTACTGCCAGTCCTGAATTCCTGCTCAGGTTGATGTAACTGAAGGCACAGCAGCAGGAGAACCTTTGCTGGAGGCACAGTTACCCCAGAAGAGATGGTACCAGCTGTGCTCCAGTGCAGCCTTCCATCTGCCCCACATCAGTCTCACTATAATCAATAGCAGGATCTGCACACAGAGGGCAAGGCTAACTTAGGAATGGGGCTTATTTCACAAAAGAAACAACTGGCTAGAGTAGGTGTGATACTGGGTTCAGACTAAACACCACTGCAAAATGTGGACCTGCACAACATGTCTGTGGGCTGACACAACACGCAAAACAGGAGGACACATAAAATGAGCAGTGCCTAAAAGGGGGAAACTAAAGTCCACTCTATGTATTATTTGCTAAATGTCTTGGCTGCTCCAGACGGAAAATTGTGAAAGACAAAAGAGATCTTAGTCACTATTTACGTGATATGGAAGCAGCCTACATTCTTAATGGTATGGGCTGCTGGCACTGTATTGGTATTTGTGTAGCCCTTTCGTATCTTTGCAAGACCCGTCACCCAAGGCACACATGTAAGTACTGTCAAACCATTTCTCAATTTGGGAAATATCTTAGTGTACGTGATCATCTACAATTGAGGACAATGCACATGCTTCTAAGGTTTGACATATTAGCAAAATGTGTCCAAGCATTTCTCTTGGAGGCTCCCTTAACTTTAGAATTCTACAATTTCAGGCTTTTTATTTGATCAATTTCTTTTATTCATCCATTTTTTCTTTTCTCCTTTCTTTTTCTTTTCACTTTTTTTAACGTTAATTATTTACGCTAACTGCCCTCAGTTTACTGAAAGGAGTAAAATAAGGTATAAAACCTGGTTGAATTCTCTGTTTCAGCAGACTTGTTCCCCTCAACTTCTCTTCCCTGATGTTGCAGACACCTTCTGGACCAACCCTCAGTATCGCCTGATACTCCTGGAGGAAGATGATGACCCTGATGACAACGAGGTCCTTTGTAGCTTCCTGGTGTCACTGATGCAGAAGAATCGCAGGAAAGATCGCAAAGTAGGCGCCAATCTGTTCACGATCGGCTTTGCCATCTATGAGGTAATCCGACTGCTGAGTACTTTATTTTTTAGACTTCTTTTAGTGAATTATGACTGTCCCATATGCCTTTTCTAAGAACTACAATGTATGCTTCTACACAGAGACATCCACATTTTAAGTAGGATTAGCGCACATTTCCAAAACAAGGGCCACGAAGTGAACGCTTTGGCTGGATGTTTTAACTGCACAGCGCTGCATGAAGAACATATAGAATTGTACATAGGTCTAGTCGTTCCATGTGAGCAAAGAACTGGAACACATGTGGAATGGCCTACCACAAACTTGGGGGAAACAGTAAACCTGAAGGAATTCTCACTTGTGTTATGAAAATGCACTCAGTCCAACATTCACTCAAGTACCTTTTAGCCCCAACATCCTGAAAAACATTATATCATTTCCAATAAAAGGAAAATCCTTGGGCGACCATTAAGCCAATGACGTTTTTGATGGTTGTATCACTATTGCCACCAGCTGGCGAAGACATTGAGCATTATGATCTACTTACTCACCTTAAGGTTTCATTGCTGTATTTCTGTGTAGCTTTATCCTCCACATCACTTCCTTTAGTCTTCTGCTTCCTCCATATGTTACAACCCTTTTTTACACAAGTGACTCCGGCTCCGTTTGCTGTAAATATCTGCCTTGCTTGAATCTTACTGTCGTCTTTCTTATATACTTCAGCTAATACTGTTGTAAAATGGGCTAAAAGGTGACTTCTTGGCTGCATATAAACTACATAAAAATAAGAATGCAAAGTATAAAGCAAAAAAAGCAAATCCAAACAGTACTATGACAATTATAGTTTCCAATCGATGCTGGAAGACTGAGGTTGCATAAAATGGCACTGTAGCTACAAAAATACCTAAAAACGAGTAATCTACATCACCCCAGCACACAACAGAAGGATAATGACTGTCTCTCTGTCTATAAAAAAATCAAGGCTTTTCCGTATGATGGATTTACCGATTGGAGAGTTATTTATGCTGTTTAAAGGCTATCCACAATCAGCAAAACAGCATTAATCACTGGCTTATAATAGCCTGTAAAATACAGGACAAATTAGCTGCATAATAAAAGTCTACTGAATGAGCATTAACTTGACTCCCGTGCCCCACCCGGCATGAACATCAATAGGGTCACCCTGAAGGGGAGCATGTACCTGCTAGATCACCGTATGCACCCTTGGAGTGAGCCTGGCATATAAACGGGGTAGGATTCAGATTCGTCCACACTGAACATTCTAGGAACAGAATGGCATGAAAGAAGGAGTAAAGTCTTTACAATCAAAGTAGGAGCCCAGAAGCCAATAGAAGCAAGGTGAGGGAAAACCAGGTCAAGAGAGACAAAGAGCCCTGAATGAGGATCCAGGCAGGTCTTCGAATACAAACTTAAAGAAGGCTTAGCTGTGAAGGATGGATTTCATTTCCTTCCTGAATTTGAAGTGGTCTAGCTGATGCCTGACATCAGGGGTCAACTAGTTCCACAATGAAGATGCACAAATATTTAGCATTTACCTTTCAAGGCTTTTTTGTTGAGACAAGTGCACAGATGTGGTCTACTTTGGGACGGAATCTTAAAAATGGTGTCCCTCTACTGAAAACATCGAGGTGGAACTGTGCTGTCCTTGCCACTGCATTCACTCGTGAACAACAAGATACTTTGTTAGCAAAGACTATACCCAGGTTTCTCGCGTACCAGAGAGGGAGCTTTTCTCAGTGAGTCTGGCCCTTTGAATGGGGTGGCTTGGGTCAACATTGCCATGGATTAGAACTTCAGTTTTAGATTCATTAACACATAAATTGCCCAATCTCTTCCACTTTCAAATGGAAATGAAGCATGAGGTGGTGTATGTCCTGTTGAGGTTGCTCTCCTGGAGTTTGACCGCGATCTGAGTGTTGACAGCATACATCTGGAACAAAATCCCAAATTTATCAATATCTAGCAGGGGATGAACATCAGCACTGAGACACGTAACCAGTGTGAACCTCCACTGATTGATCTGTTGAGTATGATTGTGAATAAACAATTTAGTTCATGCAAAAGCTGTGCCCTTTATTCCTGGGTAGTTTTTTAGTCTGCGGCCAAGAGTATTGTGGACACTGCACACAGGTCCAATACAATTAGAGCTGCGGGTTTGATAGCAAATTCCAGGCAGCTGCTCTCACACTTTGTCTAGAACAGCACCTTGCTAAATAATTGCATAGACAGTCACTCTGAAACAGGGATTCTGAGCTACATCTGTAATTAAGGTTCCTGTTATCACCGCAGTGACGTATTTGTTAATAATAGATTCCAAATTGTCTGATACATAGGGTGTCTCTGATGAGAGATTTCTCTGACCGCTATTCCACACAACAAAGTTTTCCCTTTGCCAGTGTTTCGTAAGTACTGGGGGCTTGGTGTGTGAGGTGATGCCCTCTTCAGACTTGGGGCCTGACTACCGTAGCGGAAGCAGGACCGCCCGACTAGAAGTCGGCAGTCCTGCTGCTCTGATTGCAATGCGACCTCCTTCACGGCAGTAGCAATGTGTATATTTTCTATTGCCGGGTGTGCTGCAGGTTGCAGGACACGCCCCAAAAGAAAATGATCACTTTGAAAACATCCCTGCACCGTGGCAGGCACCCTGCAGTGGCTGCAACATGGTGCAGGGATGGTTAGAGGGGCATCAGAGGAGCCCCCCAGGCCCCATAGCATAGGGCCAGGGGAAGTGGCAAGTAAGAAAGGACACAGAGATACACTAAAGAGGGGGGCATAGACAGGAGGAGGAAAAAAAAGTAATGAAGAAATCTGGACAAGAGGAAGGAGGAGGGAAAAAGAAGGAGAGGACGATGCAGAAGGAGGAAGAGGAGAAGCGTGAGAAGCGGAGCAAGGACACCGGAGCAGAGAGAAGTGTCGGGAGGAGGACACTGAGGAGACCAGAGCCAGGGATGAGAAGGCCCAGCAAGAAGACCAACTCTCCGGGACGCCAAGACAGCCCGATGGCGACCAGCCCGAAGTTGAGGAAGAAGACACCGGTTGTGAAGCAGAGGAAGACACATGTTATGAGGAATGGTGGGTACCACCAGCACACATAATATTTCCCACCAAAACTCAGGAGAGTTGTGGCATGCACCCGGGTGAGTAAAAAGGGGGGGGGGAGATCAAAAAAGTGCACAAACTACTTTTCTCTTCCATGCATGCTGTTTATTTTTAATGTTCAGAGAGGCATTTATTCTAAGGTTATATCTTTTATGTTCAGCCTGTGGGGACCTTTATTTGAAGATGGCTAGTGACCGGGTCACGACGGTCCAAGAAACGTTTCGAACTCAGTACGCAAAACTGTTGAGGACACACCAATCCGACCCAGGGGCAAATACCACACAAAATGGGAACTGGGGGTATTTCTACTTCTGCTTTCTGTTGGGTGGCACCCTTTTCCCTGTACCAATTGGAGAAGGGCCATAAGGAAGTAGAAAGGGAGAAGAAATGACCTTAACAGAAAGAAAAGGAAAGCAGAGATATAGAAAAGACATAACGCAGAAACACTTGCCTGGGTCTTCTGTTTTGTTCCGAGTCTGAACGGTGAATCTGGAAACAAAAGAAACAGATTTCACTTAAAGAAGCGTTGAGCCCTTCTGCAAATACAACATCCTAGTGATACCTGAGAACAGCAACTTTTATCTTCTATTGTTTTTGTTCCCTTTTTCCTGTTTGGCTTCCGAACGGTTATTGTATTATAGACCTAATGAAGTAATCATTCGCAAGTCTGACAAGCCTCTGAATATCTATTTCTGCCCATACCCCCAACCTCTGTCAAGTTTTTTCCCAAAACATGGAACAGAGACAACTGGTTTGTTGTGTGCCTTGTCTTTTTATCAGCAACCTCTGTCTTGGTTCATAGCTGTGAAACTGGTGGGGTGAGGTCCAGGAAGGCAATTGCCCTGTGAGTGAAGTCATTCTTGGGCCAATTGTAATAAAAGTCTGTGTTCAACAATGAGTTTTGTTTTCATTCATTAGCCAAATGTTGCTTTGATTAATCAGTAAAAAATTGCTTTGTGACATGGGGTTTGCAAGATGTGAACACGGTCAACACTGAACTAGGCCAGTCTTAAACCATCCTACACTAGAGCCAGTGCGTACCCCACAACATTCACTCCTGCTGTCTCACGCCTGTCTAAGGTTTGTACACAAACCGCTTAGCAATTTAATACTGAAAAAACTCTCTACTAACTACACTCAACAAACACCAAAAGAACAGCATCACTATAAAAGGATGGTTCCTCCAGTTGGATAGATGGCCTTTCCCGGAGAGAGAATGTGCTCTGAGGCGCCAACAGTGGTGTTTGGCGCTATACACATGCAAATATCTCAGCCTGGACCCTCTTAATCATGAGATTAAGCTTGAAATCTGTGTGTTGTTTTTCTGGAATCAAATCTGAGCCTCTGCCAACATTTCTAACGCCTGCTCTTCTTTTCTTTTCCTCCAAGGTGCCAAAAGAGGTATGAACATTCAGAGCCAGAGGAGGGGGTGAAGATCCTGTTTTACACCTCTCTCCATTTACAAACTATCCGCGTCAATGAGTCCAGACCTTGCTTTATCGTGCCTCTTCCAAATGCATGTTTCATTTGTTTTCGTTCATGTTTATATTTGTTGTTTTCAGTCACCACTGATGTTTGGTATGTAATTTGGGTGATTCTGCATGCATTTCCTGAGCACTTGGAGCAGTTTCAACTGTGTACCACTGGTCTTCATGTCAGGTTTTATTTATTGAACTTCACTTTGCGGGGCAGGCTCCCAAACCCATCTACGCACGTAAACTGCACCAACAGCTAGATTTAGGAGTTTAAATTTAGGTTTGGGGTTCGCAAAACACGAATTTACTCTTGCAAATAGATTTACTCAATCGTAAAATTACACCAGTGTGGTGCAATTGTACGTCAGTTAACCTACTCACAAGGGAGTGAGCGTTCCAGGGTGGGGATACATTGGAAAAAAAGTGCACGAACACAAACAAACGTGCAGGCTTGTGAGTATTCACAATTATTTGTAAGGAACAACCACCCCGGGCACGATTGGAGGCGTACCTCCGTCAAGGGCAGGAGTGAATCTGTACCGGGGATTGGAACGGGTGAGAATACCCCCAACTTGGTTAACAATGTAGGGGAAGGCACTATTAAAGGTGAGAAAAATATATTTCATGTGGATAAAAAAAGAAAACAGTTTAAACTGCAATATACACCAGCTACATTTACTCATGGGCAAATACTTATGCGTATTCCTAGATAGCAGCTTCCCATGAACACTCCTGGAACTTTTGTGAATTCAGCAAAATCTTAACTTTACTCCTAACATCCTAGTAATAAAGCAACAGATGAACAGTTTAGCATCACAGCATTTCCCAAGCGGTATGTGATTATTCCACAGAATGATTCTTCGTTGTGTAGAGACATTGTCTAAACCTTTCTTCCAGATGCACGGCAACAAACAGCACCTTCAAAAGGATTTTTTCCTCTACAACGCGTCTAAGGCCCGGTGCAAGTCGTACATCAACATGCGGGAAGTTTCAGAGCGCATCCGACTTCCGCCCAGCGAATACGTCATCATCCCATCAACCTATGAGCCGCACCAGGAAGGCGACTTCATCCTCAGGGTGTTCTCGGAGAAGCAAAATCTCTCAGGGTAAGTTCGACAGTCAGGGGAGAGCGCCCTATCGATAGAACTGGCTATCTAGATTTGAAAAGGAGGTGTGAATGGCGGTAAACACTTGTGGCGGAGTCACATAATTATTGTCTCAAGACATTTCTGCTGTCTCCTATGTGACTGGAAACTTTCCCATTGTTTAGTGTCTACTCAAAATATGACTTCTGCTGCCGAGCCATGCCATCCATTGAGCCTCATCTGGGGCTGCTATTAAAAACGAGCGCTATTACCAGTGTAGAGTGTACTGACTCCCTCCTGGGCCTCATATGCGCTATATAGATCCAAAATAACACAGAAATAAAAACACGTAGCTGCCATTATTCACCCCTCACCATCTCAGAGCTTAAACTGGTAGGTTCTTGAGTGTTCACCAACAGCAGTCGTTCACAACTGGACTATTAATGACGAATAGTACTTTACATTTAGAATTTTCTACCAAAGTCTAGTTGTCTTGTGGGTTATTTTAAAGGGGACAACCAGGGTAGAGAAAAATGTTCTCTTTGCCCATTTCAGCATCTCTTTCAGTCAAGAATGGGCATCTGAGACTGTTCCTTTGTTCGATGATTCACACTAGGGTTTTGAGACCTATTGTGACTTCAGTCACCCGATGACCCACCGCACCCAGTTTGGTTTTATTCATTGATGAGTTTGGGGAAAGAATAAGTCGGGTGACCATGGTGGATGGCAGTCCTATGCAGGTTGACTCTGGTTGATCTTAGGACGAGCACCTCACGCATACTAACCTGTACCAATGATGGGCTACGCCGACCATTCACTTCAGTGTTCTGGAAATGGTTGCATTCCGTCCAGCCCCCAGTCTGGAAGTATCTAGGGGAAATTGTGTGGTGGTAAGGTTTGAGTTGCCATGGGGGAATGTGCTGATGCACTGACTCCTTCCTAACGCCCTTTTACCCTTACTCGCATTCCCTCTGCACCCCAATCCATCAGTTCATCTCAGTACAATTTATACAGCAGTAAAACTTATAATGGTAACTGAACCCAGTTAGGAGAGAGAGAGCAAGACTGGCCACACAGGTTATCCATCGCGCTGCACCCATCACACTGCACAACACTTCCTTGTACCTTACGCCTTTACCTCCGCATTCCACCTCATCTGCTAGCAGCAGCTTTAAGGATATCACTAGCACCATTTCTAAATGTCTCTGCAGCGTCGGGTCTCGTGATAGTCGCTCTCAAACAAGAACATTTGTTCGTTAGTGTATAGCTTTGGGAATTCTTTCTGATGCATTCTCCTGCAAGTGTGCACTCATTGGACACGTTTCTTATTTTTGTGTTTAAGGAAATCTTCTAAAATAATGATATTTGTTTTATTTCAGGGAAGTTGAAAACAAGATTGAAGCGACCCGCCCAAGTGTATGTACTGCTGCTTGCCAATTTATAGAGATCTGTTTACAGAAACAATGTACACTGTGGAAATTAAATCCAGATTTAAGAAAAATGAGAATTGATTAATTGGAAGCAGAGTAAGAGGTGCTAAATATATCTGTGAACGTTTTGGGACATTCTGTGTAGACTGTAATTTCCACATTATCATGGTATTTCATTGATCATTTATCAGTTTTTTTCTAGATAACAGGTCACATCAATAATAGGATTTCAAACCGATTAATTGAGCATTTTTATGGTTGGTGATCTAATATATTTCACCTACTAGCAGCTTCCTGTAACAAAAAGAGTCTTATGTGTAAGAAAACAAACATATATACAAACAAACATAGGGCAAACATAGGGCAGTGCAAAAAAAAAAAGTGTGGTGGGCCAAAGTTTTGCTAGGAGCCAACCAGCCATGCTGTTGACTACTGTGATTGCCGAATACCAACCTTGCTGTGGCTTGATTCCAACGTATGCATCCTTCTTCCAGCACCCTCCACTTCCTGTCTCTTTGTCTCACTTCTGCAAGTTCTTTTACAATCCAGTTTTTTCCCTTTGTCACTATTTTCTTATCTTTCACTTCCTCTTTTCCATTTTCTTTCTTTCTCTCTCTTGCTCGGGATCAAAGCCTGATTATCAAAAGTAAGCCTCTGTCCCCAAAAAAGTGTACCGGAACCCACCACTTGCAACCACTGCAGGGCCGGCTTTAGCGCTGGTGGCACCCTGTGCGACAAGCTCTGTTGGCGCCCCCCCATGACCACCTCTGCCACGGATTAGCTCACTAGCACCCTTTAACAGTGCCCCTCAAGTCTACATAACCACTGTCTCTCAGATTCATTTAGTTTTATAGCGCCAATCATACCAGTGTAAGGCGTTGCAGCACTTTACATCACACAGACATTGCACAGGGACAATCATGCATGTGTAAATCAGTGTATAGGAAATGTTCGATCAGACTGGACTACAAGGTGTCGTGTAGGAGTGTCAGCCATCATGGTACGCAATATAGTTTGAGTCCTTATTCTGGAAAAGCACAAATTCTGAATTTAAAACGTAACATCAATGTTAGGGCTTCTCTTTAATAATAAGAATTGTTTTCAACCCAAATAAACCCTTTTCACAAGATTAGGATGCTAAAAGACTGGACAAAAAAAATATAGCTCTAACATATACCTTGCAGTTTGCATGCAGTTCTTTGATGACAGCTAAAAACTCAATGTTCTATATTAGGATTTTGACTTATAAATGACAAGTTACAAAAGGAGCTCTCTTACAGAAGCAGTGACCCACTGACCTATTTACATTATATGAACTTTGTTATCTGCATAATACACGTTCTTAGCAGCAGGCATTTTACCCTCTGCGCTGCCTTAGTATGAGTCAGACTTCCCCAAGACAAACCTCCCGTCTCTTTCCAGAAAGACAATTAATCACCAGTCAGCTTGACATTTTAATTGATGTCCGAAAATTGCTGGAGGCCAGGAACACGGCAGCAGGTGCTTCTAAAATGAAAGTATACATTTTCAAAAATGACGCCTCCACCCCAAGTCAATGCCCGGTACCGTGGCACCGATCGCACCGCCCTAGAGCCGGCCCTGCACTGGCTGAAACGGTTTTGTTACCCCTAGTTGCCGTCTTTGTTGACATGTCCAGAGAGGCCTGTCTGCAGTTCTATTTAGTAATAACATGAGTTAAGTAGTATAAAGGTACATCAACGGGAGTTGTGGAAATAGGCTCCACACCCTATACTTCCTTTTTGGTGAGTGTGTCCACACTTCAGCTACAGACCTGTGGAGGGAGCTGTGAGAGGCTCACATGGTCAGTGACTGGCTACCGCCCTCCCCCTATGTCCACACCACCCCCGGACACAGCACCCTAGACGTGGTATCTTTGGAAGGCGGGAGGTCGAGAGACCCCCCGGCCGTATTTATTAAGTACAAAAACAATAAATTTTAAATTTGCATGATAAACAATTATACAAAAATTCAGCAGGACATTAGATACATTATTGTCAACAGGTGTGAGTGACTATCCTTAACAAAGACTCTAATACAGATTGTTTCCTAACCGAGTCTAACATCCTCCTCTGTATTTTGTATACTAACATTTCTGGGCCATATGGCAAGGTCGCTAACCGGTGTCAGGTCCTACTAGCTGCGCCTCCCCTACAGGTGTGCGCATGCGCAGCCGGGCCCGGTAATTACCCGGTCCATGCCGTGAACTCCATTTACCCACTGAAGGAGGGCCCTTACTCTGCGCCATCCGGTGACGTCATGAGTATGCGCGCGCGGGGTGGCTACCAGCCTAAGGAAAGCGTGACTCCCCAACCCGCGCCCCTTTTAAGCACCAGTTACCTTGCCCCTGAAGTTCTAGGAGGAGCCAATGGCCCCTCCCCCTGGGCGGGCACCTCCGTAGGATGATGCCCGCCCCCTCAGACCTTCAAATAGTTGCTCACCGGTCATGACCTTACCGCATGCCCCCATACCTAATAAATACGACGACCTATGGGAGAAAATTCTAAAGGACAACTACACTGACTAAAATCACACGTCATGTATAACACCATAAAGCTACAAGGGAAAGAAAAGGCCTAAACACGACTGCATCAGTTACACATAATACAGTATCATTCACTACCTTGGGAGAACAAGGCCTACAAGAAAGCATAGTCAAAAACATAACCGCATAATAACATATTGATCACTACAATGGGAGAAAAAGTCCTAAAAGAAAACCTCATCAGAAACTAACATCTCATAACAGTTTCACGCGCCCAATGCCCGCTAGTTGGACTAGCAACGCGTCAACCACGTACTCCAGGGATGGTGGGTGGGGAAAATTTACCGCCCTGCGCGCCAGGGCACGTCCGATCTGGGGGAGCGTCCAGGGAACAAGGGGGTCACCTGGGCGCTCCCCGACGCTTTAACCCCCCAGAGGCCCGCCCCCCCCCTCCCCTCTGACCCGGATGTCGACTAACGTCATCCGGGTCACGTAGGCAGCCAATCGGTGGTAGGGCGCGCCCCCAGTGAACACGCCCCACCACCGAGAAGTCCGGGGGAGGTCGCCGCACTGCCATGCAGGCGGGGGGGCCAAGGGCCCCCCCTTTCCACATGGTCAGTGACTGGCTACCGCCCTCCCCCTATGTCCACACCACCCCCGGACACAGCACCCTAGACGTGGTATCTTTGGAAGGCGGGAGGTCGAGAGACCCCCCGGCCGTATTTATTAAGTACAAAAACAATAAATTTTAAATTTGCATGATAAACAATTATACAAAAATTCAGCAGGACATTAGATACATTATTGTCAACAGGTGTGAGTGACTATCCTTAACAAAGACTCTAATACAGATTGTTTCCTAACCGAGTCTAACATCCTCCTCTGTATTTTGTATACTAACATTTCTGGGCCATATGGCAAGGTCGCTAACCGGTGTCAGGTCCTACTAGCTGCGCCTCCCCTACAGGTGTGCGCATGCGCAGCCGGGCCCGGTAATTACCCGGTCCACGCCGTGAACTCCATTTACCCACTGAAGGAGGGCCCTTACTCTGCGCCATCCGGTGACGTCATGAGTATGCGCGCGCGGGGTGGCTACCAGCCTAAGGAAAGCGTGACTCCCCAACCCGCGCCCCTTTTAAGCACCAGTTACCTTGCCCCTGAAGTTCTAGGAGGAGCCAATGGCCCCTCCCCCTGGGCGGGCACCTCCGTAGGATGATGCCCGCCCCCTCAGACCTTCAAATAGTTGCTCACCGGTCATGACCTTACCGCCACAGGCCAGTATTGTTAACCGACGATCTGGCCTCCCCCCCAATCCTACAACTCAGAAAGGTCATGCCCCTGCCTCAATTCCCTGACCACACCTACGAAATTTCTCAACACTATGTCATCACCCACCCTAGTCGAGTGAACCACGACTTCTATAAAGCACAATTCGCCCTGACACCCCCTGTGACCAGACTATGCTGCAGCCCTGTTACCCCTGTGCTAACCGGCCTCGAAGATTACCTCCGCCCGCAAGACCCTTCTGCCTAGTGGTAACACGCCATTCCTTTACTAACTATAGGAACTATTGCGGCGAAGGACTGTATCTCTTCAGAGTATCAGTCCTAAAGAAAACCCCGAAACTGACTGAGGCCAAGGACCTATACTTGAAAAACCACCCTGTTCTCAGCTCTGTCTGTCTAGTCTGCAGGTGTAAAAACGCTAGCCAGCCTCCTCCCTACTGGAATCGCTGCACTCCATGCCGAAGTGTACCTTGGCATAGTCATGTCGCATTCCCAATCCCATGCGAAGTATTCCCCCCGTTCTACCCAGTGGGTAGGGTACGCAACCCCCCACCCAGTGTAAGGCAACCCAAAAAATCCCAGAGCTGACTGAATCTGACAAAATCGACATACCGTCAAGGAGCCACAAAATGGTCTTGATTGACGCATCGTGATGTACCACGTTGCAACCCAAACCCCTAGTAGTATTAGCACCCTGCTCTAAACCTACACGGGTGACCAGCCACTCACGTAACCCGGTACTCATTCCCAATGCCATTGTACAATTTGTGATACAACCCAGAATAGTGCCCCCAGGGCCCCAGATAATTCCCATGAGCATCCCCCAGGGCCCCATGTACTGCTGAAACCGAACCCATATGCTCTAAGCTAGGTTCTGGGTTGGCTGCTGCCCCTACTCCGGAGCCTCCCAACCGACCCAGTGACTAATGTAGTTACAAGGTGCGTTGAGGAAAAATTCCACACCCGGGCACTCCCATTAGCAGGACAATAATGCTACGGTGCTGGATTCATCATAGGGAGTGAACCTACCATTTAGGACCCCTAAACCGTGAACTATCTGCATCCAAGCCCAATGTTCTGAGATAGGCCCCGTGCCTGCCTATCCCCCTACACGGAGCATCCAAACTCTACTCCATGTCCGCATCGATAGGCGCCTGCGTGCATGCGCCGTAATGGCAGTTAACCGTTCCATGACACAGGAGTTGTGTCACCTCTGCCCCTGATACTTGTGTTTTTACCATTGGTAAAGGTATATACTTACAAAGCGGCGCCCTGCCGTCAGAACTCGTGTGGCAAAATTAAATGGTGACAACCATACCCTCTCACTAGAGAGTATCAGCAGATCTGCAGGTATATACCTGCCAGGCAGAAGTACTGCCGACTTACCACTAATGGTAACCACAAACGCATGACAGCTATACAGTCCGTTATGAAGCACCATCCAGGCTGGCACCACTTGTCCACTGGGTTGATCACCCATCCGACTTGACGGCGCCGCTTGACCCCTCACATTCAGGATCCACCGGTCCCCTTGATTGTCCACTTCTGCGGCCATAGCGGCACGTAGCGCTTCCAGGCACCAGGCGTTGATCCAGGTAAACAAACGGAAATCAAAGACAAATGATTAGTGCCTTACACCGAGAGGTGCCCAACAACGATGTTTGACTGCCTTGCTATTCCGCGAGACTGTACTCTCCCCCTTTTTCCCCTACTCCCCACAGGCTTTAAACGTGCCAAAATTACGTGACCCACACTTACATTACACTGTGTGAGTGGCTGGGCAATAGTGCATAAATACAACATGACACACCCCAGGCATATAAGGACGCCGTGTAACGTACTGGGGGGGGGCGACGGTATCCTGTGCTGCCATACGACGTACAATAAGAAGTACACCAGCCCCATAAATGCAGAGATCCCGTGTGATACCATACATCATTGTGCACAACTGTGCTCCCTGGATACTAGTGTACAGACACTGAGCAGACATCGGACCCCAGTCCCTACATGTATAATTGGACCGGCGCAAAGGCGCCGTGTGACTGAACGCCCTCCTGCAGCTACTTCCCCTGCACATAGCGCCTAGGGCTTCCTTACCCCACCTTCCTACGCACCCCCCCACTGCACATATGGATACCCTTGCCGATTTGACGACAAGGCCTATACCTGTTCAAGTTCACCTAAATGACCCTGACCCCCAGCCAGTGCCTAATGGGCCCCACCCCATAATCATTTTAAAGACAAGACATTAGGTAACACGCTGAGCCTCGCTTGCCTACTAAAAAATTGTAACACACTGTGCAACCCCGTGACCTACCATAAAGGTACTTCATATGTAACGGAGCGAAGGCTTGCTCCAACCGGCAAATTACCAACTGTTTTGAGCAGATCCTACAATGATATGTCTGACACACCGTGTTAACAAAAAAGGTGGGCCACCCCGGCGGGTGGCAATGCTGGTGGTACGGGCCCATCATGTGTACTTGGCTTACATGCCATGGCCCCCACCTCTTGTATTCTTAACGATATTCCTCAATAGACCTGGTACCTCCCCCCTAGGACGCCGTCCTAGGCAATATTGACCCGCTTTGCAGGAACAAAACACCGACTCCTATTCCACGTTTCCTAATCCTGCCCACTTTATTTTCCCTTATCTATAGCTAATCCCCTTAACGCTGCTTATTACAATGTTACCTAATGGATTTGACCTGCAGGCCAAGGCATTGGCTCCCGCCATCTAAAGAATCTCCAAATTGCCTGGATTAGCCCCCAAAAGCAAATGCTGACTGATTACTGACTAGCATATATCACCCATATGTGATCCCTAGTGACCCGAAGCCTGGTGATGTTGTAAACCAACCAACGGCGGTCCACAGCAGCCGCCTTCCTCAACTGTGCTCACCTGTAGGTGAGACCTACACACTCCAGGAACCTTCGCCACGGGCAGCGCCCGCAATTGTTAGTCGGACTCAGAAAACGTCCCCTATAGAAATCGGACATCAAATGTAAAGGCGAAGGATAGGATTCAAGTTCAAAATGTGTTAAAGCGCACAATTGCCACGCAGGTATTGGGAAGCTTTACATGAGCACCCGTCACATTACACAAGGACTCATTCACGAACCCTCGTAATGCAAGAGCCCCCGGTACGCGTGGGGAGATTTGTCCATACGCACAAGTTATGTACGCCACCCCGAGGCGCGATCCCCGATTTGAAAACCCCCAAACTCGGCAACTCTAGCCCTCACACCACCTCCTCTCCCCTTTCCGGGCGCAATTCATATATACGGGGCTTTGTCGCCTAGTGCATGCTCTGTTGCCTTTGCAGGGCATAGCCTATTATTGTTGCCACCTTGCCATGCAGTTTAAATGGTGGCCCACACACGGCGAGCTGCGCTACGCTAAGGTGAAGTTCGAAAAACCCTCAGCACATTTTCTGTATGTGATATTGTCCCCATGACCCACTTATGCCTCGTAACCCCGACACCAACACGGATGGCAAACACGAAGTACCAAATTTACCATCAGGAAATTAAATACCAGCCTTACATTGCTGCTCCAGGACATGCGAAGAGAACTACCTGAACCAGAATCAATGGGACAGTGACTTTACCACTGAACAACCCACGCTCCAGCTGCCTACCGCGTTGGCCTCAAAATTCTCTCTAATACACTAGCGCGCACCGTTAAATCACTGTGTTCTAACCCTTTCTAGGAGACCCTGAAATGCAAGGACTATAGGAATGTCAGATGTATTGCTCCATTCCAGTATGTGCACAAAATAAATACCAAGCGTGAACATCTTGCGCACTAGAAAGCTGACTTCAGAATAAAATCACAATGCTTAACACTGTAAAATGTCGTCATAGAATGGATGCGCAGCGCCTCTTAATCTGTTGTCTCCACACGTTACATGCATTCAGCGCATAAGGATCTGAGAACCTTTTGACACTTCCACGGTTGCAAAAGTGAAGATGGAGCCACTAGTGGCTCATGCCATGACTCTGCTGCAAGGCATCCCACAGCAGCTCCCCGTGACCCATGGAAACAAACACCTGAAAGGAAAGTCTCAGCGCGTCACAAAGACGACAGTGTGTATGCGTGCGAAACACCCGGCCCACATGTCTGTTTTCCAATCACAGTAGGAATAGTTTAACCGACAACATTGCTAGATGGCCAAAGCCACAGAACAACCGTAAACTAAAATGCCTAATCTCTCTACTCGGGCAACTCACCAAACATGGCCAAAACACACGATTGGACAAGACGTGGCAAGCCAACGTGGAAACGATTAATTAATACCGAAAACACCGTAATCCCTCCATGTAGGCCAACAAAACGATGAGCCAAGTCCCAATACCCAATATAAATTAGGGAAAAACTATTCTATTCAGCCTTGCGCAGCCAAGTCAAATGAGCAAACTGCTCTGTCTGCCTCACCTACGAAAACCTCTCCACTGCGCCGTCAAACAAACCCCCTCTGCTTAGCTTCCAAAACGCAGGGCAAAGTTTTGCCAACTTATGACACTCTGACTCTGCGCGACCCAAGCATAAGGGCAAATCAAACACCAAGCGAAATAACAGGGTCCCTCCTCAAGGTGAGAGAAGTGCAGGTCATACAAACTCACCCTTAACCCTGTACAATTGCCCAAACTATTTATAAAATGTTGCATATTTATATAGCGCGAACTTGCCCCGAGGCATTGGAGCACAGGATTGACAATACACATTCAGGCACGGGTGGTGCAGTGATTTGCTCGAAAATTTACAGGACGTGGGACGCCTGCCGCTGCAAAATACCGTAGTACCTCGTTAATAACGAAAGTGCGAGGGCAAGCCTCGCTTCGCTCGTTCCCCTTTGCACCCTAAATACACAGGCACGGACAATCTGATTTCACATCAATCAGGGCCTTCTCGAATCTGTCAATGTATTAAACAAAACCGGAGTCAAAATACAAGCATTCCGCACCCCTTTCGTAATACTAGAACTACATGAGCACTGCAAGTCTTTAGAAAAACAGACAGATAGATGCCTCTGCGTCCCTATAAAGGTCTCTCAAACAAAATGTCCAGCTCCACCCCCAGGAAAACTATTTGCCACAATTTTTGATCGGTTTACCTGGTCAAACGCAAATGGAAAGAGGGGGGGGAATTGTGCAGGGCTGAACGCTCACCAGTATGTAACGGAGACATAGATATAGATATTGGGCGCTTTACACACCGATCCCCACACCCACAGCTCATCCTGCCACAGCAACCTACTCTCCGTAAGCCGGCCTGCGCTTACACGTTTCCAGCTGCCCCGCAGTAGACTCCTACGCTGCTCCCGCACTGGTCACCGCCGACCCGCTCCACTCCGCCGATTAGCCCCCAACCAAGGCAACGAAGTCCCCGGTCTTCCGGCTCAAGTTTCCAGCCGCCGTAGACTCCTCCGCTGAAACCGCATGTCGCCTCCTCGTGTAACCTGCAGCGGGAAAATAAAGGAAAGAAAATTTACCGCCCTGCGCGCCAGGGCACGTCCGATCTGGGGGAGCGTCCAGGGAACAAGGGGGTCACCTGGGCGCTCCCCGACGCTTTAACCCCCCAGAGGCCCGCCCCCCCCCTCCCCTCTGACCCGGATGTCGACTAACGTCATCCGGGTCACGTAGGCAGCCAATCGGTGGTAGGGCGCGCCCCCAGTGAACACGCCCCACCACCGAGAAGTCCGGGGGAGGTCGCCGCACTGCCATGCAGGCGGGGGGGCCAAGGGCCCCCCCTTTCCAATCTGTGCGTTGACCGGGTGTTTGCAGTTCACATAGATTCATCAAACGACCATCTTGCCTTGTGTGATAAATACGATAATTACACAGAGTACAGCTGTAAAGAAATCTGCACCCACTCCTAGCAGTAAACGCAGCCATTTATTATCGCGCCGTCACGTTTTTAAAAAAAAAGTCTAATATGGACCTCCACCATGTTAGAATGGTAAATGAAAAAACGCCTGGATGCAGCCGGTCTTCCTGACGCATGCGCACATCAGAGGCCATCTTGGGATGACGGGCATGTGAGACAATGTTTCAAAAGCATCAGCAATGCGAATAGCCCTGCCTCTTAGAGATGAGACATATTGGCTTTGCTGATGCTTTTTTAAGGTGGCACTAAAATTGATAGAAGGTTGGGTGCTAGGTGGAGGCAGGGCGGAGAAGAACGCCTTGGCAACAGGCTCCTTGTCAAGGGCTGTTAGAGTCATGTCATTGACGCCATGATATAAGGGGGCTCCCTTATTCACAGTTATTGTGTCACTGTCTCACCAGATGCATGGCAACAGTCAAATTCATATTATTCTAGAGACATGCCTGCTTGTTTTTCTACTTGAACTTCAGTTGGTGGTTTTGCTGAATGTTGCTCAGTTTTAGGATCCTGTTTGGTGGGTCAGTGTCGGCACGTTTCTTTGCCTTCTGCTAGAGAATGGGTTTTGCATAATACAGGGGTGCTTTGAATGTAGCTCCATCAGAAACTAATGTAGAGCTTTTGGAATCAGGTTTTACTTTTGCCTGCGTTTTTTTTTTGAGTGGGATTCAGTCCAGCCTCTTGAGATTGTCCTCACTGCAGCTTGTTCAGGAGCTTAATACTTGACTGAGGGCCAGATGTACGACGTGCAAAATAGCGCCTTGGAAATTGCGAGTAATTTGCAACTCGCAATTTGCGAGGCGCTATTTGGCATGTACAACAGTGTGTTTAACACTGTTTGAGATTCCCAATCGGGTGGCAAATTGCGAGGCTCGTGAATATTAAATGAGCCTCTTGCAATTTGCGAGCCCATTGGGAATGACAGCCCTCCCAGGTATGTGGCCTGCTGGGCTCAGCAGACCACCATGTCTGGGACTGCTTTTAAATAAAGCAGTTTAAAAAAAAAAATTAATCCCGTTTTCCTTAAAGGAAAACGGGATGCAATTAAAAAAAAAAAAAAAAGAAACGTTTTCCTTTCATTTTTTAAAGGCAGATTAAGGGCATGTAGTGGTCCCTGGGACCACGGCCTGCCCTTAAGAAATATGTTTAGAGACAGTCACAGAGTGGAAGGGGTCCGTAGGGGACCCTTTCCAAATTTCAACTGCATTATCACCCTCTTGAAGAGGGTGGTAATTTGCGAGTGCTTGGCGATCGCAATCGCGGTCACAAAACATTCATACATTTCTTTGCCGACACTATTAGGAAGGAAATACCCCTTCCAAATAGCGAGTCGCAATTCCTAAATAGTGATTCGCAAATAGATTGCGACTCGCTATTTAGGAATTGTACATGGCCCTGGGCCATTTTGCATGCGCAAACGGGTCGCAAATCCGTTTGCACATGCAATTTGGGGACATATTATCAAGAAAATGCGTTAAAATTGTCGCCGCTTTAACGGCAGAAAACTGCCGCTAAAGCGGCGATAATGGGCTTGATAATATGCCCTTGAGAATTCCCATAGAACCCCATTTTCTGGTGTCAACAAGGGGGTCTATTGGAGTTCTCTGCGGCATATTATCAAGCCCTAAAGCGGCGATAATTTTAACGCCGTGCTTGATAATATGCCCCTTATTGTCGTACATCTGGCCCCGAATGTATTATTTTGCAATAAGCTACATATGCCTTGATAACAAGCATGATGATCTGATCAGGTTACTGGTGTTAAGAGTATTTTTTTCATAAATGAGCACTGTAATGTTATTTTTTGTGAATTTGTAGAGTTTGGCTAATCACCTCTGGGGGTATCCAGACGCTGAGTAGGGCAGGCCTGAGGGAGGAGGAGATCATGCCTGTTTCACCTGGAACAGGCATGTTTTGAGGTTCCTTCGGAAGTCTGTGAGGAAGTGGGAGGTTCTGAGGTGTTAAAGGAGGTCGTCCAGGTCTTTGCTGCAAAGTCTGATAAGGAGCATCCTCCGCTTCTGGTCTTCTTGATGCAAGGGAGGTGTGCTCTTGCCTGGGATGCAGATCGAAGGTGTCTGATGGGTGGGCAGAATTTAAGGCGGTGGTTGAGGTAAGCTGAACCGGTGTTGTGGAGAGATTTATATGCATGGATGAGTAGCTTGAATTTACATATTTCCTGGATTGGAAGCTAGTGGAAATTGTTGAGGTGTGGGGAGATGTAGTTTTTTCGTGGTATGTGCAGTATGAGTCTGGTGGCGGCATTCTGGCATTTAGCCGGCTTAAAACATGGGCTGGGATTCTGATGTAGAGGACGTTTCCAAAATCAAGTCTACTTATGGTAAGAGCCTGGTTGACCATTCGTCTGGTGTCCAGTGGGATCCACGTGAAAATCTTGCATAGCATTCACAGGGTGTGGAAGCATGAAAAAGAAAAGCGCTGATCTGTCTGCTCATGGAGAGGCTAGTGCCCAGGATTATTCCAAGGTTCTTGGCATGGTCCTTAGGGGTGGGAGGGAGGTCAAGTTCTGAGGACCACTAAGAGGTATTCCAGTGGGAGCGGTTATTGCCGAAGTGTAAGAAGACTGTAAGAATTTCGAATCTGGAAAATTTAACAGTAGCAGAAGGTTAGGGGGTCACTGGTTTTAAGGTAAGAGACATGCTTGTGAGAGAATGAGGGCTTACTGTTCTGGACGATATCAACTTCCAGATTAAAATCGTCTGCCTTTAAACTATGCTTATATCCATTCCAAGTAAAGGATAAATTTCCTTCTCTTGCTGACATTACAAATATGTGTGACCGGGCATGAAGAGGGAGAAGGCTTTAAGTCATGCTGCAATTAGGGTATGTGGTGACTAATGGCACAGGTGGATGTGAAATACAAACTGGCATAAAAGATTACTGATGATCCAAAAGTTGAATGACCTTGCCTCTGTAATCAATAGAGCAATCCCCCAAAACTGTTTTTTATTTGCATATGGCCAGGCTGAAGAAGTATTCAGACATGGTTCAAATTATCTTGAACCAGTTTATATGGCTTTATAAGCAGCTACAACAGCCATAAATCTGCCTGTTATCTAGATCTGTTATCTATGGTGTCAGGGTGGTAAATTGTCACTGTCTAGAGTTTTTTAGGTTGAGCCAGTCTGGTTCCAAAAGACCTATTGTCATTTTAGGAAGAATGTACAATGGGATTAAATCCTACCCACTTGTTAATGTTGGTTAGCTTTAGTGTCACACACATTTGCTTGCTTCTTATCTGATGGATTGGCTTGCCTTGTCCATCTTGTGTTTGTCCCACCCCTGGAGCATAGCCTCTTTTCTTGTGTCGTTCCACTGCTCACTTTTAGGAAGCTACTTTGTGTTTTCACGTTCTCCCCCGTGCTCAATGTTGATCACCTCATCCCTATGCTTCTCCCCCTCCCCGTGCACCGCATTGCTCTTGCCCATGTTCTTTGGCCAGTGTTTTTCTCTCCCAGATGTCTGTCCTCGTTGCTAACTCCATCTTGTGCTCCCCCCACACCCCACCCGCTACCCAAACTTGCTCATTGTTGTCCTACTTTCCCACTCCTGCAGTCCCTTTATTTATTTTTTTAAGTTTTTTAGGTCTCGCCTGAGCCAGCGTATGCGCTGTCTGCGAGACATTTAGTAAGTGGGCTTTTAAAGTGCTACCACACGCTTTTGCTGGCCTCAAGCTTGCGGTTACGCGCGCCTGCACGCACGCAGCCGCCATCTGCCTTTCTGTCATGGCTCATTAAGCTTGAATCATGCTCCTCCACCCCCTTGCTCTCTGCTCTCACTACCCCCTCCATTCTCCCCCTCCCTCCTAGTCAGCTTCATGGCAGCGCGCGAATCATGCTCCTCCACCCCCTTGCTGTCTGCTCTCACTACCCCCTCCCTTCTCCCCCTCCCTCCTCGTCAGCTTCATGGCAGACTCTACTGTTTACTACAAAGCTTATTTCAAATCGGACATTGATTACGCGCACAAAGTAAACATTACTGAAAACCTTAGGAAATATACCCCTCACACATCTCTCACAAAAAACAACACATGGGACATATTTAGGCAATAACTCTAAACATTCTGCCATTTACTTTTATGGAAAACAACGTGCTCTCTCACCAAAGATGAGACATGTGAAGGGTCTATTTGAACTAGGTGCAAGCAATGAACATTAACATGTCTTATCTCCCCAATACCAAACTATTCGTAATTTTTCTGTAACTTAGATCAGCCTACTTTAAAAAAAAAAAAAACAGTGCATGCCAGTCTTTGCAGTAGAAACTCCAGAGAAATGCTGCGCCCTTTTTGACCCCCGGGCTTTGCTGTCCCTCCCGGCCCTCCTCCTCGGTTCGCCTTGGGGTCATCACAAACCTCGATACCCCGACGGTATCACGAAAGAGGGGAGGGGGGGTACATTTACTTCTGTCCTTGTTGTGAAACGAGAGACTCCAACCTACACTTGCCCAAGTGTTTGATGGACGGCGCCAGACGGACAGGACGCGTCTCACTGGAACACTGCGTGCATGGTGCACGCTGGGTTCAAAGGTCAAGCTTTTTTTTCCCTTCTCTTTTTGTTTTATGCAGTTTTATGTAGCGCAAAGTTATTGGAGCGCTTTCTACAAGCACCAGTTACATTTATTTTTGAGACACAGGAAGCGTAAGTGATATGCCCAGAATCATGAGATGTTGAACCGACGCCGATTCTCAAACCTAGATCCTCAGTTCTAGTGTGACAGCTCTGGCCCTTACGCCACATTCTGTCCTCCTTTCCTGACGAGCCCTGCTTTTCTGGAGCCGAACGTCTTTCCCCCAAGTGTGAATGCATAATCTTTTTAAAAGCGCTAATAATAGAGAGTGGTGATGCATTCTCCTAAACTCCCTCAGATGTGCTGGTAAATCCATGCACAGGATCACACCGTTCTGTCAAGTGTGGAGTGGTGCGCTGGGATTGAGGACAGGGTTTCCTATGCCAATAAACTCCTCTGACTTGCGCTGTGACCGCTTGTGCCCAAGGATTGTACTGGCTACTGCCTGGCAGACACCTACCACCCTCCAACAGGAGGTTCTGTCTCACATACCTCACATGTTTTCTTTGCCCACCTTGCTGTCTCTGTCCAATAGACCAAAGATCTTGCTCTCCATCACCTGTTTCTTTTTACCTCGCGAACCTCACATCTTGCCTCCTGCCACCTCTTTCTGCAGACCTCATGCCTTGCCTTTCCTCACATGTGAGGGTCTGCCTCGCAGACTCTGAACTTACTGTCCCTCACCTGTTTGTCTCTGTTTAAGAGACCCTCTCTCTTCCCTTTACTCGCCCTCTTCTCTTCTCTGCGTTTAGCCAATACAGTGCCTTCCCTTCCTCACCTCTCTATGGCTCTCGAAGCGCATACCCTTGTCTTGCATCCCACCCTGCCTTGCGTTTGGAGGTTACTTCCACCCCCATCACTTTCATCTCTCCCATGACATCACCTGAACTCAGACAAGACGGAAGTCCTCATCCTTGGGTCAACACCATCTGCCTGGGATGACTCCTGGTGGCCCCCGGCCCTAGGCTGCGTACCCAAACCAACGGACCACGCACGCAACTTGGGTTTCATCCTGGACTCCTCCCTGTCGATGACCAGACAAGTCAACGCCGTCTCATCTTCATGCTTCAACATCCTACGCATGCTCCGAAAGATCTTCAGATGGATCCCCACCGAAACCAGGAAGACGGTCACCCAGGCACTTGTCACCAGCCGACTAGACTACGGAAACACCCTCTACACCGGAACCCCAGCCAAACTGCAGAAAAGACTCCAACGCATCCAGAACGCCTCCGCACGACTCATCCTGGACATCCCCCACCACAGCCACATCTCCAGACACCTGAGAGACCTGCATTGGCTCCCCGTCAGCAAAAGAATCACGTTCCGCCTCCTCACCCACGCACACAAAGCACTCCACGACCTGGGCCCCAGGTACCTCAACAACCGCATGACCTTCTACACTCCCACCCGCCAATTACGATCGACCAACCACGCCCTCGCCGCCGTCCCACGCATCCGAAGAACCACCACGGGAGGAAGATCCTTCTCCTACCTGGCAGCCAAGACCTGGAATTCCCTCCCCATCAACCTCCGCCTCACCCAAGACCACCTCTCCTTCAGGAGGCAACTGAAGACCTGGCTGTTCGAGCAGTAGCGGACCACCCCCCCCCCCTCTCCAGCGCCTTGAGACCCTCCGGGTGAGTAGCGCGCTATACAAATTTCTTGATTGATTGATTGATTGACCAACGGCCATCGCGACGGGCACCCCTGCGCATCTGACCAACCCGCTCACCATCTCCGGTGGCTTTTGGTACACTCTCAACCAAGACACCCTCTAACTGGACATACAAATCGTTTCAGCTGCGCTCGCTTGTGATATATGGGTTTTTGGGCGCTAGGCCATGGACGTGCAACACAAGAAACTAGAGAAATTCTACTGGTTAAATAAAAATATCAGCTGAAACCATCACACCCAACTTGGCAACAATAATCAGATACGAGGTGCAACTGGGACCAACATGAATAGCTTCCAAAGAACATATGTGCTAGTAACTGGATCCTGTAGAAACCTGTAGAAGGTCTGCCAGGGTCAACAGAGTCACAGGTGGGCTTCATCTAATCGTCTATACCTGCTTTCATTACCCATATACCTATATATTGCTGATAACTCACTTTCCTATAAAGCGCTTCAACGCTGAGCTGCACACGTTTTCAGTCTTTTCTTGTAACTTGTGAGACCAGCATGCCTGTGGGCTCCGTGACGTAATCGGGGGCCACTGGGCGGGTTCCACCGGTGCTTCCCCAGTCAGAGGGATAGTGAACTGCTTGTCCATGGATCTAACGGACATCGCTCACCAAAGGCTGCCGAGAGCTGGGCTTGTCCGAGGCAGGGGGGCGCGAGGCTTGTCTCACAGATGTTATACAAAATATAATGTGCCAATATGGGCTTCCGCAGTCTCAAAGCGCTTTGAGACTTTAATAAACAAGCATTGGCATTGCCAATAGGTCTCGCTTTTGGGACCTTATAAGTATTTAGTTATGCAACACAATATCCTTGGTGCAACAACATTAACTGTTGCATGGCTAAACACTTATAAGGTACAAGGTTTAGCCATGCAACCGCTGATGTTGTTGAACCAAGGATATTGTGCTGCAAAACTAAATACTTATAAGGTCCCAAAAGCGAGATCTATTGGCTAAGCCAATGCTTGTTTTATTTTGGGAGGGCCAAGCAGCAAATTGCTAACAGCCGTTCCACTTTCAGAATAAAAGCAGTTTGCGCTACTTCACTTTCAGGTCTACAAAATGACATTGCTGCGCCTACAGAATGATGTCTTTGTGTTTTTTTATGCTGTTCCGCTACAGTATTTTTTGATGATGCACAACAGGAACAAAAGGCATTGGCAGACCCATTAGGTCTTAAAGGCAAAACCTATAGGCTATGCCAGTGCTTATTATAATTAGAACTGCGTTGGCACCTGATTGGCAGATCTACATTTTTTCCTGCATGCCCCATGAATATTTTGTATCATTGACTGGTAAACAAAGGACAGACTGCTCGTTCATTCAGAGGATCTAGAATATTTCAACAAAATGTGAGTCAGACTGCTTTTTAGTTTATGCCAAACGTTGATGGACTTGTCCTCAAATCATTTGAATCTCTGATTTCTTAGTATCTCCTTTATCATAGCACTTTATTAAATGTATACAAATATATATTAAGTTACTCAGAAATTGAAAACTGGCTGCTTATGAAAGTTCACATAATGCCTGCTATCATTAGGTTCAGAAATAGTACCAGCCACAATTGATCGGATATATTTTTACTTCGTATACTTCTCTTATTAGAATGGCAGGAGGAGTGTGTGCTTTGGCATGCAGTTGTATAGGGATAATATATGGACCAAGGCTTAACATTTGCTAGCTTGAGGCTAGTGGCCAGATGTACGACCATTTCATTTTGCGAGTCTCTAATTATGAATTGTGCGACTCGCACTTAGAAACTCAAAACATAAAATGTATTAATATGTCTTAGACACATTAGCAATTCCCCATGGGGTGACAATTCGCCTGCTTCATCAATATTCTTGAGGCAGGTCGCAAAGTGTGCCCCATTGGGAAAGGGCAATAACACAAGGATGGTGGCCTGCTGGGGACAGCAGACCATGTCTGTGTTTGCTCTTAAATAAAGCAACTGTTTTTTTTAATGCAGCCCGTTTTCTTTAAAGGAAAACGAGATGTGTTTTTTAATGATATGCAGCGGTCCATGGGACCACTGTCTGTTCTTAAAAAATGCTTTCGCTACCATTCACAAAGAGGAAGGGTCCCCTAGGCACCCCTTTGCGTTTGCTAATGGGTTACCACCTACTTCTGAAGTAGGTGGTAAACTGCAATTGTTTTGCGACCGCATTCCGGTTGCAAAACAATTGTACAGCTCCCTGCTACTTGCTATTAAGAAGGGACACCCTACCGACTCACAAAATAGGGTTAGTACATGTGAAAAGGCAAATTAGCAGTTGCAAACAGCCCTATTTTCTGTTTGTGACCCCTTAAAGCCGTCATACATCTGGCCCCAGATTTCTAAAACTCTGTTCCATTTGTATATCTCTGATAATAATTAGTAAACGATTAATATACATGTGAATACCGTGTGCTGTGTGTTAGTCCTAAAAGACAGATAACGTTCCAATAACATCAAAATGTAAAACTAGGTGGAATATTGTCTCTCAGGCATTAGCTGCAGGTGAGTCATGATGATCCATCAGTGGAAGGGCAGTTGTTTCCAGGACTGAGGCACGTGGTTAGCAAAATGAAACGTTTTTTATTAGGTTCAAATTGCTGCCATTTCCTTTCACTATTTTCTGTGACCACTACACGTTTGATGATACTTTTGGGTCAACCAATTAACTTCACACATAACATGAATGTCTAAAGTTCCTATTAAATATAATTGTCAACTAACCATAAAATCAGATATGGGGTGTAGAATTATGGTATTAATTGTATTAAATTGAATACAGATTTGTTTTCAAATTCTTATATTGTTTTCTCTTGTTTTTTTCTCTTGGCCAGAAAAAGAAAAAAAAGGTTTGTCTTCCTAAGTAGTTTATCCTGAGTGCATATGGCTTACTAAGATGTGTGTGCACTCATGACAAAGTTAATGTGACAGACATGTTGCTACAGTGGCTAATTCATGTGCCTGGCAGCACCAGAACATGTTGTCAGCATGTGGTTTACATAAGTAATGCATGTTGCATTCCTTTTTTGCATGTCCAACCCCCGATGATTCACTATGAACCTGTTTTCCTCTCCTGCTTGAAGTAAAACATTATGATAGTACCGAGTTAAGTTTGAAATTAGAAGCTCCCTAATAAGAGAGTTCTGAAAGTACACTCCTCATTTTGATAAATTGAGCCTGTACTTGACCCTTTTTCCCTTTCGTGACCGATCCATAGCAAGCTGACAACTTATTTTAGAAAATGGGAAACATTTTGCTTTCTTTAGATATATTCTGCTATTACAATTTCTCTGCTCCCCTGATGCCTGCCTCTCAACTCCTCTCGTCGGCTGACCAGAAAGGGATGGGCCCTCAGGGCACAGGCTCCAAACCCAATCCAGATGCTGCTCTCACATGAGAGCAGTGCCAGGATTGGTCTGAGCGGCCTCGTTTGCCGCTCAAACAGTGAATTGGAGCCTGTGGCTCTTCTCCAAATATAAGTGTGCATATGTGTTTGGCTGGTCTAGGATGGCCGGCCAAACACACATGCACACTTATAAGGGAACACTACTCCTCCTGACATGCCCGGCCCGCCCCGCCTTATACTAATTGTATTGTGGTGCTCAGACAGCATAAATTCAATAATTAATACCCCACTTCTATCTCTATTTCTCTTTTCGTTTTAGTCAGCTCTATGGCGCCTAGACACCTTCGGGTAGTAGTGCGTGATATACATTTTCATTTCATTTTATAAATAAAATGATAATAACATTGTTATTATCAATTTATTTATAGTCTGCTGGCATGGGCTGTGGTGTGATGCTCCTCCGCCATTACGAAGGAGCCGCCCCTGTACCATTGAATTTGTCTCCTACACCCAACGTTATATCTACTTACTGATGTGGATATTTATCATCTCTTTTGATTTGCTTTGCTTTGCATTGGTGATTCAATTTCATTCATTCTTTTCTATCTGTCTGAAATAATTCTAAAATAGAAGACATAACATTAAAGCTTTGTTCACATGATATTAGTTACCACAATGCATCTGGTTCAAAAAAGTGTTTTTGCACCTAGGCTACATTAGACTGATCCCTTAAACTACAAGTATGAAACCCCTTTAGAGATTTACAGAATGTAAATTTGCATTCTAAAATGATATCTTACTCATATTTTGTTTGCGAGCCCAGAGGTCCATCGCCTCCGCCCCTCAATGTTTTCCTGGATGGGAACTCTTTTGAAAGCAACACCTGTCCCTTTAATTGACACAGGCTGCTGTCAAAAAAAATCTTCCTCGTTTTGGAATGTTAATGCAGGAACTGAGGTCTGCTGTCCCTTGCTGGCCTCCATCTCTGCATTTGAGCCACTCATATGGTGTTGCAAATGGCCACTTACCTAATTAGTATTTATGACATAGTTGTCATTGCAATAATAAGGGAACTAAACATAAGTGTAACTTTATGATAGGAATCAGACAAGGCCTAAGAAAAAATATATATATTTTATGGGCCACACAGAATATTTGCCAGTGGGAAAATGTCTGATTATGAGACTTTTTTTTACTGCGTGCAATAAATACCTCAGATTATGAGGAAAATTAGGGGTATATTCACAAGAACGTGTGATAACTACCGCAAGAGTAGCTTAACGCAACTCTCAACATCGCAGCCTATCACTGGAATATTACGCCGTGCCAACCAAGTATTCACAACGCGGTGGTAGCATGCGATAGTCACCAGATAACCTGTCAAATGACTGTGCAAAAATCAACGCCAAGCCGTAAAACATGCGAAACGCGAACACAATAAATCATACAATGAGGCCAATCGCGGTGCAAAAAGTAGCGAGAACCAGCCTCAGGCCTGCAAATCCCACGCGTCTGGGGGGAAAACGCCCCATAAAAACCACAGAAACACACCAGAAACAAGCCAAAGCACGTAGCAACATGGATGCACCCTGACCGAGCGCAGAGGCCAACGCGAACCCCACAACCCTCACAGACCACCAGCAAGGAACAACGGGGATGGCCGAGGAGAAGAGGGAGAGGAAGACGGGGTGCAGTCCACAGCAAAACCAGATCAGCATCACGAAGGTGACAGAACACTACCAGCAACTGACCCACAAGTAGACCACCTGGAGTGCAGTCGGAGTGCCGAGGAGGCCAAGAGGCGCTGGCATGATGTGACAACCTAAACCAGGCACAAACCTGCTGCCAACAGGAAGGCTGCAACGGCGACAGGAGGTGGCAGTCCTACTCCACAGGAGGAGCTGGAGGAAACCGAGGCCACAGTCATCAGTGTGGAGACGGTGCAAGGAGTAGGGAGTACGGACACAGCTCGAGAGAACCTGACAACATCAACAGGGTGAGTAATGACCAGGGAGTGGGGGGGGGCGGGGGGGAGATGGGCAGATGGGCACAATGGCACAAATGCACAATGAGGTGAAGCACACTGCACACCCACAATTACCCTGGCTCATGTCCCTCATCCCCTTGGCACACTGCAGCACACACACATAGCAAGAACAGCACACCCACATTGACAACAACGTGGTACAATGCGCAAAGCCGACACTGCAGAACAGAGGACACAACTGGCTCCGCACATGCACAGAAACATGCCTACTACATCTGACAGAGCAGGAAACTGTGAAATGGAAATGTACGCGTACGACCTCACATCCGTCAAGTAGTCCAAACGTACACTGTCCCACAGCAGTATTCAGCACCTCCCAAACAGTCCCAATGTACATTGTCATACAGTCTGCATGTCAACCAGAACAATGCACTAACATACATGTCAACACAATCTCAACATGCATCTCCTCTTCACATTGCAGAGGGGCACACAACACCTCCAGCAGAGCACAGAAGACAACACATCTGTGATGCCGGAGAGGACCACCACACCTTCAACATCGACGCCCTACAATAGCCCATGGACATCCCACGCAACCCACCACCAGGACCCTTGCACCCAAGCCACTTAGAGGATAACACAGAGCCTGTAACAGACCACACAGCAGGATGCACCCGCAAGCACAGCTGGCTCACGACACTTCACCCACCCACACATGGCACCCCAATGCCATGTGTCAGCACGCCAAAAGGAGGTGGCCGAACAGGTGTGGGTGGAGTCCAAACACATGGAAGGCGAACTAGATCACATATGTTGGTGTCTATTACCCTTCAGGTACCACCTACACCCCACAAAGGAGACCCTCACTGCCATAGAGACACATGCAGATGCACATTCACAGTACACAACCACGCCCAGGGGCACGCAAATAGCAGTCACACACTCCCGTTGGCTCTGCGTACGACGGCCCAGGCCACTCCCCTTACGAATTGAGTGGGTGACGACAAAGCAACATGTCCAAGCTCTAACCCACTGCCTGCGGTGACATGTCTGCATCCGCTGTACACAGCACAATGTTATGTCGTGGGGCCCTGGGCCCTCATGCATACAACAAGACCACAGGGACACACGCAGATATTATGTGTTCGAGGCATATGAGCTGCAGATCACACACTTAGGATAAGATCGCCATCTGGTGTTGGGCTCGGATGATTGCAGGTTGTTGTTGTCTTCGGAAGAAGCGTTTTGGTCACGAGATAGGTGACTTCTCCTGTGGACAACAGTGCGCATGGGCATCCACTCCATCCTCAGATTGTTTTTTTCTGCCATTGGGTTCGGATGAACTTTTCCACTCCGGCTGAAAACTTCTGAAAATCCAGCTTTCGAAGCGAAAAATCTTTACAACTCGACGTCGAAATTCAATCGGACCGGTTCCGGACACGGCTCATGGAAAGGACACCTTTTAAAAAATGCCCCCAATGTGGAGCAAAGTTCCCCCACAGTGACCACCACGAGGTCTGCAAACTGTGCCTCTCACCGGAACATAACGAATCCAGCTGTCCAGCCTGCGCCGCATTCCGATCCAAGAAAACCATCCGGGACCGAAGAGCTCGACGCCATATCATGGCCAGACCTGCTCCAGAACCAGAGGACATCTTTGCTTAGGATGTCCCGGAAGAAGATTCCGAAGAACTCCAAATTATATCCGAAGCGTACGATTCCGATGACCTCATCACTCCGGGGCAACGAGTGAGTACCAGTGCCCCTACCTCAACCCCCCCCCAAAAAAGGCATTGGTCAAGACTCCGCCAGCTGGCCACAGTCGCGACCGAAAACCGTCTTCAGAAGCCCCGCCCTCGGGCTCGGCTCCGAAGAAATATAAGCCTACAGGTGGCTCGGGCTCGAGCAAACCACATGTTATAGTACCCACAGTACCTTCGGCACCGAAGACTCAAGACCTCTCGGCACCGAAGCAGGCTCCGAAACCATCGAGACCTATTGATAAACCGGCATCTAAAGTTATCAAGCTCAAAGATTCCCTCGGGCAAAAGAGTTGCAGCACAAGCTGCTAACCATTGGCGTATTGCCAACACACAAGCCCTATTAGCCCGATATGATAGGGCTCATTATGATCAGTTAGAAGATCTTTTACAACACCTACCAGATCAGTACAAATCCCAGGCCAATGACCTCATCCAAGAGGGGAAACTCATATCTAACGCATCAATTAAAATGCGCACTAGACGCCGCGGACACTGCTTCTAGGGCGGTCAACACAAGCATACTTCTTAGACGCCATGCATGGCTACGTATTTCAGGCTTTAAGCCGGAAGTACAAACAACAATACTTGGTCAACCATTCAACCAAGAGCAACTATTTGGGCCCGCAGTAGATACTGCACTTGAGAAGATGAAAAAAGATAACGAGACTACTAAATCAATGGGAGCATTACAGTCTCCACAACCACGAGGCTCCTTTCGACGCTCCTTCTATAGGGGAGCCTCCAAAAATATTGGGACAGACACCTCTTCCACTTTCAAAACCTCCCCGCAAACATCCCCCAACAGAGGATATTTTAGAGGAGGATATAGGGGAAACAACACCAAGGGCCGAGGTCGGGGCAATACCAACACCCGCACCTCTCCAGCCACTAAACAGTCACTTACCTCCACTCCCCCCAGACCATTCCACTCCGGTCGGGGGAAGACTCCAACAGTTCCTACCTGTCTGGAATTCCATTACAACAGACAAGTGGGTAAGACAAATTATCCAGTTTGGTTACTGCCTCGAACTCACAAACACCCCCCCACACATACCAACCAAACACCATCCAATGTCACCACACCATCTTACACTCCTCAAACAGGAAATTCGGTCCTTGCTTCAAAAACACGCAATAGAACCAGTTCCACTCCAACATCAAGGTACAGGAGTATATTCTCTATACTTCCTAATCCCCAAAAAGGACGAGACGTTAAGACCCATACTCGACCTCAGACTCCCAAATCAGTACATACACTCAGATCACTGCCATATGATCACTCTTCAACAAGTGCTCCCACTACTTCAACAAGATGATTTCCTTGCCACATTAGACCTCAAGGACGCATACTTTCACATCCCCATGCATCCTGCTCACAGGAAGTACCTAAGATTTGTGGTAGACGGACAGCACTATCAGTGTACGGTCCTCCCATTCGGAGTAACAACTGCACCCAGGGTATTTACCAAATGCCTAGCAGTAGTGGCAGCACACCTCAGGAGACAACAAATCCATGTCTTCCCGTATCTCGACGATTGACTCATAAAAGCCAATACTTTCGACAAATGCTTTCTCCACACTCACCGCACTATTCAAACCTTACACAACTTGGGATTTACCATCAACTATCCCAAATCTCAACTGCAACCCTCCCACATACATCAATATCTGGGAGCCACCATGAATACTTCCAAGGCCGTAGCTTATCCCAGCACAGCCAGGATAGCCAACCTACAAAACCTCATCTTAAAATTTCAAACTCAACACTCTCTTCCAGCAAGAGTGTTTATGCAACTATTAGGCATGATGGCGTCATGCATCTCCATTGTGCCTCACGCAGAACTTCAAATGCGTCCCTTGCAAGAATGTCTAGCACAACAGTGGAACCAGGCTCACGGACAACTTACCGATCTGGTGTTGGTGGACAGTCGCTCACTTCGCTCACTTCGCTCACTGAAATGGTGGAACACCATCAACCTGTCCAAAGGGCGACCGTTCTTAGAGCCTCTTCCACAAATAGTGCTGACAACCGACGCATCTCTCACAGGGTGGGGAGCCCATCTCCTACAACACACCACTCAGGGCAAATGGACCACTCAACAAAAACTGCTCCATATCAATCACCTAGAACTTCTAGCGGTGTTCCTAGCACTGAAATCTTTTCAAGTACATCTAAGGAACAAAACTGTCCTCATCCGCACAGACAACATGACGACCATGTATTACATACAAAAACAGGGGGGGACACATCCGCTCCAACTGTCCCAACGCACACAGAACATTTGGAGATGGGCAATTCCCCAAAACATCTACCTGCTAGCGGAACACCTTCCAGGGGTTCACAACCAGATTGCCGATCTCCTAAGTCGACAGACACAACAAATCCACGAATGGGAATTACACCCCAATGTCCTACTCCCATTCTTCCAAAAATGGGGCCAACCAGACATAGACCTGTTCGCCACACACGAAAACGCAAAATGCCCAACCTTCGCCGCCAGGTTTCCACACCCACAGTCGAAGGGCAATGCAATATGGATGAACTGGTCAGGCAGATTTGTGTACGCTTTTCCGCCTCTCCCACTCATTCCATTTGTGGTACGCAAGCTCAAACAACAGTCTCTAAACTGATTCTAGTAGCTCCCACTTGGGCACGTCAACCCTGGTTCACGACACTTCTGGAACTCTCGCTAGTTCCACATTAAAAACTGCGCCTTTCCCCGGCCTTATTAACCCAGAACCATGGAGAAATCAGACACCCAGATCCACAGCAACTGAACTTGGCGATCTGGCTCCTGAAGTCTTAGAGTTCGGTTACCTCAATCTCCCACCAGACTGTATGAATATCATAAAAGAAGCTAGAAGACCTACTACTAGGGCATGTTATGCTACAAAATGGAAAAGATTTGCCATTTACTGCACTAACAATAATATACGTCCACTGGATGCTTCCATCCAAAACATTATTTGCTATTTACTACACTTGCAAAGATGCAATTTAGCGTATTCCTCCATACGTCTACACCTAGCAGCGTTAGCAGCCTACTTACAAAATCGACAACACTTGTCACTATTTAAGGTACCAGCGATCAGAGCCTTCATGGAAGGTCTTAAAAGAATTATTCCTCCCAGATTACCATCTTCTCCAGTGTGGAATCTAAATATTGTTCTAACAAGGCTCATGGGCCCTCCATTTGAACCTATGCATAAATGCGAACTGCAATTCCTTACATGGAAAGTGGCTTTCCTTATTGCAATCACATTCCTGCGAAGGGTAAGTGAGATACAGGCTTTAACTATTGAAGAACCATTCCTACAACTACATCGTAACAAAGTGGTTCTTAGGACAAACCCAAAATTCCTACCAAAAGTAATTTCCCCTTTCCATGTTAACCAATCAGTCGAGCTGCCAGTCTTCTTCCCTAATCCAGACTCAATAGCTGAGAGAGACCTTCATACCTTAGATGTTAAAAGAGCCTTGCTTTATTACATCGACAGAACCAAACCTTTTCGCAAAACCAAACAACTGTTTGTTGCTTTCTCTCCACCACATAAAGGCAACCCCATTTCAAAATCAGGTATAGCCAGGTGGATAGTTAAATGTATCCAAATATGTTACCAAAAAGCTAAACACACTCTTACAGTTCCCCCTAGAGCGCACTCCACACGTAAAATAGGGGCTTCCATGGCATTCTTAGGGAACATTCCCTTAGAAGATATTTGCAAAGCAGCCACATGGTCTACCACACACAGCTTCACTAAACATTACTGTGTTGATGTGCAATCCAACCAACAAGCTTCCGTAGGCCAAGCTGTCCTAAAAACTCTATTCCAAACTGCTGCAACAGATACAGGTGACCACCGCTAGGGGAGACACTGCTATATAGTCTATCCTAAGTGTGTGATCTGCAGCTCATATGCCTCGAACGGAATATGCTACTTACCAGTATGCATCTGTTCTTGGCAAGTAGAGCTGCAGAGCCACACATGCCCACCCACCTCCCCGGGACCTGTATCTGTTCCAACATTGTCCTAATTAGACATTACACATGGACATCCTTTCTCTTTATTCTTATACACTCCATCATTTCTCATCATGGCGAAAAACAATCTGAGGATGGAGTGGATGCCCATGCGCACTGTTGTCCACAGGAGGAGTCACCTATCTCGTGACCAAAAGGCTTCTTCCGAAGACAACAACAACCTGCAATCATCTGAGCCCAACACCAGATGGCGATCTTATCCTAAGTGTGTGGCTCTGCAGCTCTACATGCCAAGAACAGATGCATACTGGTAAGTAGCATATTCCTTAACTGGCTACGGGCACGTGCACCCGACCCCTTTACAGGGCCTCATGTACAGTGATGCCTGTGCTGGATGTGTGTGAGGTGAGTGTAAGCCAGCACGCACGGAGTGCTTGGTGCTGGCAACCACTTGAACAGTGGACACCAGTACAATGGAAACTGAAAACACCTGCATAACAGAGTCAACTGCTGAGCAACATGGAGGGAGCCGGAGAAAGTCCAGAGGACACACAACATGCAAACAGAAGTGTCCGTGAGTTGCAGTGCACTGAGGTTGGGGCACTACAGCAGAGCGCGCCCATGTGAAGAAAATGTCTCGGATTGTGTCCCTTCGAGATATTCCTGATGCAGATGCAGTGGGGTGTGTTAGACCTGCATCATCTTCCTCATCAACGTCCTAGGTCTCCCATATTGCTTGAGGTGACATTGCTGCGCAACCTCTCCACTGCACAAAACTCAATCAGTAACGGACGATGGCTTGCGGTGCACTGAGTCAGTGGCACCTGGAGTGCCGAGCAGGGTATCAGTCTGATTATGGCGTCCACGACAGGTGTGAGCAACTTGTAAGTCTGTCAGGACCACTGTTTCGACTCTGGCAGATGGCGGTTGGAGGTGGTCCTGGCAGTGCTGGCGTGTGCCTCCTGCGATGATGCGATGTCCGGGCTGGTCAGGACTCGGTTTGATGTGTGAGACCTGGTGGACCGCAGTTGAGGCCGGAGGCAGCGGACAGCGCAGGGCTACAGACACATGGCGCTGATCAGAGGCCATCCAATATCTCAGAAGAAGGGGTCCCGGACATGACCAGCACAGAGTCAGTGGCCCCGGATGCACTGTGGCCAGCACAGGCACCCAGCCACAGGACGGTGACTTGCGGTGTAGTCAGATGGGCCATGCGACCTGAGCGGGTCCTCATCAATGTCCGAGGTGTATGTTGTGGTGGGTTGCGGGGGACAGTTGAAGGTGTCCTCCAGGGCATGATGCAGAGGGTGTAAACTGTCCGGAAGCAGCAAATGGAGAGGTGAAATGCCAAGGCCTCGTTTTCGCCACAAAGTCAATATCGCCGCCATGTTGGCGGGGACAACCTCAAGTTCAAGGACTCAATCGCCACCAAAGTCCAACCAGAAAGTGTCCATGGGTCTCGGGGAATAGACATAATGGCACCAGGGCTGAAAGGGCATGCAGTCTGCGATGAGGCCTGTACAATGACATTAAGTCAGCCATAAATAAATCAAGGCTGAGTTCGAAAGTGTATGTGACCTATTCGACCGCAGTGTAGGCCGGAGGCAGCAGTCAGCAAGGGCCCACAGTCACGTGTCGTTGGGATGCTATGCACATGGTTGGTGCCACCTGACTGAAGGGAGTACAGTGAAGTAGAATCTTCATTCTTGTGCATACACGGACAATGTATGATCAAGACTCAGTTCTAAATGTGTGTCCTACTTGTCCGTAGTGTCGGCCGAACGCAGTTGTCAGTAGGGGACAGTAGACATGTGTCGTAAGAATGCCATGCACAGAGTTGGTGGTACCACATCGAAGGGAGTACACTGATATAAAATCTGCAATGAACATATGTACTCTGCCATCGTGTAATCAAGACTCCGTTCCATATGTGTGACCTACTTGACCGTGGTGTAGGCTGGAGGCGGCACTAGAGTACGTTAATGAGAAAGGACTAAAGCGAGCCTGTGTCGTCGAGGCCATGATGGTCTGAGGAGGCTGCCAAGGTCGCGGGCCTCGGGGCTTGGAGCTTGCGAAGGCACTTGGTGGTCCTTCCTTGACACACGCCAGTGTCCGAAGGTGATCAGGGACAGGCCTGACGGGTTCGGGGTCCAGCGAGCCGGGGTACGGAGGGCGCACAGGATTTCAGGCAACTCCGCTCACGAGGACGGTGTCGGCCTCGTGGCGTGATGAGAGGCACCGCCCTGGCAGAGACGTTGGGCTTTCCGGATGTGGAACACGCCCAGGGCTATGTGCTTTTTATTCACACCTCTACGCCGAGCCATCCCACTCCTCTCACGCTTACGGGGGGACATAACAGGCAACATTTCCACAAACTCCCCCACTGGCTGGGGTGACATGGTTGCGTCCACTGTCCACTACACTCCATACACCACAGGTGTATGTCGCCATGGATATGGGTGTGTTCGGCATACTGTAGTCTGTCCAGCACATCTCCACCACTCTTGGCATTGTGTACTTTCCCAATCATGGTTCTCCTGCATCCTTCACACATGCCTGGTTGCCACCTCTCCCCACATTTGGCTATTTTGTGGCTGGGGTGCCATGCCGTTGATGGCTCATGTTCACGGCTTGCCCAGGTTACCATTGCGAGTTGTTCTGTCGTGGCTGGTGGGTGGGCATGTTGTTTTGCATGTTGGTTGTGATTTTGTGACGTGTGCATTGCCAGAGTTGTGAGTTGCATGGTTGTGGAGTTGAGGTGAGTGGGGTGTTCATTTGGAACTTGCCAAGGGGCTGTGCATTTCCCTTGGTGCCATCCTGGGGATGCTGGTTGCTGATGGACTGTCGGAGGATGGAGGAATCATGCACACTGGCTGGGTATTTGGAGGCGACATTGGTGGAGGTTCCACGGTGTTCGGATGTTGCCTGCACATTGATGTGAGACGTGTGCTTTCTGTTGCGGTGATTGTGTGCTGTGTCACCAGGGGGCACAGGTAGGACATGTGTGCTGTGGATTGCCCCCAAAACGTGCGTGTATCCATCTATGGAGTATGGTCCCTGCTTGGCCTCCAGCGGATCCTGCGCATTGTGTTGGACGTATGGGGACTGGGGTACCAGGCTGATGGTGAAGTCCAGGACAGGTGTGAGGGAGTTGGATGTGGCTGGCTGTGAGACTCCTCCAACTCTGGCGGGTGTTGGTTGGGGGATACCAGGGGCCAACAGGTGCAGCTTTGTGTGGAGTGGGATGTTGGTTGTTCGCTGTGTTGGTGCCGTCGGCCTGTTGGGCGATGATGGTCAGGATGCATACGATGGGTGTCCTTTTAAGCCTGTAGTGGGCAATGACATTGTCAGATGTTGGGTCTGTGAGGCTGGAGCGTTTCCTGGGGGTCTGCTGTCTTTGTCTGCGCTGCCTCTGTGGTGGTCTGGGGGGAGGGGTTCTGGGTGGGGGTTGGGGTCCTGGGGTGGTGGGGGTGGGTGTTGTGGCCCTCTTGGGTGTCCGGGCCGCATGACCATGGAATCTGTTGCCCTTCCGATGTGGCTGTGGGCTGGGCTCCCTTTTGTGGTGCAGTCTGTCGTCCGACTTTGCACCAGGTTTGAGCAGGTGTTAGTTTCTGTGTGCTAACGCGCCTTATCGCCTGTTTTGTGTTCTTATCGCCGATCTGGCAGGTCGTTGAGAATGTTGAGGTGTGGTGTTGTTGCGGCTTTTGGCACGGGAACGCCTACTCTGCATCTCATTAGCGATAGTTGCGGGGTTCTTCTGTGGCGATGTTTTTTGCGGCTGCTATCGCGGGTAAACTGGTGCAGTGGGATGTTAACACCAGCTTGTGATTGGGGCGATAAGTTAATTGCTACTTTGGCTGCGATAAAGTGCCGTTAACCCGGCGAGATCCTTGTGAATATGCCCCTTAGAGTTTCTGTGTTCATTTGCTGTTTTCTGCTTTGTATTGTAAATTTATCAGAATTTATGGCCTCGTTAACTTTTGAAGGTTTCACTTGGTAACTGTAGCATCAATAAGAATATAGGTATAATGCAGGTATTTCAAGATGAACTTTGGTTAAGAACCAGGCCTGGTGAAAGAGGGAACCTGACAAGCCTGGATAACTATTAGGTACATGAAAGAGAAACACCTTCGCAGTTAAAATATTTTCTCATGACAATAGAATCTCAAGTTAACAAAATGGCTCTGGACACAAGTCAGCTTTGACGGCGACCAAGATGGGATGTGGTTTATTGAGAGCTATACATTGGTCTTTACAGTCTCTTCTTCAGATGCCGGTTTCTCGGAGTCGGGAAGTCCTTGGATAGTTTCAATTGATCTTTCAATGGATGTTAGTAGTGAATACTCTTAACTGAAAGGAATCATTTGGCCCGGAGCCGGCAAACATTAATGCCAGGCCTCCGATGGAAATGGTAGTTGCTTACTGTTGGTTGTTGAGAAACCAAAGTGCATATAAATGAAAATGTGTCAAAGTTGCACAGGGATCCATTAATTGGACACAAAGCTTGATGTCTGCAAGGAAAGCGCTGTTCGTAATCTTGACCTTTAAGTGACCTCTAGCTAGCTGTTGTTTGGTTGAGCCAGGGCCTTAGCTGAAGTGAAATGGAGTTCACAGAAAGCGAAAGTTTAAGATTACTGTGAAGGAGAATCTGACCCCTTTTTTGTAAATATGTTAATCTTCTTGTGAGGTCCTTCGGGTAGATCAGTTTTGGTTAACTCTCCATATGAGCTGGTGTTTCATAGTTCCTCCCATTTTACATGGAATACTTTAAGCTCATCCTACTTCCTTTGTTTATGGTCACATGCCTGTGAGGGTCAATCCAATAACAGGACTTTATGCCATGTTAGCTGAGGAATCCTGGAAGACTTGTGATGTTGGGAGTGATCTCTTTTGCTTTGGTTGGGTAGTACCATTGGTATCTCTGACAGCATCAGTGGAGACTATTGGGGGTACACTGTGGCATCATATGAGTCCCTTTTTGTATGGACAATAGTAAACTTAATCCTAAAAAATGCAGCATTTTTGGCATATTGACTTTTTGGATTGCATCAATCATTGTTGATGTTTCTGAATAGAAAGTATTGCATCATTTGTATTTTTTGTAGTCTTTCAAATTAGTAGTTATGTGTAATGTTTGCATGGAACAAATAATTGCATTTGGTGCCCTTGTGCCCTGGATTGGCAGCCTTACTTGCCAGCATGATGCTCATCATATGTGCTATTTTGGTGTGCTTGACCCAATGGTCCTCTTGCATGAGACTCAGAGTCCAAAAATAAATGACTTCATCTCGTTTGCCATGCATGGATGTCTGGTGAAACCATAAATATGCCTTCATCTTGTTTGTCTGATGCAAACAGGAATATGCCCCTATCACTCTTAACGTGCATGGATGCATACATAAATGTGTCTTCATTTCTTTTAACCTGCTGGGTGCAAGCATGAATTTGTCTTAATCTGTTTTGATTTGCATAGATGTCTGGTGTTAATACAAATATGTCTTAGTCACACGTTATGTTCATGACTGTCAGATGCAAATACAAATATGTCTTAGGACCTGACTTATATAATTTGGTGATATGGATATTCCGTCATGATGGCGTATGCAAACTGCCAAGACTGTGATTCGCCCACCCGATTTAAATGCAGATGTACCTTTAGGTTAATCAAGGCTGAGACTACTCCGTCTATGGTCTATGCCGTGATTTAACTCCTCTGTCTGCCCAATGAAGTAAGGGCCATCGGAGGTTGACCTCTAATTCTGCCTACCTAATTTAGATGGGCGGAATTAGAGGTCAGCATTCACTGCTCATCACCGCCAGGAAAACCCCGGCGGTAAGGGGCAGTGAAAACTACAAAATGGATTATCTTTTGTATTTTCATAAAGAAAATCCTGCTTGACTGAGTTTTGCATAAAACTGCAAAAAGCATTGACCGGTCCCATTGCAAAAGTGGTTCCTGGCAATGCTTTACGAAATGACTGCCAGTTTGAGGGTAATTTCTTAATTTGATGGGCAGAGGTTCAAGTCAAGATGACGGAGGAAATTACTCAGTCGCCCTGATTGCCAACCCACCATCCGCCAAATTGTAAATTGATCCCTAAATCTCTTTTTACTTCAGTGGTGGCAAGTATAATTATGAATATGTCTTTTATCTCTTATTGTATTGATGTCAGAATCAAACACAACTATATCTTAATCTCTCTAAATTTGCATAGCTTTAAACATAAAGATATGCCCTGGCCTCACTTGATTTGTTTGTACAAAGAGGAATAAACCTTAGTCTCTTGTGAATGCACTGATGTAAGGTGTAAACAAAAACATCCTAAACTCCCCTGACCTGCATGGTTGTTGGCTACAAGTAGGGATACGTTCTAATCTCTCATACATTGCATGGATAAAAGGCGTTTCAGCAAATAAGACAAAGACAAGCCATAGAACTGCTAGTTCCATTTAAAGAGAACTAACCTTCAGCAAGAAGAGAAATCTGACTCCAAAACTTGGAGCGCTGTCCACTGGGTTTCATCCAGAACAGAACATGTTTACATTGACACATTTACTCAATTTGTATGTGGCAACAAAAGCAGATGCATGTGGTGGCTGCAGCTGCATGAGAAACGTATCCCAATAGTGTGGCCCTTTTCTGAACAAGGAAGCATGCAGCATGGAATTCTGGTGGACCAGATCTTCTCAAACACAGGGATCTCTTCTTTCTTATAACCACTTCCATTCTTTTCCTCTCTTAACCCCACCCCTTCTCTCTCCATAGCCAATCATCTTTGTTTCTGACAGATCAAACAGCAATAAGGAGATCGGAGGTGATGAGGTCGACAACCAGACAAACAAGACGGAGGATAAAAAAGAGAAAAAACAGGAGGTTTCTGTACTTTCTGGCATGAAGTCAGTGGGTCTGGTGGTTTCCGCCATGACTTGCTGATTCAATAGAGAAAGTTTCACCATATTACCAAGTGTCACTTGCACACTTCTTTTAGAACTTGGCTTAAGCGCTAGAGATCATTGTTATCCAGTGAGTCATCTTGTAACCTAAGAGAAGAGGAAAATAGCTCCATGTATCTCATATTAACAAAGAAGCTTACTCTTCCACTGTACATGGCAACTAATTGGGTATCTAATCAACTAGAAAATAGTGATTTGGGGACCCACAATTGGAGTAAGTGGCAGTGCAGTAAGGCATTGATCAGACATCCTGTTTGTGTATATTAAAACACATACTTGTGCTACTTAAAAAAACTTAAATTATGCGAATGTTCTCTTTGTCAGAAAATAATTTGCCCAGCTACATATAGCTTCAGCCAAATGCAGTCAGATAAAAGTTTTCTATACCACCAACAGAGTTGCCTTTTTGGAGAAGTTAGATGTTACTAATAGATTAATCCTCTCAGATGATGGGGACTGAAGGTTTTATGGGATAGACTTTCGTCTATAAGCAGCAACTGTGGAGGTATTTTAGCAAAGGGTGGCAACTGTGTATTGCAGTGAGTAGGGCATCTTCAGCTGACCAGCATAATTTAAGCCAGTGTATTTGAAGGCTTGTTTGACCATAGGGGTTTTTGGCATTACTCACACAGGAGAGCATTGGAAAGTTATTCAATTAATGGTTGAAGAGGGTTCCATTCTGGTAACGTGTACTCTGTGGAACCTGACCCTTGTTTTTAGAAATTGATTAGTGGCGGTTGGATAGTCAGTGTTGAAGAGTGTTGCATGACCCAAGATTCTTGGTTGGTACATAGTGGGAACTAGCTGCTGGAGATATCGTGGACTATTATTTCTGAAGACTTTATGCATGTACAATTAAGTTTATACTGTCCTCTGTCTAGAGTATGATGGTATATCCCAAATAGAGGGAGGTTTTGATCAAAGCTAAAGCTAACATTTTTCAAATGTTGATTGTTGAAATGAAAAGTGGTGGGTTGAAGTGGCTGCTCTGAAGTTAAATAGTTCTGTAGTTCTTGTGAAGTCAGTCGACAGTTAAGTCTGAGAATGATGATTCAAAATGTTCCTTTGTGTCATTGCAGACTCCTGTGGCCAACAAAGACAATGAGAGCGAAGAGCAGAATCAGTTCAAGAGCATCTTTCAGCAGATTGCAGGAGAAGTGAGTACTGCTTCTCAATTCTGCCTATTATGCACTGAGAACCAGTGGTTTTAGGAAAGTCCATCCAACGTCTTGTGTAATGTTAGTGGTGGTATTTTGTCCCTTATAACATCAAGAGTGCACGAACGCAGGCTTTGTTTTTGAGCGAAACGCGGCTGGAAAGTGTAGATGAATATAAGTACGTTGGGGTAATTATTGATAATAAAGGGAGTTTTTTTAACACAGAAGAATGCGATTCAAAAGAAAGACCTGGTCCTGGCTTTAAAATTCAAAAATTTCTAGCTGGTCCCTCTCTGAAGCCACTCCTGGAAGTCGTAAGAGCAAAGCTTCCTCCAACAATGCCATATGGAACTGAAACATTAAGAGGGCAGGATGCCAGCACCCTAGATAATGCAATATCTCGAGCTTATAGAATAATATTCTCCTTGCCAAGTTACACCTCTCCTGCACAGATAAGGTTAGAATTTGGGTTGCTCAAGCAGTCATTAGCTGGACGTGGTGCATATATATTATGCTGTAATAAGATTAGGAAAGCCAAATCCAACTCATTGAATCATTCGTTATGGGACGAGCTACAGCACCGCAACACATCATCGCCAAGGGTGTGCTTGCAAGAGTCCCTTGTCCTTACAGGTCTTGCACAACTTTGGGAAACTCCAACCAATCTACTGACCTTTAAGTGTTTGGTCAAGAAGTCACTTAAAATTCATTCTGTCATAGAGGACAAAACCATATTAGCAAAAAGGGCACATGGGTGGATGACATTAAATAATTATAAGACTATTGCCCTTCAAGATTATTTTACCACAGGTTACACAGCTTTTATCAAGCAACAGTTTCCAAAATACTGGCTGGGGTTATTACCGGTTAAAGAGCATATGGCACCTTGGCAAACCTGCTGTTTGTTGACTCTGTGGGACTAGTAAGGAAGATTTGTTGCACCTAGTTTGTTCTTGCAACACTGTACAGACAGAAAGAAAACAACTATTAATTAGGGCCTTTAACTAAAGGGGAATTCGAACAAGAAGGCAGGCACATTTAGCCTGTTTCAATCAAGGGGACCCTCAGCTAAATTGCCGTTTAGTCAAATTTTTGTTAAAGGTGGAGCAAAGACTACAGATAACGTAATTGTGTTCAGTGCAGCCGTCATAAATTACTGTTTACCGGTCATATCAGCTTTAAGGAATAATATATTGCACACCAAAGCATTATCGGGGCAGACCTGTTGACTCTCGAACTAAATCCCCTCGAAGAAAATCTATGAGTTGTAATACGGCTGGGATTAAACTACAATCAGTTTCCCTTTTAAGTGACATTATTCCATGTGAAAAACAACTGCTCTGTACAAATAGTACCTCCGGTTTTTAATGCATTGATTTTTACTTTCCTTTTACCATTTGAAAACATTTTTAATTGGATTGCAAAGATTTCACCATTAGAATTATTATTTTTATCTATACTATGTAATAGTGTATTTATATTGTACAATTCTTAAAAGTGTGCAACATAAAGTCACAAGTAAATTTGAAATTCTCCAGGGGAGGGAAAGACACAAGATGGACAAGGCAAGCCATCAAATAGGCATGCAAATGAGCGTGACAGTAAAGCTAACCAGTGTTAAGCAGTGGGCGGGCTACAAGCACCTCAGTGTTGTTCGAAAGCCTACAATTTTTTTTTGTAATCTGCAGCTGTATTGTGTGGTAGACCTGACCTTTTAACTGGAAACTTTGAGCCCTATTTACTTTCTATGCCTTTCACTCCCTGATCATCCCCATGTTCCTCAGTAGCAAATAGGAGGTCTTTGAGAGTCAAGGAGTCAGCCTTGTGATGTCATTAAAGGGGTCAAAAAGTGAGTAATGTCACTTCTGTAATCACTGGCTTTTTGTTAACTTGACTTCAAAGCAAACAGTTTACCTTAATGTGTGGGAGAAATAGAATTTGGGGACCAGCGTGCAAAGCATTTTTAAAGTTGCTAAAGCTTAATTCTCAGGTGCAAAAATGGAGACCAACATGTACATAAGGCACAGTGAGAGTTGAAAATGTCTTTTGGGCTTGCAAAATGCACTTGGCGACCCATAAATGATTGGTATTGGATTGTATAATGAGCATCCCTCTTACCTTTTAATTCAGTATACAATGCATCAGTGGTTTACGACTGCAATTGCAAACACAAACCATTGATCTATTACCTACTCATGAAAGGGGGTGGTATGTCTTTCACTGAGAGGCAGCGTCTACCTTGCGAATGGTGGCAGCTCGCACTTGGAGGAGCAGAAAGCAGTTCAATAAGGCAGCAGTCCTGGGGACTACTGCATCGCCACCAACACCCACGCCCATTAAATGAATACTAAATTATATTTTTGGAAGCAGCGACTGTTCTTCATAAACCCAACGTTCAACCTTATTGACCATAAGGGGCTGTACCTACATTCCCTGTTTATGGTCATCCAAGCCTCCTTCAAAGTTACAGCAGTAAATTGTGAATCCTAACAAAACACAGTGACTCATAAAAACCTGTTTGCAGTTGATAGTTAATCACTGTTGGACCTGGCATCCTTTCCGTGGTTTTGCCCTAACCTTTTACCTTCAGACCTGTTTTTGCTTGTCTTAGGACTCTTCACATTTAACCGCTGCTAAAGTGCTTGTGCTCTTTCCCTAACACATGGTAACATTGGCTTATACCCAATTGGCATATTTTATTTACTTGCAAGTCCCTAGAAAAGACACACTACCTCCGCCCAGGGACTGTGAATTAAATGCTACCAGTGGGCCTGCAGCACTGGTTGTGCCACCCACTTAAGTAGCACTCTAAACATGCCCCAGGCCTGCCATTTCACCGCCTGTCTGCGCAGTTTTAAACTGCCATTTCAACATGGCAAAATAAACCTTTTACCAGGCCCAAAACTTTATTTTTAATACATACAAGTTGCCCCTATGGTAGTCTCCAAACAGCCCCAAGAGCAGGGTGCACTGTATTTAAAAAGCGGGACATGTACTTTTAGGTTTTGTATGTCTGGTTTGTGAAAAACCCTTAAATTTGTTTTTCACTGCTGCAGGGGCCTACCTCTCCAATAGGATAACATTGGATTTACTGTATTAGATTTGATAAGTGTCATTTCCAAATGGGAACAGGTAACCCCTTCATGGTTGGTGTCTCTGGAATCACAATTTAAAACCCTAATTTGTGGTGAAGTAGGATTTTAACTTGCAATTCTGAAAATGCCACTTTTAGAAAGTTGGCATTTTCTTGCCTTAGCCAGTTTATTTATTTATTTATTTATTTATTTATGATTTTATATAGCGCTGAATCACCCCTAGGGGTATCTCTGCGCTTGGTGGTGCATGCATTCTGTCTCTGGGTCAAATGACTGGGAGCGGAAGACAGTTGGACTTTGTGTATTCCTCCTAGACAGCCATACACAATGGGGTGCTGAGGTTTGACTGAATCGGCCATCACTGGCAGAATGGGATGGAGGCGCTGGGCCCAGGCCCACCTACAGTTGAAAAGGCTATGTCCTGTCTCTACACAAAGGGCTGCATACCCACTGTGGTTAGTCTGGAGCCAGGAAGGCAGAGCACCTGTGCACTTCAAAGGTAAGCCTCTGTAAGCTTCTCCCAAACTTCAAAGGCACAACTGTGTATAAATACAGGACCTCAGACACCACCTCGTTAGTACACTTCTGTGCTGACTGCTGCCTGCTGTCGTCTTGTGTGGGTGAGAAGGACTGGACCTGCATCTCTTGAACCTAGAATCCAGAGTGACTCCTAGGACTAGTTGGCTGGCTGGTGACACAACAGGCTTCCTTGGATATGCACCTGGACTCTGCTCTCTGTGAGTCTACCATGCCGCGCGGTGCCACCCTAGTCTTGCACCCTTGGAAGTGGGCTGAAGGTGCTCTGCCAGCCTCTGTGGATCCAGCAGAACTAATCCATCTCCTCTGCTGCGTGGCACAAACCGAGCAGAACCAACACATCACCTCTGCTACTTGGTTAGGGCCCTTCGCAAAGACCCACATCTCAGCTCTTTGCAACCGCCAAATCGCTTGACTTAGTGACACATCCTCAGCGCAGGACCTTGCATCTCTTGTCGACAGCAGCCTCAATGACGAAGCCAGACTCCGCATCGCAGCTTTTCAGCTGTTCAGAAACAACGCATTGCACAGACAGTTTGTTATCCTTGACGTCAAACTTTGTATTGAAAGCCCCGGCGATGGGATCCTTGACGACAACGCAGCCCGTCGCATCACAGTCTCACTGCAACCTTGGAACTGACACACGCTCAGTCTTCGCAACGCATCTCCAACGCGGATCCTCGCAACGTCCTGAAAACCAGGATTTTAAGTACTCAGTTCAGTGGTCCTAACTGGGTCCCTGTAGATGAGCTGTGGTTCGTCGTGGTTAGCCTGAACTTATGACTTGGCCACCTCCGTGCGCGGCTAGATATCCACAGTTGGCGCTTTGCACTTTTTGATGCTATTTTCACTAAGATCTTTCAAATTGCATCTCTCCGGTTCTACTGATTGATTTTTTGATGTTTATGTCTTCTTTTATTCATTAAAATAAGTTCCTTTTTTCTATCTTGGTGTGGGATCCTTTTTCTGTGGTGTTCTCCACTTTATTACTTTGTGAAGTGTTCCACAAATACTTTACACATTGCCTCTAAGTTAAGCCTGACTACTCTGTGCCAAGTTGCCAGAGGGTTGAGCACAGGTTAATTTGGGTTGGCTTGTGTCGCTCCCTGACAAGGATTGTGGTTCCTGCTTGACCAGGGTTCACACCTCAGTCAACCAGTAACTCGGTTTCTCACAAACACTGGAAAACATATGATTACAAGATTCTGAAATAGGGGAATCAAGTTTGTCAGTCATATGTTATGAGCCTAATACGTCTGTTTGTCACTTGGTTTAGAGATAGAGGCCCATATTTATCTTTTTTTCATGCACCACAACGCAGCAAGCTAACTTGCTGTGCTGTGCTGCATGGAAGGGAGAGGGACGGAATGGTCCATATTTACTATTATGTGGCACATTCCTGTTTTTCCTTGCGATGGCACACATATTGCAGCCATGATGCAAGGGTGACTTGCAGGCTCCTTTGCTTCATGGTGCAAGGGTGCCTTCATTTAAGGCAGGGTTCTTTTTGTGCCAGGAGGGACACCTCCTTCTCAAAAACAATCATTAGAGGCAATTTCCTCTTTGTAGGTGTGCTGCAGAATGCAACACTCTTAAAAAGAGGAAACCACAAGGAGACAAGGAGAAGTAAATATATTTCTCCTTGTTGTGCCTGTTGTGGGAAGGCGCACAATTCTAACGCTTTCCCTGGTCTTTCAGTGTTGGTAAATCTGGGAATGCATCAGAATGCATGGCTGAATTCTGGAACACCCACGCTCCACTCATGTAACCCCTCCACCACACAGTGTAACTCAAGGCAGCAACATGCGCTGCCTTGCATTACACCAGATTGACCAAGCCATGCAGGGTGGAATTTGCATGGCTTGATAAATCTGACTCTAAGTTCAGCATTGCCCTATGTCTCCGTGCATGGATCAAGGGCGACGCGAAACAATGATAAATCAGCAAGATCTTTTTAAGCTTAGCGACTCCTGCTAGTGCATATGCCAACCCGGTGCTGCACCTCAATGCAGCAGTGCAGGGTCATAGGGCCTCGAACTACGCCAGATATGGCTAGTGGATACCTGGAAATGATTACAGAAGAGGGGTCAAAGGTAAATAGAAAATCAGGAATCAAAAGTTGGCACAGGTAGGGAGCTCACCTGCAATAGGAGAGGGGTCATTTTTGAACAGCCCTTCACAGGGTGAGGGTAAGAGCAGGCTTCTTGTTGCACCATGTTCACATCTCTGCAGTTCTTGGGCCTAATGAGAGCTTCCAAGCATTGAAGGTCATCAAGCTTAGTTTTGGCTTGAGGAAAGAGACAGCACACAACTCCACATTCAGGGAGCAACAAAGCAGGATCCTCGCAGGTCTCGTCAGTATACTGTTCAACAAGCTAGACTGAGGCATCACTTTATGTTCACCGTCTTTGGCTTTTATGCAGCAACCCACGCACAGCCGAGCATTGTACATTCTCAACGTTTGCAATCACAACCAACCAGGTGTGGGCAATGTTTTTCCTTTGCTAAGCATACACTATAGGAATTTGTGCGAATTTGACAGTGGGAGGGTACAATCTCCAAAAACACGCTCTGGTAGAAATCCCTGTGTATTACCTAGGCACACCAAAGACTATTGCAATCAGTTTTCCATCTGCACTCGCTCCTACATCTGCGATGACTGTTTATGGATCAATTGTTTTTATTAACGCCATAGTAAAAAAAAAAGCTAAGTGCCTATAACCCCATGGTTTAGCAGCTTATGGGAAGTAGTTATGAGAGAGTACACAGCCTTTTGCCTACAGCCCTAGGGCCGGCAGCGAGATGAAGTAAGAGTCATAAAAACAGATTAAACCACAGAAACAAACCCCCCACTCCCCTAATCCTTCATGAAAGTGTTGATAAGTGATAAATGGTAAGAAATCATTAAAGCTAATGTTACCGGGTATTAGAGTCAAGAGCACTGGGCGTAAGAGAGGGTTAAGCAGTTAAGGAAGGGGCAGTTGTGGGTAACTCCCGAAGTAGCTTTAAGTAGGAGGGACAAGTCAGTTGATTAAATTCGGTGGATAAGAGACATATGAAGGGGGCCCATTCTATAGCGTAGTCGTCCTGTCTCTGATCAATTGTTAGTGACATCTTCTCCATCCCCAGTATGAACCAGAGTTTATCGAGCCAAGCCATATACAAGGGGCTCCTGTCGGGGCCCCATGAAGCAAGGATATCCTGATGTGCCGCTCCAAGAGCTAATGCCATGTGCTTCCCTCAACGGGAATAAATAGTGCACATCTGAAGATTAGGGAGACCAAGGATTGTGTAGGCAGGGAATCGAGGGATAGAGGTGTTGTGCCAGAGTCAAATACCAGTATGACACATTCTTAAATGCTGCCTCAGTACAGGTCATATTGTGCATTGAGTGACAGACTCTGTAGTATATGCCGGACCACTCTCTATCAGCAAAAGGCCTGACAATCTCGTCTTCCCACCTCCTCTGCCCAGAACGAGGATGAACTTTCTCTAATGAAGGAAGGTTTACAAATTGTTCTTAGTTATTAGCCATTTCATGAAAGAAGTCGAGAGCCTCTCTGCATGGGGCCGTGTGCAAGTCTGCAACACCCAGTGGCGAACCTGAAGGTAGGGGATACGGTTGGTTTCGTCTAAGCCATAATCTAATTTCAGTTGGTTGAAAGGGATTATCCCTTCAGGGTCAAACAAGTAGCCAACCCGTTTGCAGCCTCTGTAAATCCAACTGCGCAATCGGTCATGTGATGTAATCAGGATTGGAAAGAATAGGTGTCATCGGGAAAGGGAAGGTTGTCAGTCTTGCTCTAAATACCACTGCATCCCACATGCGAAAGATGGAGCTTGTGACAGGACAGGAGTATAGTCCCCAGGCCCTATGTCTCAGAGGAAGCCAGGGTTCCTTCCAAATATGGGAGCCCGCCACTGACTGATCCATGAAGCACCAGTGCTTCTCAGTGAGTGGCCTACTCCATTCCACTAAAAAGCATAACTGCGAGGCCTGATAGTACTGCATTAAAGAAGGCACCGCAAGGCCGACGTCACATGTAGGGCGGTATAAAAGGCGTTTGTGGAGGTGGGGTTTCTCTCCCCCTCGGACGAACCCATTGATTGCTACCTGCAATGAGTGGAGTGCTTGCTTAGGCGAGGTCAAATGTAAAACCTGGAAGAGGTAGAGAATGTGTGGTAATATGGTCATTTTAATGGCTGTGATTCTACTCAGCCAAGAGAGGCCTAGGCATTCCCCGTTGTGGATGTCCACTCTAATTTGTTTGGCCACAGAGTCATAATTGATTGTAATAGTTTTAGGGATAGAATGAGACTGCTTGATCCTGAGATGAGGAATAGAACCGGTAGCCCATTTGAATGGAAATTAAGCCCGTAATGAATGTTCAGTCTGAGGGAGGACAGATACATTTAAAATGTTTGACTTTTGCATGTTGACCATAAAGCCAGAGAAGGATCCAAATTTCTGAAGTTCCGTAACCAGAGTAGGAAGCGAGGTAAGTAGGACGGAGATAGCCCAGATCACATCAGCGTAAAAGCTGATGAGGTGTTTGTTCACCTCGAAACCGAACTCCGGTGATGTTGGGGTGAGTCCATATGTGTTGGGCGAGGGGCTTCATGTATAAGGCAAAGAGAGGAGGGTGAGTGGGCTGCCCTGTCGTGCCCCCGGCGAAAGGGGGAAAGGTTAGGATGAGAGCCCATTGATGCGCCCTAGGAGAGCCATAGATGCGTTTGATCCATTTAAGGAAGCGGTCACCAAAGCCAAAGATCTCCAAAGTCTTGAAGAGGTAAAGCCAATGGACTCTGTCGAACTCCTTCTCTGCATCGATAGATAGAAGAGTCTCCTTTCTAGTCCTTGACACTTAATGAAGTAGATGGAATATGTGTCTAGTATTGTCCCCATACTGGCGTGAAAGGATAAAGCCAGCCTGGCCGGTGGAAATCATCCCAGGCATGTAGGGGTTGAGCCGGTATGCTAGTAAAGATTTTAGCATTGACATTTAGAAGTGAAATGGGTCGGTAAGACCTGCAGAGGGCTGGATCCTTACCCGACTTGGGGATGACTGAGGTAAAAGCTTTGAGCATGGAGTCAGTAAAAGACTGTAGAAGCAGAGGAATTAATAACGCGTGTGAGGTTTTGAGCTAATGCATGACAGAAGGTTTTATAAACTTTAGAAGGGAAGCTGTCATGTCCCGGGGATTTCAGATATGGCCGACACCACCTCTTCAATGGATATGAGCTTGTCCAGGGATTCGGCTGCCTGAGTTGGGAGAGGTGTGGGGGGGGGCAGGCTGCAAGTTATTCCGAGGGGTCACTTGAAATCCTAGCAGAATCTGTATACTCTTATAGAAATTTTTAAAGGCATCGACAATCTGTGGGTCCAAACAAACTTCTGTGGTCGGGATGGGGTAGATCACCTGAATAGTCCCAACCTGTATGCAATGCACTAGTAGTCGCCCGCAACAATTGCTTCCCAGATAGAACTAGTGTCTGAGATGAGCTAGGGTGAGTTCTGAATCTAGGCGTTTAAGGAGTAAACACCTTCTTTCAAGGTCTCTCCAGATCCGCGGAGCACCAGTTTGTTTTTGTATTGCCTCTAATTCAAGGACTTTCAACTCAGGAGCCTGAAGCTTCTCCTTCTGGGAGCAATTTTCAGAAGCAGAGATGGCTACGAATTCCCCTTATACTACCAGCTTCAGAGCTTCCCAGAGTGAAGCTAATGCAACTTGATCTGTATCATTAATCTGAAGGTAGTCAGTAATCATTTTTCGTATGGCCATGACTATCGAGGGAGATTGGAGTAAAGAGTGTCCCAAAAGTGCCAATGTGAGGTGTTCGCTTGTTTAACATCAATGCATAGAGTGAGAGTTAAAGGTGCGTGGTGAGAGAGCGAATGGGGGCTATGCTTATGTCACTGACGAGCATCAGGAGAGCCGGGGTTGCCAGAAAATAATCAATACGTACATAGGTTGCGTGTGCAGCGGAATAATGGGTGAAATTCCTAGTGTGAGGGTGTTTTGAGCGCCAGACATCGTCAAGGCCACAGTCTGCCAACCAACAAAGTCCCCTCACAGATAAGGCCCCTGTCTGACCAGAGTGATCAAGGTCATTATCCATGACCAGATTTAAGTTACCACTGACCAGAATAGCAGAATCTGGGGTTTGAAAGAGAGGAGACAGAGCGCTAGTGATGAAAGCTTCCTGCTGGTCATTGGAAGAGTATATGTTACCCAGGGTGAAATGAAATGTGTCCAGTCTAATTCGATATGCTAGAAGGTGTCCCTTAGTCTAAGTCACTTTAGAGATTATGTTTCCCTTGAATCGTGTAGAAAAGAAGATGGCTACCCCTCCCTGCTTTGTTGAATTAGAAGACCACAGCTGGCGTGGAATCCATCAAGATTGCATGTGGTGGACATCTTTAGATAATACGTGTGTTTCTTGAGGAAAGCATATGTAGCAGTCTGAGCTTTCTAAGAGGGAGAGTATTGCTTTCCATTTAGTGGGGTTGTTGAGACCACTAACATTGAGTCTTGTGACTTTAATATCCAGGACCATCAGTCAGGGAAGTGCTCAGGGTAGGCAGCATGTGAGAGAAAGGAAATAGATAGGCATAAGAGGGGCCCAAAGAGAATAGCGAAATGTGTGCCCATACCCAAAGAGATTCTTACCATCCAAGAGAAATGAAGGAATGTGAATCTCAAAAACAATAAGAAACAAATAACATCATATTCAAAATAACCATGTAGAATTGTCCAACAATGGTGATCGCCATACCCGGGCAGGACAGGAATGAAGATCAGTGGATGGGTCTCACTGGTGGCAAGAACTTCTCCGCCACCCAAGGTCACCGTCACAGTTCCAGAAATGCTGGGTGGGGATCAAAAGGAGCCAAAGAAAGTCGGTGGGGGGTGGGCTGATGTGGGTCTGCCTCCTGTACCTGAGGCAAGCGTATCCATACTTATGCCATCTACTCGACGTTCTTGTCCTCAGGACAAGGAGCCATGTAGACCTCTTCACCGTTTGCCATGGTGTAGGGCTTGCGCGGAACCATGGGGGAGTCCGCATCGGAGGGGGGATTTCTCTCAGCCCGGAGACCCAGGAGTTGCCGGGCCTCCCCCACAGTCCTCAGCTGATGAAGCTGTCTCTTCCAACGGAAGATTAGATGGAAGGGTTATCCATATCAATAAGACACCACTTTGGAACGCAGGAAATTGGTCTCGTGTAAACTCTCTAGGACGTTGCAGACATCTTGGAAGAAGCTGATGGTGTGACCTCTAAAGAGAATAGGCTGTTACAATGTAGCGGCGCTCAAAATGTCCTCCTTTATTTTGAAAAGATAAACACAAGCTATAATGTCAGGTGGGGCTGTGCCGTGTGGCCTAACGGCCCAGTGGACCCTGTTGAGGCGTAATTTTGTGTTGTCATCCCAGTCGAGGACGGAGCAGAAAAGTAATTGCGTGGATTCCCGTATATCAGATCCCTCTGCCCCTGACGGGACGCCCCGTAGGTGTATGTTTTTGTGTTAAGATCTGTTCTCAAGGTACTCTGTTTGAGTCCTAAACTCATCCTGTCGTTCATGTAGGCAGATAATCTCTTGGCACAGGTACTCCAATTATTTCCCTTTTGACGTCTTGTTGTCCTCCAATGTGCAAACACAGTTTCCAAGTGAAGTTAGGTCTTGTTGTATGTCGCGCATGTCAGGGATGGTATTCCCCCTCAACCCCAACAGCTCTGGGCAATGTTGGCTGCTCCAAAGAGGAATTGTGAAGAGGGCGTGATGTGGGTAGAAGCTCCAGCACATGGTGCCTGTAGGTGGGTGCTACAGGGATGGGCAGCAGATGCAGGAGACACTGATGCCCAGGGACCGGGCCGCCTGCAGCAGGAGCCAAATCAGTAGTGGACTGCGAGTATCATAAGATAGGCCCCTGGAAGCCAGCGTCCAATATAACTGTGTCAGCAGGAAAATCTAAAGGCTTACCAATGCCTCAAAGAGAACCGCAGCTGTAGGGAAGATCACCATTTGTATCCACTTGTAGCCGCAGGTCTAGGTCCCTGTGCCTTCCAAGCTGTTTAGGATCAGGTCCACGTTGGAACAGAGAGCACCTGCTGGGCCCCTTGATAAATTCTTGTGGACCAGCAGACAGAGGGAGAGAGGGCCATAAGATGCAGTAGGCCCAGCGTGTTGCTCCCAGGCCATTGCTCTAGTGATCCTTTAAGTGCCCTCCCACCCCCCACAGCGGCCTTCAGCAGTCGCTACTTTTGTGTCGGCTGGGCTGGGAGAGTCTAAAGTCCAAGGCCCCAGAGCGAACTGAAGCGGCCGCGGCCATGCCGGCAGCCGAAGCAGGTGAAATTCTGGCAGCTGGGGTGGGGGGTGACCAGCAAGGAGACTCCCGGCAGCACCGGTGCTGCCCGAGAAAGCTGGATAGTAAATCTTGCCCAAAACGAGCTTCCCAATCTCGGCCGTAGAAGGCCCTGAATTGGCCTGAGGAGAGGACCCAAAGATGCGCAGGCTAGCGAGAGGGAGGGCCACCACGCAGTCCCATGCCAGCTCTGTTCTGTTTCGCTGAGGTTCCGCACGGCCCACAGACCCGACAGCCATCCCAGGGGTTAAGAAGCCGCCTCGGCCCCCCATGCTGCTAGGCAATCATGGTAGTGGCACTAGGGCTGCTGATGTGCTAGTTGACGCCGGCTATAAGGCCCGAGGGGCGCTGGTTTGACAGCATCTGTCGGCGGATACTCCTCCTTGTGATGACTGTTTAAATACTTTAAATAGTAAAGCACATACAGTTTGTGACCATAAGCAATCATTAAAAAAATACCAAAATGGGATACCTGTTGCCATAGGTCACTGAACAGAATTTATATATATGTTTGGCTCCTCGTCCCGCGGGACGCGCACGGGACGCCCCGGGAGAAGCCCGGGACAAGGGCGGGCCGTCTGTGGACGTCAGGGGCTGTTGGAGGCTGGGCTCGGCCACACCTCTTTTAAGTGTGCTTCGAGACTATTATCTCCTGCTGTATACGATCACATAGAGAGGTACTTTATTGTTGTACGTGAGGGCCATTGCACCTATATAGTCCAGCTACCAGTGAGGTGTTGTGATATACCTTGTTCTTGGTGGCGGGTGTTGTTTTGCCTTCTTCAAGAGCTGTTGTTGATAATGGGAAAAAGGAAATTGCCAGATGCATCCGGTGGAGCCCCTAGTAACATCGGCGGGGCTGCCAAAAGGAAAAAGGCTAGGAAGTCTACTAAAAAACAAACTCCTACTGGTACAATGGACCGTATCGAGTCACTGGTTAATTATTGTGAAGTGATTCTTGATTCTGCTCAACATCCGTTGTTGAATAATGTAGCCACTGGCGTATGTTTGAGCAAAAGTCCACTCCGCTCAGTGACAATTCCGCAAATGTTTTGTAAATTGCCATCCGCCATCTAGCTTCTAGTAATGAAGATATGTGGAAAAATGTGATTTCCCCTGAGGTAGCTTCTCCCGTTCCTAATACTATTTTAGATGGTAATAATCACATACCCCTTGAACCATTAGTCGTAGTCTGTGCAAACCGCTATGCGGTTCTGGTTGATACTCTTGATACTCTTGATGTACCAGATGAGCCTGAACAAGTTAAAGAATTAGATCCACGAGCTACGGCTTTTAGGGGTGTGGTGGGGAAGCTCCCTGATGTGGGTGGAAAGGAAGCATCTGATGTCATGGAAACTATTGCTTCCCTTAGGCAAGAAGTTGGCGAGATGAAGTTACTGATACTAGAATTGCTGACTATTGTTAAAAAATCAAACTTGAATACTTCTTATTCCAGCTTAGAGGGCCCTCCTCTACCTCCTCTGATACCATCTTCACAATCTCATTTCTTACTTTCAAATCACATTGGCAATGAGTTCCCCTCTGCTATTTCACCTAGCCATGGTAAGAAAGACTCAAGGCAAATAGGTAACAGGAGGGTTTACCCCCCCAATCCAATTATGAAGCCTAGTTTGACTTCTAGCTCGACAATTTTGTCCTCACCGCCTAAACTACCTAGTAACACTTCTGAGCCTTCTCCCTCCTCTCCCTTTCCAAAGAACCAGATCCCTAATGTCCCCAAGCAGCCTACTGTATTTATGGTTTGTGTTCCTATCTCCACGTGAAGAGAAGACGAAGGTTCTCTTATAAACAAGGTTACACATTGGATTCGCCACGTTAGGGGCTGCCGGTCTTTAATAAGGAAGGATATAGTCAGAGCCCAAAGGTATAGATCTGAAGATAATTCTACTGATACTATCAAACTTACCTTGGCCAGTCACCCATTGGCTGAGGGTCTCTTGGCACTGGAATTTAGAACTTCTTCTCCAGGTTCCTCGCCTATCCAGTTCAGGCGTTTTCCTCTTGTTGAACCACTGCCACCGAGGGGTTTTGAATCAGACCCACTGAAAGTGGGTCAATCTACTCTTGACAACAGTGATTGACTTACTTCTGTATCTTTAGCTGCGAATTCTAATATTGTTTTTTCATTAGCTCAACCCCATAATAACATAGATGGATTTAGTGATTCTTTACCACGCGAAATGTTTGATCATGTTGATGATATCTTAACGCTCTCCACGTCAAATCTTAAAATAATCTCTTGGAATATTGCGGGTCTATGTAATAAATTGTTGTTGCCAGACTGGAATAATTATATCGAAGAATACGATATATGTATTTTTCAGGAGACCTGGAGTCTCGTGCCATTATATAAATCCGGCTTTACTTGTTTTTTCTTACCAGCAACTTCTATTGGCCGTGGCCGACCTTCGGGGGGCCTTATTGTTTGGGTTAGTATTAGTCTTAATTGTAGGGTAAAACACCTTGAGAGTATATCTTTGGATTTGATGTGGCTAACATTGACAGGGACTAGAGGGGGTCCTGTCATCGAGCTTTTTAATGTCAGAGGTACGAAGGGTGGTCAGAAGTCGCCACTTGTTACAGCTTTGTGTGACGAACTTACCTCCTGTCCGCCTGACTCTTTAATTTTGCTGGCGGGAGATATGAACTGCACCTTCAAACCTTTGGCATCAGAAGATCTGCTAGAGACAGAGGCTGAGGATGCCAGGTGGGGCATACCATCCCTCACTTTACCGCCAATTAAGAAGTGGACGCAGCAGGCCATCCAAATGAACGCTAACACTTGAATTTGGCTAACGGCAGAATGCCCTCTGACATCCCTGGTGCTAACACCTTCAACAGAGTATCATGCCCATCTCGAATCGATTATATTATAATTGATTGTAGATTATGGAGATATTTAGTGGATCTGGTTATAGTTCCTACCACTGAAAGTGATCATAATTCTTTATGTTTGTCTATGAAGAATCCTTGGTCTCCTGATTTCTCTCATTTTGGTTCTGATCGCATCATGTCTTCAAAAGAGGTACTTCCTTTTAACTGCAGGAGGTATTTGAAATGGCCGAAAATTGTCTGTGATGCGCAAAAACTGAATGCTATAAAAAATGTCCTGTTGGCTAAAACCACGGAACTGCATACAGTATGTAGCGTCGTGGGTGGACCCCCTAATATCGGGAATATCTACCTAGAGACAGTTGAGTCAATGGGTTCTTTCTTTGTGGCATCACCAACTTTTAGTAACTCCAATAAGTCCCTTAAAGTCTCATGCTTATGGTATAACTCGGCGTGTAGGCAAAAAAAAGTATCCTGATAGCTGCTGTTAAAAACGCGATTGCCACCTGGTACAGAGCGCTAGGAAGGACTATAAAAAGACAGTATTAAGAGCTAAGTGTGCCTGGGAAGAATCCTTTTGGTTAGATCTAAAGGCTGCCAGTCTGATCAAAGATGGGAATGCCTTTTGGAAACTGTTCTGGAAGACCAAAGGCCAGGACCCCGATATAACTCCCAATCATATTACGAACCAGGAGTGGTTCGATCATTTAAAAAAACTTTATTCTGGGGATGTCGCTCATAGCTCAGGAGACTTCTCTGGTTCTTTTATGTCATCCTCTCTTATAGAGGCATTTGATCCTTTTGTGGAATCTGAAGTCTTGGCTGCTATTAATAAAATAGCCCTAGCCAAGGCTTCCGGACCAGATGGCCTCCCTGGTGATCTGTTCCGAGCTGATCCTCAAGAGTGGGCCAGGTATTTCACCATCTTGCTTAACGCCCTTCTCAAAGGATCCCCCGTCCCAGAATCATGGAAGGGGGCGGAGGTGATCCCAATATTTAAGAAGGGACTTAGGGGAGACCCTGCCAACTATCGACCCATCAGTCTTATCGACGTTGGTCAGAAGATAGTTGGCCGGGTCTTGTTAGAGAGAATCTTGAGATGGGTCAGCGATAATAACATTCTGTCTGACTACCAAGCGGGCTTTAAAGCAAATACGGGTACCACTGACCAGGTCTTTAGGCTCCTTCTTTTATATTGGAAGGTGGTCTCGATTGGCAAGGGCAGTCTTTATCTGGCATTCATAGATTTAAAGACTGCCTTTGACCTAGTTCCCCGCGATCGCCTGTGGCAGGCCTTGAACGAAATGGGTATTCCGCTGCCAATCCTAGACCTTTTGATCCGTCCCCATGTGGGCAACTATGCCCGGGTGAGGTGGGGTTCTCAGGAACAGAAAACAGATAAAATCCCCGTTAATAGGGGAGTCCGCCAGGGCTGTGTTATGGCTCCCACCCTATTCTCTTTGTATGCGAATGGGGTGGTAAGTTTCCTGCGGGAAACTCCAGCTGATGCCCCGACCCTGGCGGGTGACAAAGTTCCTGCCCTACTCTTTGCCGACGACACCCTGTTAATTTCTAAAACACCGGCAGGGCTGCAAAAACTTTTGGATAGGTTTAAGTTGTTCTGTAGATTGACCATTAACACTTCGAAGACCAAACTTCTCTCGTTTAACCCCTGTAGATCCCTTAAAATAACTCCTACTCTGGATGGTGTTCCGCTAGGGCTTGTTAACACTTTTGATTATTTAGGAATTAGAATTTAAGATAGACTAAGTTGGAGACCCCACATTGATAAATTGCTTTTGAATCATAAGCGGGTCACGGGAGCAATTGGGAAGGAACATCGCTCTTCGCAGAGCAGGCCCATTACTCCTGCCCTTGTCATTTATGCTGCTAAAGCCGTTAGTTCGGCACTTTATGGTGCCGAACTTTGGGGCTTCGACAATGTTGATGAAATCTCAAGATCTGAAAACAAATTCCTCAGGGACTTGGTCTCGCTCCCCAGGGGTACTCCTCATAAACCCCTGATGAGCGATATGGGTAGGCGCTCATTTAGGGATCTTGCTAGACTACGTCCCTTGCTCTTTTGGGCCCGCTTATGTCGTACCCCTGAGCTATCTAAATATGTTGATGGCCAAAAAGAAGTGATGAGCTTGACTGGCTCATATAGGATTGGTTGGTTGACTACTGTTAAAAAAGCTTTCTGCTCAATGGGTCTAAGAGAAGTTTGGTAGTTTGAACAACATTTGAGTAAGGCCGATCTTAAGAAGGCCTATTGGACCTGGATTGACAACCTGGAGTATAGTACTCCCAATATAGGTAGCCTGACTGGGGATTTTTATTTACATAAACAGGTGGTTAGGCTGGAGCACTATTTTGATTTTATTCAGAAACCTAGAGATAGGACACTCTACACCCAGTTTAGGTTTGGCACACTCCCTACTCGTGAGTTTTCCAGCAAATGGAATCCCCCCCATCAAACTATTGCAAACTGCCCATGTTACAACGGGGAGGTTGAGACTATAGCGCACCTTGTGTTCGAGTGCCCTGCCTACAAAAACCCTCGTGCAAGATGCTCAGTCCCGTCTGTAGGCAGTTGGGCACTGCGAACTATCGTGTTGCACTTAGAATTTTACAGTCAGACACCAGTCCACTGCTGGTATGTGGTGTGGCCAAATTTCTTGGCTGGTCATGGATTATTAGATTTAGGTCTCTCCGTTTTCTGATATGATTTTTTTTTCTTTTTAAAATTTAATTTTTTATGGCTGTTTTTTCGATTGTCTATTGTCCTTTTGGGGGGTAGAAATGTTTGGTGTAGCAATGTATCCCTCATTTTTTGCTTGCTCCCTTTGTAGCCATACTCCTTTTATCTTCTTTTTCTTTTAATTCCAGTTATTTTATTTTTTTATAACAAATTTGTATGCTTTTATGATATGTTTTTTATCGAAATAAAGCTTTGATGATGATGATGAATTTATATATGAATACCAGTAGGTATGACCCTTGGGCACATGACAGAACCTATAACATGCTGCAGACAGCTAAAATCAGACATAGGAGTCAAGGAGGGCTGCGCGTGGGCTTTAGTGTAAGGAGTCCAGGTTGGGCTCTCCCCATTCTGAGGGCACATGAAGGGTGTAACTGAGTAGCACAAGTTCCACAGTTTGGTTTTAAGGCTACCTCAAAATGACAAAACACACAAGATGATGGACGGAATGTTGCACATTGGCAAAACATTCACCCCCAGTCACACATCTGGGTTTAATCCATTGTTATTTTGCTCACCACGCCACCCCAGTTCAGTCATGACCATATGCAAATCAGTGTTGACCCTGTGCCTCATGGGAACAGTCCAGCCCAAACTGCTAAGCCATGTCTTCCCTGGACCGGAATCAAGCATCCTAGGACCGGTTTCGAGGTCTCACCCCTCTTCAGCCAGGATAGCTTGACTTCAATGGCTTAGTGAGCACGGGACCCACGTCTGGGCATACCCTTCCCACATAGGGCGAACAGCAAAATACACAATATGATGGACGGAATGTTGCACATTGGCAAAACATTCATCCCCAGTCATAGATCTGGGTTTAATCCATCGTTATTTTGCTCATCACGCCACCCCAGTTCAGACATGGCCTTATGCAAATCAGTCTTGACCCTGTGCCTTATGGGAACAGTCCAGCCCGAACTGCCAAGCCATGTCTTCCCTGGACCGGAATCAAGCATCCTAGGACCGGTTTCGGGGTCCCGTGCTCTCCATGCCACTGGAATCAAGCTATCCTGGCTGAAGCGGGGTGAAACCCCGAAACCGGTCCTAGGATGCTTGTTTCCAGTCCAGGGAGGACCTGGCTTGGCAGTTCGGGCTGGACTGTACCCATGAGGCACAGGGTCAAGACTGATTTGCATATGGCTGGGTTCAAACTGGAACGGCATGGTGAGCAAAAAAACGATGGATTTAGGCCCAGATCTCTGTACTGGGGTGAATGTATGACATTGTTCTGCATTCTGTCCATCAACTGTTGTTTTTGCATTTGTCACCCCGAGTGGGAAGGGTATGCCCAGACGTGGGTCCCGTGCTCTCCATGCCACTAGAATCAAGCTATCCTGGCTGAAGCGGGGTGAAACCCCGAACCCGGTCCTAGGATGCTTGTTTCCAGTCCAGAGAGGACCTGGCTTGGCAGTTCGGGCTGTACTGTACCCATGAGGCACAGGGTCAAGACTGATTTGCATATGGCTGGGTTCAAACTGGAACGGCATGGTGAGCAAAAAACGATGGATTTAGGCCCAGATTTTTGTACTGGGGTGAATGTATGACATTGTTCTGCATTCTGTCCATCAACTGTTGTTTTTGCATACCTCAAAATGAGCCAAAAAAAATCGAAATGGAGGTGAATGGAACTTCCAATACAAAGTTAAAATGGCAGGGATGGAGAAACTGCACTTATGCTCCGGGATTTTTGCTTATTTTTACATGCCTGAACAAGATCAGTTTGTCCTTTTCAAAACCCTCAAAATAAAAAAAATACTATTTTGTCATTATGTGAATCAGGTAGACCTAACCTAAGCATAGTATTTCATTCATTCCTTTGCTTCTATTTTGTTTGTGCACATGTGTCTGAGCACTAGTCTAAACATTGCTGCAAGTGTACTCAAACATGGGTACTACAGTTAGGTTTGGAGTCTGTGTATGCTATATCAACTGCAAAAGGGTAAATTGAATATGCCTTCTTGTAGTTGACGGATCAACTTTCAATATCCAGTGCTTATTTAGACCTGTGTAGTTTTCTTTTAATTCACTTAGAGACTATAGTTATGGATAACAGTCCTTTGTTTCTTTTTTTGGGCAGGATATGGAGATCAGTGCTGAAGAACTCAGGACTGTTCTTAAAGGAGTGCTAAACAAACGTGAGTATTGTTTTCTGAGATTTTTTATGGCCATTCAAGGTACCAATTTATGAGAATGCACCTATTGCAATATGTAAGTGTTGTAATAATGGTAATGTCCATTCCAGGTAGTATCTTCAAGTTGATTTATTAAGTACGATGTTACAAGGGAGAGAGCCTCACCAGGAGCAGCCTCACTGCTGCTCAGCCCATCTCCAACTGACACTCACCCACACGAGCATTCCATTCACCAACATTCTCTCACACAGACACTCAGGCTGAGCAGCAGCAGTATAACACATCCCCTTTCTTTGTAATGGAAAAGAAGGAAATTTCAAAAGGCATTAGAAACATTTCAAGAAATATATAAGAATGTCCACTTTCTGGAACATGGCATGAAAAATTAAAGATGGAACATTCATGCAAGAAAATGAAGTAAGGAGGGAGAAACATAACACAAGTACAAAGACTCATGCACATCATCTTCCTTTCTATCACAAAAACAACCCAAACACTCCCACACCTTAGACTACAGACCAACCAAAGTACCTGGTTCGTGAAAGCTGGCCAGGCAAACATGTGAAGCACAAGAGAACCAACAACGAAAGAGTGAAAGAAAACCAACCAAGTAAAAAAAACTGTATGGAAGCGTGGAAAACATCCACACAGAACAAAATAATAAGCACTATAATAGCAAAACTTCCCCCAACAACAAATTGGGGTGTGATGTGTGGAAGGGGCTTCATACAGAACCAAAAGGACTCCCAACGCAAACCCTGACGTGAGAGGAAAAAAGCACAAATCTAGCAAAGGAATCCTTGAAGTCCAAGGGAGTAAAAGTGCAATACAGACGAAAGCAAGAAGTAACCTGGAAATCATGCAAGTAAATGTACATAAAGTAGGCACACATAACTCTTCCTCCAACCAAGACTCCGATCAGCAACAAAAACTCCACCCAAACAAAAAGTTGGGTTGTTATGTGTGGCAAGGGACTCCACACAGAACCAAAACATCCGTACAACAATAGGTGCTTATAACAAACTAACGCATAACCACGTAACGTAGGAGAAAGCTATACCAGGAGCAGAAGAACGCAAAAACGCATGACCCAAATCATGATAAATCCTGTAACCAATGGCATACTTGGTAGCAAACCTAGCAAAATGTAAATTAGCATGTAACATGAAAAGACCAAGCAGAAACTCCAGCCAAACATAAATTTGGGTTGTGATGTGTGGCAAGGGAGTCCACACGGAACCAAACACACATAGTGCAAACCCTGACTTGCAGGGAAAAAAGGCGTAATGCAAACAAACGTTTTAAGGTAAGTACAATCACATGGTAAGAAGGTACAATCACATAGTAACGTGGACCAGAAGTGAATACATGCATGCAACATGTATATATATATTAAGCACACCATGAAAACAGCATTAAAAAATATATATATATATATATATATATATATATATATATATATATGTCTTTTCAAGGATGAAATCTGAGAGTTCCCAGAAAATAATCCAGCGGCACACCCAGGACAAAACAATAAATGTTTTTATTGCTTTAAACGAACAGAACTACGCGTTTCGGCGAAGCCTTTGTCAAGTTAGTGACCTGTGCCCCACTTCTCTTAGAAATACAGGTCATGGTTGATAGACAGTGAAGAAATATTATTGCCAAAATGCCATTTGTTCAGATTTCGTAACATCATTAATATTGCTTGTAGGCCAACCAATAATGTTAATAATCACAAGAACACAATTACTTAAATAACCAAATGGAAAATGAAAATTGAAAAGAAAATCACATTTCCGCCTATGAATGCCAATATGCAATATCTCATGGATACAACGATAATTCATGTTCCGTATCCTTGTTAAATAACAAAAGGGTACTGAGAGTGCCGGGGTAATGTACCCACAATATTTTTGGTAGCAATTTTAAATAAACTGTTTATTTAAAATTGCTACCAAAAATATTTTATCATGAAATTACGTGCTGAAAATGACCAGATGATGTTTAGGCATTGGCCTGTTATGAGATGTGTGTAATTGGAGAACGCCGGTTGGTCACCCTAAATGCACTGTCTTGCAATATGAATAGAGTTCGGGTACATTACCCGGTTACGATTTGGATCCTCATAATTGTAATATAAATAGAGTGGAGCACTTACATGTCGCAATGTGGGTACATTACCCCGGCACTCTCAGTACCCTTTTGTTATTTAACAAGGATACGGAACATGAATTATCGTTGTATCCATGAGATATTGCATATTGGCATTCATAGGCGAAAATGTGATTTTCTTTTCAATTTTCATTTTCCATTTGGTTATTTAAGTAATTGTGTTCTTGTGATTATTAACATTATTGGTTGGCCTACAAGCAATATTAATGATGTTACGAAATCTGAACAAATGGCATTTTGGCGATAATATTTCTTCACTGTCTATCAACCATGACCTGTATTTCTAAGGGAAGTGGGGCACAGGTCACTAACTTGACAAAGGCTTCGCCGAAACGCGTAGTTCTGTTCGTTTAAAGCAATAAAAAAAAAATAAAAAAAAAAAAAATTATTGTTTTGTCCTGGGTGTGCCGCTGGATTATTTTCTGGGAACTCTCAGATTTCATCCTTGAAAAGACATAATAAGCGGGGTTGCGACTGCGGCCGGCACCGGCGTCGAAAGGAAGGAGAGCGGGGATATCGCAACGACTCTTTGGAAACTATATATATATATATCATATGAACAAAAAATCAAGCAGCGTAAAGAAGAGAAGTTCGACCGGGACGAAAGAGACTATAGTCAAGTCAGAATACTAACATTTGCCAAGAAATATGATAATCCCAGGAGAGAACTACGACAAAAACCTAATCAACCATTGGCAGTGGCCCCAGACACATCAGAATCGGAGGTTACAGGAGATGAATCCTCCAATGAAGATGCAGCGAGTGGGATGCCAATTGATGCACCTCCTTTTCACGAGGAGTTTCGACTCATCAGAAAACAGCAATTACAGGGAGGCAGAGGCAAGCCTCCAGAACAGGCAGCAAGAGGAAGACAAGGCGGGGGGGCGGGGGCCAGAAAATTCGAAGGCTCTCCACCCATGACCCGCAGCAGGAAATATTTCAACAAACGGAAGTAAATGAACAAAATTTGACGATAATCAATTTGACCCCCAGAGTGTTAACCAAGGAAGAAGAATTGGTTCTGAAACTTGGTCTCTCGTTTTGCCCACAGAGGAGTATCGAATTTACCCAGACCAGGATTGACCTGTTTAAATTCACTCGTAAGCTGAAGCTTCATAAGTACTTTAAATTGAAACCTACTACTAGGCAAAGTACGAATCCTAGTCAGAGAACTACTGCACCAGATGCTTTAACTGGCAGAGACATTGTAACTTTGCCAGCATTGGAAAATTTGAGAAATGAAACAACTGAGAATGAGAACACTGATATCAATCCCACACAACTCATGGCCCAATATGAAATACAACAAAGTGGAGGATTAAGTCCATTCAAACCGGCATCGGTATTCCTTCCACAAATGGCCAATGACTCGATCGATACATTCTCTGATGCTGTGATTAAAGACCTCACTCGCTTACGTCATGATAATAAGTATAAAAAGAACATTACGAACTTCTCCAAACAGCAAAAGAAGGTGTTAGAGATTTTATCCAAGGACACCTCTCTGGTTTGTAAGCCATCAGACAAAGGAGGCAATATAGTTCTACTGACTAAAACCCAGTATGAAACGGAAGCATTTCGTCAATTAAATAACACTGTATGCTACGAAAGAACCAGTACACAGATGTACAATCAGAGTATCACTGATTATCATGAGTTGATTTCCTCTTGGTACAAAAAGAATAAATTAAATCTAGAGGAACACCTGTTTTTGAGATGTTTAAATCCTATCATTCCCACCTTCTACTACCTGCCTAAGGTTCATAAAGACATCAAGAACCCTCCAGGGAGACCTATAATTGCCTCCCAAGGCAGTCTCACTGAACACCTTTCTATGTACGTTGATTTCTTTATTTCTCAACATGTGGTTACATTGAAATCATATTTGAGAGATACGAAAGATTTTTTAACACACATCGATGAAATTGAATGGCAATCCAGTTACTGTCTTATGGTTCTTGATATAACGAGTCTATATACATGCATTGCGCACACTGATGGCTTAGAAGCTATACGTTTCTTTTTAGAGACTCGTGAACTGAGATTTTATGAACATAACAAGATGATTTTGGAATTTGTCAATTTTTGCCTGACTCACAATATTTTTTTGTTCCAAAACCAGATGTTTAGACAGATGTTGGGGACTGCCATGGGAACCTGCTTCGCCCCCAGCTACGCGAACCTGTACGTTGGCTGGTGGGAGGAGCGGGTGGCCTGGGCGGAGCCTAATGCATTTTGGAACTTGAGGATAAAGGCTTGGTACCGCTATATTGATGATTTGTTCATTATATTTGATGGTCCACCTGACTTGGCTGAATCATATATTGAGGTTTTAAATTGTAACAATGTGAATCTTAAATTTTCAGGTGAAGTTAGCACCAAGGAAGTTAATTATTTGGATCTTACTGTTTATGTAAACGATGGACAGCTACAAACTAAACTCTATCGGAAAGGTACCGCAGGGAATTCCACCCTTTTTGCTACCAGTAGCCATCCCAAAAAACTGGTTGATAGTATTCCATATGGGGAGCTACTTAGGCTGAAAAGGAACAACACCAACCATAAGGAATTTGAAAAGGCAGCAGCATTGAGCTTGCAACGCTTTAGAGTGAGAGGCTATAGCGAAGCGGTTCTGGGTAGTGCCCTAGATAGAGTGAATAAAATCCCGAGGAAAGATCTTCTTGCGGAGAAAGCTGTCAATAAGTCCAAAAATGGTGCTTTCCGCTTGATTACAACTTTTTCTGAAAATGCCAACCAATTGAAGAGGATATTACGTAAGAACTGGCATATCCTCCTCACTGATCACATCATTAAAGAGGACTTACCAACAAATCCTCTAGTTACGTTCAGGAAAGCTAGATCACTCAGAGATCATTTGGTCCATAGCTATCATGACGTAGAACCCACTAGGATATCTTTTAAAACACTTAACGGTTTTTTTCCCTGTGGTAAGTGCAAAGCCTGTAAGAAAAGCAAACGCACTTTAACGTATGATGTACCTGGACTTATCACACCTAAAAAGATCACCAAGTTTCTCACATGCACTACTCCCTATGCTATATATTGTCTAGTGTGCCCTTGTGGGCTCCGTTATATCGGGAGCACTATTCATCCGGCTAAGATTCGGATTCTTGAACATATGAGGGCGATTAACAACGTAGATGAATCCTACCCAGTAGCGAGACATTATAACAAGATGCATCGCAACAATAAGGATCTTCTTTCTTTCTTCTGCTTAAATCATGTACCACAAAGCCCTAGGGGTGGTGACAGGATACAGAAGCTTAGGCGTTTAGAATCACGCTATATCATCGACCTACAAAGTAAGAATCCGCAGGGCCTTAATAGTAGTGAAGAACTTGCTGTGCATTTAGGATGAATCGATTCACATTGTCATATTATGATGAATTTTTCCTCTGATTTCTCTATTTCTTGTATATAATCTGCATTTTTTGTATTGGACATGAACTGTACTAATTGAGTATGTATATAAGGTGCGAATTTACGAGTATCATAGGAGGAATAATATGAGCCCATCTGTGGGCAGGATGTACGTATGACTCCCCTATGCTGTTGTGTCCTATTCAGTTCTGGTGTAACTTTTGAGACAGTATATGAACGCCCATCTGTGGGCTAAATCAAATCAATTATATATTGTGATAAGAATGTATTTACATATCTTTACATGGAATTCTGCCATATTTATTGCATTATTTCCTTTTCTTTGAGACATTCAAAGATGGCGCTATGATTAGTCTGTTTTCTGTCTCTACACCGGAAACTTTGGAAGTGCTTTAAATGTGTAATGGCTGCCGCGTTTCATTGCAGAAATTGACGAAGGCTGAGTGCCGAAACGCGTCTTTGCCCAGGGTTCAAACAATAAATCCTTTTTGAACTCTCCCCCGTGAGTGCTGTCGTCCGTGATGGGTACGATTACCTAATGGAACTGGGAGCTTAAATATATATATATATATATATATATATATATATATATATATATATCTCCAAGAAACAGTGTGCCCATGCACAGAAGCGCACTCGAGCCAGCGTTAGGTTGAGGAGACCTTTATTCAGGGAAGACTGCCAATGTCACGAGAAGTCAATAAAAGAAAAGTGGCGCCAGATTCACGACGCGTTTCGGGTTTATCCCTTCTTCTTGGTGAGACGCCATTGCAGCTACCTGCACCTGCAAGTATTTAGTCAAATCTGCCCTCCAATGGGCCAATCAGGTAAGTGGACTTCTCCAGATGTATTCTGGGAAATGTAGTGCAGGTAAGTTTTCGTGCCTCAGTATTCATGCTGCAAATAATTCTTACATCTAGCCCTGGATGGGCCTCTCGTGGCAGCCGCAGAAAACAATCACTCCAATCACGCTGCTCCTAGGAACTTGGCAGATTCCAAGCCCCCTGGCCCCCTACAATCAACGGGGTGGTGCACTTCTCGCGGCTGGGCGGCCGCGCTAAACATCCAGGAAACAGTGTGCCCATGCACAGAAGCGCACTCAAGCCAGCGTTAGGTTCGAGGAGACCTTTATTCAGGGAAGACTGCCAATGTCACGAGAAGTCAATAAAAGAAAAGTGGCGCCAGATTCAGGACGCGTTTCGGGTTTATCCCTTCTTCTTGGTGAGACGCCATTGCAGCTACCTGCACCTGCAAGTATTTAGTCAAATCTGCCCTCCAATGGGCCAATCAGGTAAGTGGACTTCTCCAGATGTATTCTGGGAAATGTAGTGCAGGTAAGTTTTCGTGCCTCAGTATTCATGCTGCAAATAATTCTTACATCTAGCCCTGAATGGGCCTCTCGTGGCAGTAGCAGAAAACAATCACTCCAATCACGCTGCTCCTAGGAACTTGGCACATTCCAAGCCCCCTGGCCCCCTACGAGTGCGCTTCTGTGCATGGGCACACTGTTTCTTATATATATATATATATATATATATATATATATATATATATACCCTCAACGAAAACTCCACTGCAATAGGTGGTAATTAAGCATAGAATCAGCAGATACGAAGCACACTTAAATAATAAAGCGTTGAACCTAAAGAAAACATAAATCAAGCAAAAGGCATTAAAACATTTGAACCCAGGGAAAAAACATTGTGAAAAATGCAAAACACAGCAAGGGCAAACTCCGGTGAGTGAACTCTCACCCGAGGAACAATGCAAGTGTGTCCAGTACATGCACATCGCTGAATTGAGTAAACTACTTGAGTGAGGACTTGCTGACAAACACTTGTTGAACGAATATTAAAAAAGAAGAGGAAAACGCCAGCTTCGTGTTGCTTGGAGAAGATGTGACAAAAACGCAATGAAAATAAAATAGTACCTTGTTGAGACAATCCCCCTTCCAGAACTTGCCAATGTCCTGCATGCTGGAGTGCAGTCAAAACAGTTTAAAATCACCACTTCCTTAAACAAGGAACGGACGAACTGACCGGCGGGTCATGAGACAGTGCTTTATATGCGCAGTGCAAAGACGATACTTGTGGCTTTTGCCAACCACAAGATGGCGGCACGTTTAGGACGCTGAGCCGGGTGGCTCGCGGCGCCTCCATGCAGCTAGGCGTCACTCTGCAAGCCTGAGAACCATGGAAGCAGCAAGATAATTGAGGAGTGCAGCGTCTCCGAGGGGAGATGAAATGCATTGCGTGTATTGCAGGTAAGGTTGCTCGCGCTGTGGGACAAGAGCCAGTACATTTGAAAAGGAAGCGCACGCTCTCAACGGTCACAACGCTGAATATTCTCAATATTAAAAAAAACAATTATGGACAAAAATTGCCTCAGCAAATGCACCGGGACACATCAGTGCACACGCAATCCAGGCGCGCTTTGAGCAAGAGCGGCAGGAGAGGCAGTCAAAGATGTGAAATAAACTGATGAAACAGTGTCATCATTTCCAAAAATATGTTGGGATAAGGAATCCATTAAGTTGACGCAGAGTTGGAATGGTCACAGGGTAAAGTAATAAATATGTTGGGATAAGGAATCCATTAAGTTGACGAAGAGTTGGAACGGTCACAGGGTAAAGTGGGTATCTGGCTCCAGGTGAAACCGGTAACTCCTCATTGAACATTCCCAATGTAGCGGGACAAAGTGGCAGGGTGGGGACAACTGTCCCTAAGCAGCAGGAGAGGGAGCAGTAAAGGAGAGCAGGGACTGGCACAGAGAAGTTTGGGCAACCGATGTAGGGGTCACTGGTGGAGCTCACTCAGGGGTGCCAGAATGCTTTAAGTCTGTAGCTTGTAGTTTTAAGAGATTCTTTACTATGGAATTCCTTCAGGATGCAAGTTTCAGTAGTTCATCAGGTGGAACACGCAGGTTCTTTTCCAGATCGTTGCCAAAATATGTTGTAATAATGGTAATGTCCATTCCAGGTAGTAACTTCAAGTTGATTTTTTAAGTAGGATGTTACAAGGGAGAGAGCCCCACCAGGAGCAGCCTCACTGCTGCTCAGCTAATCTCCAACTGACACTCACCCACACACGAACATTCCATCCACCAACATTCTCTCGCACAGACACTCAGGCTGAGCAGCAGCAGTATAACAGTAAGGTTATTAGGTTGTTGGCATTAAGGAAACAATAAGCTCTATTGTAGTAAAAAATCGTAATGCTATTTTCAGCAATAGAAGGAATTGAAAATAAAAACAGCTGTTCATAGTCCCCTATTCTGGGTAGTAAAGTTTCTGAGACCAAGTGGTTGTTTCAAGTTAGGTAGAAGCAAAAATCTGCAAATGCACCTTTTGTTCATCTCACGGAACCCAACCTCATTCATCGGTGGGCAAAAACACTTGGTTTCAGATCCCTTTGCCAGAGCCCCTAATGGGAGTGACCTTCCAACTCAGTTTTTTCTTGTTCACTGCTGAGATGAGATGCATGGTCAGAAAAAAAGCTGCAATGTTTCTGTAAAAGACCAGGCTGCCATATCATGGCATGCCCACCTGGTATTACATTCAGTGGTCACGACACATATTAACAGTAATGGGGCGGATGGAGGGGTTACGAGGAGCACGGGGGGGGACTGCGAGGGGAATAAAACGTACCCGATGCTGCTTCTGCTGCCTCACGCCTTGGAGCTCCTCGGCGTCCTGGTCCCAGCAGCCACTGGTACAGCATCAGAGACTCCATGTGCAATCCCTGCGCGGCTCTCATGCTGCATAGAGAGCAGCGTGGGGATTGGTCTGAGCGGGCTTGTTTAACGCTGGCTCAGGCAGAGGGAGTCTGTGCTGTTTCTCCAACCCGGCTGTGCAGTACAGCTGGGTTGGAGAAACCGATCTGCTTATGTCTGTTTGGCCAGTTAGCAATGCACATCAGTCTGCCCCCCTCCTATGGCCCTGCCTGGCCCCACCCATCCCTACACACGCTGGATCAGCTAGCAGCTGAAAAATAAAACAATATTGTTTATTTTTTTTCAGCGGCTAGTAGAGCCAGTGGGGCGACGCTCCTCCACAAATGTGGAGGAGCCACTGCTGTTTCATTTTCATCGATAATGTTCCCTTCTTCCCAGCAGGGAGACTGTACATGTGGCATCTAGGACATCTTCAAGTCTTAATACGGTGCTTATCTTCAGCACATGAATAGACACCCACAAACCACGAAAGGTGATTTTGCATGAGGCTTATGTTTTTTACATGTCTTTGTTATCTTCTTTGACTGAGCTAAGTTAAAACAGGAATGACCTCTTTGTATGTCAAAGCTCTGAGTCTGTTAGAAAGCCACAATACTAAAGATTTATCCTGTTTAACTACCACACCTACCCTTAGGGTGGAATGTTTCAACTGAACGGAAGACAAATTTAGCCCATGGTGTGATGCTTTATGAGCTTATGATCAAAGAGATGCTTGTGCAGCCATGAGCCAGTTCAGGATGAAGGCTATCCTGGATTATGTCATAGCCCCTTGCACTAAAAAGCTTCTGTCTAGGTCTTAGGGCTGCAGCCGGCACTAGCACACTAAGTGGAAGTGGAACATCATTGCTGTGTTCTGCTGCCATCCTCTACATTTTGGGTGATAAAAGAATAGTTTAAATGAGAGGCTATATAATTGAATTGATTGATCCATTGGTGATCATTTATAGGAAACTTTTCTTTCCTTTTTTCTCTCCTGCAGACTCAAGCTATGCGTGGAAGCTTGCTTCACGCTTTAGTGCATAAATCCCAGAGCATTACACATAGGGTTGGTTCATAGCTGGTGGGGAAAGAAATATTAATCAGATCTATATGTCTTGCGCTCACAAGTACAGGTGGCCTGGCTCACAGAATATGCGTAAATCTATACATCATTGATTTCCCCTTAAATTGCGCTCGGAGTCAGAGATTTTAGGGTGAATTACAGAGTCCTGCCACATAGAAATCAATGTAAATTATGGCATTCCAGGAAAACATCTTCCAGTCCTTGTGCACTCTGTGGATATTCTGCATGGTGGAAAATCTACAGGTTTTCACGTGGCAGAAAATCCAGTTGAGTGAACTTTGTGGAATTTACAAAAGTTTATATTTTTTCTTTTTGTGTTTTTTCTTTACAGCCTTATTAAATATGTACCTTTTCCTTTCCTAGTCTATAAAACACTAATGTGTGTGGCTTACAAGAGTGGTGGTATTGCATCCATTTTCGGGATAAAAAACAACTAGCACAATGTTTGTGAATATTCCTAAACATTTGAGTTTGTGTTCTCGACTTCCATTTGCATGACCACCTATTGGAATACCTTATTTCACGTGCCTGCCCATTGTTACGACTCCTCGTAGTCTGCCGTATTGTTGGAGTGTCTGTAGTCAGCGAATTGAAAAATCATCTGTTTCCAATTCTTTGAAATCTGCCCACAAGTTAGTTCTTTGTGGATGTACGTTTCATTTACATGTGCAAAAAGCAGGGATATGCGTAATGTTTTATTCCGCCCGCAGTATTAGTGGGATTTGGCAACTGCGCGTTACTCTGGTAACGTGGAGTTCTGATCAAATTCTGCCACTAGCCGCTTGGTGGAATTTGGCATCTCCTAGCTCGTTTTTCTAATGTGGGCGGTCACAGTCTGAGGCCTGCTTCTCGAGTAGATTTGCTGCCGCTCGAGTAGGTTTTCTACACGAGCAGCAGCAAAATCAACTTGAATGTCTGCGCATGCTTGCGCGCCGCATAGTGCGGTTATTGCTGATTTTTCCAGCGCCGCTCAAGCTCCCGGCGCTAAATTGCAGCCACAAGCAGTATGCCATGCATATTTTCCGCCCGTTGGTGGAGCTCCATGGAATCTTGCGGAGTTTTTATGTAACTGCACGGAGTGAACATCCGAATTCCGCCCACCCCTAACCAATAGTAAGACTAATATACTTATCGGCTATGCATTAAAATTAAATGCTTGCCATCAGGCCCCATTTGTGACGTGTACTAAGGAATGCTGAATTATCAATTAAGAAATCTTGCATGAAGATTACACAGCCAATGTGCAATTTAAACCACATCTAATGCCTGGATTCATTATATGCTTACGTGGGCCTCGAAAGATGCATGGTGACCCAAGAACCAGCCTTTTTTGCAAAGAAATTGGCAAAAGCTATGTTTGAAAAGTGCAAGAGCTACTTACCTTGTGAGCAGCACAAGAAGGACAATGGGTGCACATTCTGTGTTATATTATTTCTTAGAATTTTACTGAGTTTCAACTTCTTTCTTTTGTTGCTACTGTGAGTGGGTGCAATAAAGGATATTGCAGAATGTTAGCCTCCATCTTTTCATAAAAGTATTTTATATGGCTTACGCTTGGGTGATTGTCTTTGAATGTTGTACTGGATGGCACTGTTGGTTCATCTTTGTGTTGTAGCACAAAGCTTACCATTCCACTTGAACAGTTATTTTGTGGGGAAATGTGCCTGATGACTATCAGCCTGCTAGACGTACTAAATCTGGAATGGCTAAAAATGTTACCATTTGTGCAATGCAGTGCTTCTGATTTTAATGCAACTCTATGCTGTTTTTATGTTAGTTTATCCAACAACTGTTCTTAAAATGTACATTATTCAGTACAACTCAGGCCAATTATTTCGAGATTTTCTTTCCCAAATGTAATTGCTAGGTAATTCAATTATTTAATTTCTTATGGTTATATTTCATTTGGCCATGGTTGCTTCTGCCCACTTCAGGTCCCTAAGTCAGTGTTAACGTGATCTAAATAAATACTTTCTCAAATGTAAGATCGTTTCCATGTCAATGTTTACCACCCTTTTCTACGCAATGACATGTACTGCTGTTAGTAGCTTTAGTTTGTGAAAAACCCAGATTTACAGTGTCTTTCAGTGATTTGTTTTTCTGATGCATTTACTTCTTTTCCACATTAACTGTGCATTACTACCAAGATGAGTGGAACTGTAGTTCTTAATACTAGTGAGTACAGATGTTGTTTGATGATGGCTCCGATATGCCATCTAGTTCTCACCATATATGGTGTTGTAAATGTCAGTTATAGTACCTGGAGGATTGATTTGAAGGTACTTATAAAGCGTGTCACAGAACCAGACATCTCACAGTGTTATGCAACCTAAGCAAAGCATGCTGTATGTGTAGACAGAGCCTTGCTACCAGTTAGATTAAAGTGTTAATATTATGTTGCACCAGTACAATCCCACAGAGCAGTGTGTGCTTGTTTTCAGCACTTTCCCACTGCTGCAAGCCTACACTATCAGGTGTGAGCTATTTTGTGATGCAATATGGTTGTTAAACTAAAAACTTGAATGATCTAGATTTTTAATTTGAAGATTTTTTACCATGTTGATTTTGTATACCTAGAAATGTGTCTGGGTAAATCAATAAAGGGAGTTCTGTCAAGGGCAATCACAAGTTCGAATTTAATTCTGATACGCATTTCTTTCTTCCTTTAATCCAGATAAAGACTTGAAGGTAGAAGAGTTTACGCTGGACTCCTGCCGCAGTATGATCGCCCTCATGGACGTATCCTTCTTATGCCATATCTGAAAACACTAGAGAGAGTCTGAGGGGCCCCATGTCCGACATTTGAAGTTGTGTGTGACAGAAGAAGGGCCAGGTCTTCCCCTTTTGATGGGTTATTCAAGCATCAAAAATAAGATGTTGAAGAGTAATTTTGAGAATTGTGCTTCTGCCGGGGTCCAGTAGACATAATGGCAAAACAACTGCCCATTGTAAGGCAACTGGACTGTCACTGTGTCTGGCAGAACAAGAATCTGATATTTGAGGTTTTAAATGTGGCTTTGTTACAACCTATGTTTATCTTGCAAACACAAATGCTTTTAAGAATCTAGCCCAAAGTCTGAGAAATGTGTCCCCCCTCCATCAGGCAACATGAGCACCATTATGTCATTATCAAAAGTCTAGAATTTAAAAGAATCCCACTGTATGCACTGTTATTCGCAACAATATTCATAAAATACTGCAAAGGTTGATGCTAATAATGCTCATTAGGAAGTTTTTCAAAATCTTTAAAGAGAAAATACACCTGAAGGGTAGCATTTACACCATCTCTAACTATATGGATTGAATTAGCATCAAACTTCAAAGTTATCTCAATCAGTAAAAGTATTGCAGCAGTAGCTAAATATAATGGGCCCGATTCACAAAAGTAATCTGAGACAAAATCCTAACTTTACAACTTTTGGTATTCACAAAACGCATTTAGGAATAGTAAAGTTAGGAATTCTAACTTTAATACTCCTGAATGCCTTGTGTGAATAACGAAAGTTGTAAAGTTAGGATTTTGTCTCAGATTACTTTTGTGAATTGGGCCCAATGCAAATCATTTATATCTTTTGATAGTTGTTCAGTGAATAAAGGTTGGCTCTTAAGAAAGGTGACAGGAATAGTGGCCCACGTGATCCTGACTTTGATTCTTGATCCTTTCTCAAACCTACCCTACCAAGCAACATTCACCTGGTAAGCTGTTGAAGCTATCTTTTTTGATTTTTTGGAAAGTACCATTGAATCATGATGGAACCATTCATAAGATAGAATAAGATCATTCATAAGATGGAATATGATCATGAATAAGATTATTCATAGGAAGGAATCATTCATAAGCTGAAATCATTGAGGCTCAACCAAACCCCATGAATTCTTCTCAGGGGGGCTTCAGATTATACAGAAGTCTAGAACCATTCATAAGATAGAATAAGATCATTCATAAGATGGAATAAGATCATGAATAAGATTATTCATAGGAAGGAATCATTCATAAGCTGAAATCATTGAGGCTCAACCAAAGCCCCATGAATTCTTCTCAGGGGGGCTTCAGATTATACAGAAGTCTAGGAACAGTGCTATTACTCCAGTATTGGAGCTTTCATAGATTCACATGCCTGAATCATTCCTCATCGTTGAGACGGTAGTCTCCGGTACATAAAAAAACAATGCTTAGTAGTATAGCAAACTGAAAAGCGGCCTAGGCCCATTGCCCCTTTGCAACCCATAACCTTTGTTATGTAAAAAAGGACCAAACTTGTCTCTGAACCAATCAGAGCCTCTCACCCTCTAGAACACTCCTGAGAGAACCTCTTGCCCCTCGGATTTTCTACTGCACGTTGTGCTAAGGAGTCTCCTTTGAGCTCTGCTCAAATTCTACAGTTTTTTCTACTTCACTCTGGATTTGAGAGTTCTTCAACTAATTTGATAATTTTTGATAACTGCCTTTTTCTTCACCAACTCCTGAGAATGGCTGACAAAGAGAAGAAAGGTTTATTTAGAGCCTGTGCTACCTGTTCAAAGAAAAGGCTATATACAGACGACCCTCATAAAGATTGCATATACTGTCTTTATTCAGACCATCAGGCAAAGGACTGTAAGGCATGTCGTACCTTTTCTAATAAAACACTGAGGGATCGTGAAGGAAGGCTTTTACTATGGCTTCAAAAATGTAAAACCAGGAAAGACGTCATGTCTAGTGACAGTGATGAGGCGTCTACAACTTTTAGGAGATCTCAGAAAAGAAGCAGATCTCCTCAGGCTCATACCTCAGGGGAACGACCCCTTAAAAAGACCTCTATTGGGTCTTCTGGGCGCAGTCCCTGAAAATCTCCACGTAAGGAAAAGGAGAGCAAGGGTCATGCTTCAGGGGTAAAACATACAAAGAGGACAAAGAAGACAAGCTCAGAGCCCTCAAAATCACCCCCTAAAGTCAAACATTCATTCAAGAAGCCGGCCTCCACACCTCCTGAGGAAAGTCACTACTACCAAGGTCTCAACAAGATCCAGTGACCTCTGATGATGAACAGGAAGAGGGAGAGATAACGGAACCTAGTAAAGAGTGGGACGATTATCTCATTCCGTCGCCTTCCTCTCCTTCACCGAAACCTGTCGATTCTCCTCCGGAGGACATCGGGGGGTTCCATAATTTAATGGAGAGAGCTACAACGAGATTTGCGCTCACCATGTCATCTGAGAAAACGGAATGTTTCTTGTACGATTTCAAGGAGCCATATCGCAAGGCAGTTCGGTCTCTTCCAATTGTCAGTCATATATGGGAAGAGGGTCTCAAAGTCATGGAGACACCAGCAACGGTTACTCCAGTACTCGCCAGGCTGGACAAGAAATATAAAGCGCCCTCGGATGCTCCAGCTTGTCTACTAGGCCACCCCAAGCCGGACTCAGTTATAACCCAGGCGGCTCAGCAGAAATCGGGGAATCCATCAGCTCGACAGAGAGGGTAGGCGCTTGGACAATGCGGGGAAGAGATTTTCTTCCATATCTGCCCTTCTAGTTTAGGCAGCGAATGTCCTGGCCATTCTGGGCAGGTATGATAGGCAAATGTGGTGTGACCTCTCGCCTTACATAAACAGCATTCCAGAAGCTGGTAGACAGAAGGCCAAAAAGATCCTCCAAGAAGGTGAAAAGACTTCGGCTGAAGTCATAGATTGCGCAATGGACATTGCGACCACGGCCTCCAGATCTTTGGGAGGGGCGGCAGTCTTACGCCGGCAAGGATGGCTGAGAGCAACAGCATTTAGGCCTGAAGTCCAGAATAAAATCTTGGACCTTCCCTTCAATGGAGAGGATTTGTTCGGAAAACACATCGACGAGGCTCTGCAGAGTATCAAAAAAGATACCGACACTGCAAAATCACTGGGAACGCTGCAATATAGGAAGGTTCCTTTTCGAGGCTCTAGAGGTAGGGGCCAATCCGCCTATAGAGGAGGTTACCAAGAAGGCAGATACACTTCTTACTCCACCTCATCTCAGCCCTACCGTCAGCAGCATACACAATGACAAACAGGAGGCTACACAAAATCTACTCCTAGAGGTCGAGGAGGTCGGAAGGGGAAGGACAACACCCAACGACAATGACAACTTTCTGACTCCGGCTACACCTATTCCTCTTACGTACACATGTTACCCTGGGTGGAAAAATTGCTTATCTTCAAAATTGGCAGCAAATAACTACGGACCAATGGGACATCAACATAATACAATTCGGACACACTCTAGAACTTCTGCAAACGCCCCTTTGTACACCGCCGAAACATCAAGAGGTCAAACAGTTACATCAGATGCGTTGGGAGATTCGGACAATGCTCCGTAAGAGAGCAATAGAACCGGTACCGAACTCCCAGAGAGGAAGGGGATTTTATTCCCGTTTTTTTCTAGTCAAGAAAAACGTTCTCCAATGGCGTCCTATTTTGGACATCAGGTCCCTAAACACCTATCTCAAGAAACAATCTTTCAGAATGGTTTCCCTCCTAGATGCTGCTCTTAGATCCAGGAGATCATATGACCACATTGGACCTACAGGATGCGTACTTTCACATCCCCATCCATCCTTCCCACAGGCAGTACCTTTGGTTCATGGTGGTCGGAGAGCATTACCAATTCAAGGTACTGCCTTTCGGCCTGAAGTCAGCCCCGAGAATTTTTACGAAATGCCTGGCCCCAGTGGCAGCTGTTCTAAGGAAACAAACACCAAGTATTTCCTTACCTCGACGACTGGTTGGTCAAAGCGCCATCAGCAGCATCGGCCCGGTCGTCAACAACGGCTTGCGTGGAGCTGTTTGCCAGGTTAGGTCTGACTTAAAACAAAGAAAAATCATCTCTTCATCTGACACGAAACATCACCTTCTTGGGAGTGATACTAGACACAGAGGTAAACAAAGCGTTCACCTCCAAGCAAAGGCAGCTGAGAATAATATCTCAATCCCAGAGTTTTATAAGAAGAAAGTGTCTTTCAGTACGCAAGTACAAATCATTGCTGGGAACGATATCATCTTGCATTCCCCTCGTACCTTTCTGCAGGCTAAGGATGCATCCGTTGCAAGAGCAACTGGATCTACAATGGCGTCAGGCGGAGGGATCATTCGACAATATAGTCAGGGTAACGCCGACCATGATCCACGCGGCAACATGGTGGACCCAAAAGCGGAGCGTCTCACAGGGTCTTTCATTCCTTACACAACCAGCGCCACTGGTGATTACGACAGATGCGTCCTTAGAAGGCTGGGGAGCGTTCCTTCAGGACCTCCAAGTCAGCGGTCCATGGAAGTTGCACAAACAGCAAATGCACATCAACCTCTTGGAACTCAGAGCCGTCCGCTTAGCATTGCTAGCGTTCCTACCAAGGATACAGGGATCAGCTGTGTTGATAAGAACGGACAACACGACAGCAATGCACTACTTAAACAGGGAGGTACAAGATCACTCTCCCTGTCTCAAGAAGCCCAGAAGGTATGGGAATGGGCACTGTAACACAAGATATCCATAACAGCGGAACATCTCCCAGGGGACCAGAACGTCAAGGCGGATACTCTCAGCAGGCTCAAATTCCCCTGCCACGAGTGGGAGATCGACCAGGGGAGTCTAGACGGCATCTTCCAAAGATGGGGAAAACCGACAGTAGACCTCTTTGCAACAGTGGAGAACAAAAAATGCCAGTTCTTCGCAAGCTGGCTTCCCAACGGGGATCTTGGGGGAATGCGTTTTTGATGGCATGGTCAGGCGTCTTTGCCTACGCCTTTCCTCCAATTCCCCTCCTACCACGTGTTCTTATGAAGATCAGAAAGGAACCGTGCAAGATAATCCTGATAGCACCATGGTGGCCCAGGCAACACTGGTTCACAGAGCTTCTGCTACAGTCGGAGGAAAACCTGATTCGCCTCCAGCCAATACCGTCACTCCTGACGATGTCCCGGGGCGAAGTGCTTCACCCGGACCCGAAATTACTGCACTTAGTGGCCTAGCTCCTGAACACTGCGAATTTCAGCATCTAAATATCTCAGCGGAGTGCAGAGAGATCCTATGGAGAGCCAGAGCAGATAGTACGAACAAAATGTACAGGATGAAGTGGAAGAGATTCTGCTTTTTTAAATTAATTTTTTTTATTGAATATTTTATTGAGTTTTTCCAACCAACGTACCGATAAATCACAGTTACATAAAATAGCAACATGTAGCAGATCCAACCATCAATGTACATAGCAGGAGAAATCAGTTCTTCAACATTTACTACCCTAGCCCCCCCCCCACCACCCTCTCTACCCCCACCCCCCCCCGCTGTCCACGTGCCCGCGTCAACCCCTCCTGAGCCTAGCCATTAAGCACCCCTAGGTCCGAGACAGTCGAGCTCAAATCAATGGAAAAGCCATCCTCCTTGTTGTGGAAGAGATTCTGCTTATGGTGCAAAAGATGTACCATTCATCCTTTGAACTCGGCAGCGCACGAGATTATTCCATACATTTTGCTTTTGGCAAAGTCTGGTTTGGCTCATGCATCTGTAAAGGTACATCTAGCCGCAATATCACGCTACAGAAGGACTTCCTCGGGACCATCTCCGTGGTTCGCAAGAGTCATCAAACAATTCATGAAGGGATTGTTCCGGGTTTTTCCTCCAGTAAAGCCACCACCGCCTCTCTGGCAATTGAACATTGTTCTTTCCCAATTAATGAAACAGCCCTTCGAGCCAATACACAGGGCAGATCTTAAATTCTTGTCGTGGAAAGTTGTGCTTCTCATCGCGCTCACTTCAGCGAGGAGAGTGGGGGAAATACGGGCTCTCACGATCCAAGACCCTTTCTTACAATTCAAAGAGGACAGAATGATACTCAGGACTAATCCAAAATTAATTCCAAAAGTACCAACTGATTTTCATTTAAATGAGCCACTAATTCTCAAACGGTTCTTTCCTCAACCAACAACAGCGGCGGAAAGAGCTCTCCACTCGCTGGATGTCCAACACTGTCTTAAGCTCTTTGCAAAAGACTAGACCTTTCCGCAAGTCTTCACAACTTTTTGTCGCCTTCAGCGCACCCAAGAAGGGTTTCCCTTTGTCAAAAAGGGGAATTGCCAGATGGATTTCCAGTGCAATAGAGTATTGTCATCAGGCAGCTGGACGACCTCTGAATGCACGAGTCCGTGCCCATTCGACAAGAGCAGTGTCCACCTCCACTGCTTTGTTTGCGGGAGTTCCGATCCAGGATATCTGCAGGGCAGCGACCTGGACAAGTACGCACACCTTCACCAGGCTTTACTCTTGGATGCAGCCACAGGAAGAGATGTGGCGGTGGGAGAAGCGGTGCTGAGGAACCTTATCCAGTAACGGGGAGCCCTCTTTACCATTCCTCCTTCCTTTATTGGTCACATTTGCACATTTTATTGTTGTTTATTGTATTATATGCAATTTGCAGAGTGTTTTTTCTGTGTGTATTGGTAAAGGAAGACCGCTTTTATCACACTACATATGTTCCCTTGTTCCAGGTCTTGGGTAACAAAAAATGTGCTATGATTTACTGCTCGCTATTCTGATTCAGGCATGTGAATCTATGAAAGCTCCAATACTGGAGAACTACAGTTACAGGTAAGTAACTTGTTTTCATAGCTTTGATAGGTAAACTGTGGCAGATGGTCAATGCCAGCTTTGCTCTTAGTAGATCTAACAGAGCATTTGGTGCCATTTTAATGGCATCTTGCTAGCACACGTTGTGGTAGTAGTTATGGGTGGCATTGTTTTGGTCTTGATGGATCGTTTCTGAATGTATAAAAGCAAAGTTTGGCTTTGCCTTCTTTCTCTTCAGAACCTCCTGTCATCATTTATGGAGTGATGTGTGGATTTTTTTTTTTTTTACTATTTACTAATACTAATGTATCCCTTAGCTGTCCTAATAGCCATCTACTTCAAAGCTGCGCAAATTATAAACCGTTCACTTTTTATACCTGCTTCCGATCCTTTATTTCTAAAACACAATTATAGATGACCAGGGCCTTTCAGTCCTGAGACCTTCTGCTATGGAATGCCTTGTCCTGTCTTTGAGGGTGCGCTCTCTAATAAACGTCTTGTCTAAGCTCAAAGCGCTAGTCTTCAGTATATTCCCCTAGTCTTGCTACTTGTGCCAAGAAACCTAGTGTATCACTCTCAATAAATGCATTAGGTTTATGGTCCAGTTTCCTCCATTCTTACTGCTTTAGTCTCCTGCCTTTTGTCAGGGTATTGTGGATGCAAACAAACATTTTGAAACTAAGTGGCAAAAAAAAGATTCTTGTGGTGACAGATATAGTCTGACACCAGATCACAGGTCAGAGAGTTTTGTCCCAAGCCTAGTACCATGCCTATTGGTCAAACACCTGGGAATATAATTCCATGAAAATACGTCTTTCCACCATCACATACAGGCAACTGCTAAACCTGACATTTTAACATAAGAATTCTCATCAAGGGTGTATTTTTGCTTACAGGCTTTGATAAATGCCAATGTGCCCCCTCTGTAATTTTATCCAGGCTTGGTTTGTGTAATATGTTTATCGGATGCGTTAATTAATGAAACACCTTTAATATTTAAGGCAGACTCAAGTAAACATGCAAAGTACTGTATTAGTAAATAACACTGGGTCTTCTGAAATCATCAAATAACTATTTTAAATAATATTTGTTTCTAGATACCATATATCATACTGAAAGTTTATCTGCTGTTACTAAGCAATGTTTTCATTTTGAACCTTGACACAGAAAGAATAAGTGAACTAGATATGGTAATCCTCAGTCCACAGTGAAAATTATATTCAACTAAGGTGCTACAAGTGTTGGATAACATTCAAAATAAGAGCAACACCAAAAGAGAAGGTAAAAGTGCACATAATTTACGAAAGGATAATCCATATTGTGGAATGCTAAATTCGTTTTTTTACGTACACTGTCAGAATGCAGCACACATAGAAAAAGGAAAAATGAGGAGAAATAAAAACATTTTTGCTCGTTGCACCTCCCTAACGCCACCCCTGGGGTGGCGTTAGATTTTGAGCATTCCGAGGTTTTCAATTACTAGTAAATTGGGGAATGTGTCAGATTCCCCAGGTGTTGCGTGAGAACACACACAGCAACACCCATGGAACGCCCCTTTCACGCAGTGTTCTGTATGAAAGGGGCACATATTTACAAGGCCATGAAAAGCCGCGTAAAGTGGCTTTACGTGGCCATGTAATTATGCTGGGGCACATTGTGCCACTGGAACGTCAAAAAAGTGACGTTCGGGTGCCGCAAGGGGCCTCATAAATGAGCCCCTCAGGTTTTAAATTCCAGGGTCATCATCAGGGCATTTGTCAAGTGTGGAGCATCTCGCATTCAAATTGGAATTAATAGATGGGCTGTACAGCTCAGTCAAAAACATAGTGAAACAGAGTCTAAGCTGATATAGGATATAAGAATGGCTGTTCTTAAACATAAGTAACTGATAAAGGATGTAATTTGGTATGTATTCAGGGTAGCCTTGTTCTCAATGCACTGTTTAATTCTAAATAGGTTAGGGTACATTTTGGGGTAAGTGATGGTGAAAGAAATTTCTATAGGGAACTATTGCCAAGGCATCTTAGCGCTAAACGTTCCTGCTAAAATAACAGCCATTAAGATAAGTAACAGATTATAAGGAGGGAATGGAGAAAAAACATGTTTTCAGTAGTTTCGAAAAGAAGATAAGTTGGTCTGAGATCTCAAAACAAGAGGCAAAGCGTTCCACAGCTTACAGACCATATGAGAAAAACTTCTTCTTCCCCATCTTGCTCTTCTTATTTTGTGGACAACTATAAGTTTGGCAATTCCCGATCTTAAGTTCCGAACAGGGTTTTCAGAAATATACAGGAACTCCGTCGTGCAAGGCTTTGTGGATAATGCAGAGGACCTTAAATTTGATTCTATTAGACACCAGCAACCAATGTAAATCACGGATGCCATTAGAAATTGAATCAAACTTGTGAATCTTCAAAAGAAGGCGAGCAGCCGCGTATTGAAGTGACTGAAGTTTAAGCAAGTGATTATTTCTGTATGCCTACATAAAGGGCATTACAGTAATCAATACGTAATAAAACTAACGCAACAACAACAGATTTCTGCATGTACACAGGGATCAAAGGAAATATCTTTCTCAAAGTCCTTAGTAGGTAAAAACAGGACAATGTCACTTTGTTTATTTAGTCTGAAACACAAAGCTGTTCATCAAACCATACCCCTGGATTCTTTACGGTTTGGACTTAGACTGACACAACTCAGAAGAAAATATTGCGGCTGGGATTGCAGAACTTGGTCCCCTTTAGAAACTTCAAACCAGCATTAAAAATGTTCTCTGGCTGCTGGTGTATGCATGCATAAATTTCAAAACACTGTGATTAAACCACAAAGCACCCCCATCAATCTTGGCCAAGATGAATGCAGAAAGAATCTTCATGGACTTCACAGAAAATGGGTGCTTGATGACCCCATGCCCGCATTATGTTTCCAATCCTTGGTTTTCCTTTTACTCATCAATTTTAGCATGTGTTTGTTAATTGGTTCCATTGAGGCAAAAGTAGATTACAATCTACAAAAAGCACTGATTCCTAAATTAAAAGCAATCTTGCAACCCTGACAGCAAGACCAGTAAGGTTAACCAATGCAACTCTGCTGTCAGCGGCAACTTTCTACAGACTTTGAGGACTCGCTCTAGCTAACCTTAGTAAACTGCTTCAGCACCAGAAGAAATTAACGATTTATCCCTTCAATCACTTATTCTGGAAACCCTTGCAGGTTCAAATCAGATATTTTATGGATTCTTCTTCCCCACTCAAGCCACTCTCCTGTACTTTTTCCCTAAGTCTCCCACCTGCTTCCTTTCCACTTCCTCTGTGTATTCCTAACTCTGAAATGGTAGTTTTCAAAGTCAACATAGTGAACTGGGAAACAATATCAGGAAATAATATTAGTGGACTAGGACATAGATTTGTCCAGGATTACAATGAATCATGCCAAGTATGTTTCTTATGTTCACTTCCTCCTTAACCTAAACTTCCCACAGACGGATGGCACTGGCAAGCTTAACCTGGAGGAGTTCCAGCACCTCTGGAAAAAGCTCAAGCACTGGCAGGTAAAGTTGAGCGATTCTTTCCACTCTGTTCTGATAGTTTATGCTCAGTGTATTCAATCAATCAATCAATCAATCATGGCATTTATATCGCGCACTACTCACCCGAAAGGGTCTCAAGGCGCTAGGGGAGGGGGGTCTGCTACTGCTCGAACAGCCAGGTCTTGAGCTGTTTCCTGAAGGCGAGGTGGTCCCGGGTCCGCCGCAGGTGGACCGGCAGGGAGTTCCATGTCTTTGCCGCCTGGTAAGAGAAGGATCTTCCTCCGGCGGTGGCTCTCTGGAAGCGGGGGACGACGGCGAGGGCGAGGTTCGCGGACCGTAGCTGGCGGGTGGGCGAGTAGAAGGTCAGGCGGTCGTTGAGGTACCTTGGGCCCAGGTCGTGGAGGGATTTGTGTGCGTGGGTGAGGAGTCTGAACGTGATCCTTTTGTTGACCGGGAGCCAGTGCAGGTCTCTGAGGTGGCTCGAGATGTGGCTGCGTCGAGGGATGTCCAGGATGAGTCGAGCGGATGCGTTTCTGAAGCTTGGCTGTTGTTCCGGCGTAGAGGGTGTTTCCATAGTCCAGTCTGCTGGTGACGAGGGCCTGGGTGACTGTTTTCCTCGTCTCGGTCGGGATCCATTGGAAGATCTTGCGGAGCATGCGGAGTGTGAGGAAACAGGATGAGGAGACGGCGTTGACTTGTCTGGTCATCGAAAGAGTGGAGTCCAGGATGAAGCCCAGGTTGCGTGCGTGGTCCGTTGGTTTGGGTGCAGTGCCTAGGGCCGGGGGCCACCAGGAGTCGTCCCACGCGGAGGGTGATGGTCCCAGGATCAGGACTTCTGTCTTGTCCGTGTTCAGCTTTAGGCGGCTGTCTTTCATCCATTCGGCGACGTCTTTCATCCCTTCGTGGAGGTTTGCTTTGGCGGTGTCGGGGTCTCTGGTGAGGGAGAGGATCAGCTGGGTGTTGTCGGCGTAGGAGATGATGTTCAGGTTGTGTTGGCGAGCGATGGCCGCTAGAGGTTTCATGTAGATGTTGAAGAGCGTAGGGCTGAGCGATGATCCTTGTGGGACGCCGCAGATGATCGTGGTGGCCTCCGAGCGGTACGGGGGCAGGCGTACTCTGTGTTCTTCCGGAGAGGTATGAGGTGATCCAGTCTAGGGCCTTCCCTTGGATGCCGGTGTCGTGGAGGCGTTGTACTAGGGTGCGGTGACAGACCGTATCGAATGCCGCGGAGAGGTCTAGGAGGATGAGTGCTGCTGTTTCACCTTTGTCGAGCAGGGCTCGGATGTCGTCCGTGGCTGCGATGAGAGCGGTCTCGGTGCTGTGGTTGGTTCTGAATCCGGACTGTGACGGGTCGAGGGATCCGTTCGTCTCGAGGAAGGCGGCCAGTTGCTTGTTGACGACCTTTTCGATGACTTTGGCCGGGAAGGGAAGGAGCGAGATGGGGCGGAAGTTCTTGAGGTCGGTTGGGTCCGCTGTTGGTTTCTTCAGCAGGGCGCTGAGCTCGGCGTGCTTCCAGCTCTCCGGGAAGGTTGCTGTGTTGAAGGAGGCGTTGATGATGTCTCGGAGGTGGGGTGCGATGGTGGGGGCCGCTTTGTTAAAGACGTGGTGGGGGCACGGGTCGGTCGGGGATCCGGAGTGGATGGTGTTCATGATGCGAGTTGGATCTTCAGGGGTCACCTCGGTCCATGTCCGGAGGATGGCGGCTGGGAGTGTGGGTTCGAACGATGGGTGCAGGGGGTGAGCGCCGAAGCTGCTGTGAATGTCGGCGATCTTGCGGTGGAAGTACGAGGCGAGGGAGTCGCAGAGGTCCTGTGAGGGGGCGATGTCGTTGTTGCCGGTGCTGGGGTTGGAGAATTCCTTGACGATGTTGAAGAGCTCCTTGCTGTCATGGGCGTTCTTGTCCAGTCGTTCCTTCAGAGATTTCCTCTTGGTGGTGCGGATGAGCTGGTGATGCCTGCGGGTTGCGAGTTTGAGGGCGGCCATGTTGTCGGCGGTCTTGTCGAGGAGCCAGGCCTTCTCCAGGGTGCGGCAGGCCTTCTTGGAGTCCTTGAGTTCGTCGGTGAACCAGGGGGCCTTCTTGCTTCTGGGCCTGGTGAGTGGGTCCTTCAGTGGGGCGAGGTTGTCGGCGCTAGTGGACAGCCACTGCGTGAAGTTGCGGGCTGCTGTGTTAGGATCCGGTGTCCTGGCCGGAGGGTTCTGGCTGAGGGAGGCGGTGAGCTGGTCGGCGGTGATCTTGCTCCAGTTTCTGTGTGGAACCTGCCTCGGGTGGTGGTGGGCCGTGTTCTTTGCGAAGCTGAAGTGGACGCAGCTGTGGTCGGTCCAGTGGAGTCCGGTGGAGTGACTGAAGGAGACGTGCTTGCTGGAGGAGAAGATAGGATCGAGCGTGTGGCCGGCGTAGTGCGTGGGGGTGTTGACCAGTTGCTTCAGTCCGAGGTTGGCCAGGTTGGCCAGCAGAGTGGTGGAGTTGCGGTCGTTGGTGTTCTCCAGGTGGAAGTTGAGGTCCCCGAGGAGTATGTAGTCGGTGGAGTGGAGGGCGTGTGGGCTGATGAAGTCCGTGATGTCATCGCAGAACTGTGCCCGTGGTCCCGGGGGTCTGTAGATGATGGTGCCTCTGAGGGTCGTCTTGGGGTCGGTGTGGATCTGGAAGTGGAGGTGTTCGGCAGCGCTGAATGTGTTGATGGAGTCAGTCGAGATGCGAATGGTGCTCTTGTGTACGATGGCGATGCCTCCTCCGGTCTGGTTGATGCGGTCTTTCCTGATCTTGTAGCCGTCCGGGATGGCTATGGCGATGTCGGGGGCTGAGGAGGCGTTCATCCAGGTTTCCGTGAGGAAGGCGACGTCAGGGGATGCGTTGTCGAGGAGGTTCCAGAGCTCAACGGCGTGTCTGTGGACGGAGCGGGTGTTCAGAAGGATGCACTTCAGGTGATTACTGCTTCCAGTCCCGGTGGGTGTGGTGCAGGATCGGAGGCAGGAGAAGTTGCAGGAGCGGCAGACGAAGGGTCCATGGGTGCGTCGAGGGGTCGCTCTGTAGCATCCGGGAGTTCGGGTGGTGTTGAGAGCGAAGAGCGTGGCGAAGTCGTAGGTCCTGTGGGGGGGCTGGCGGGTGCGGGGACCAGGGGGTCTGGCGCTGGGTGCGGTCCAGGCGCGGACGGGCGCAGACGGGCTTACCTTTGACGCACCTTCGGCGCACATAAGGCGCTCCCGCTGCGCGCGTCCGCTGCGCGGTCGCGGAGGGGGCGTCATAAATAAGGAGCCGGGAGGGAGGGTCAGCGGGAGGCGGGAGCGGGGTGGCCAATGGGCAGGGAGGGGGGGCGGGACTGAAGGAGGAGGCGGGAGTGGGAGTGTGTGCCTGGGGCAGCGGCGCCGAGAAAAAACGGCGGGAAAACCGGCGGGAAGCGACGGAGCCCAAGGAGTGACCAGGTAAGTGGCGGTGGTCAGCGGGCGTGAGGAGTGAAGGTAGCGGCGTGGGTAGCGACCAGGAAGCAGCAGGCGTTACCTGGGAGGCGGAGGCGAGATGCAGGCAGCGGCGTCAGGTAGGTGGTGAGGAGCGGCAAACAGGCGTCAGGCAGCGGAGGCAGGTAGGTAGCAGCAGTGGGAGGGAGCGTCCGTCTGTGAAGGCACAGGGGGTCGCACTGACCAGCCCGCGGGGTCCCCTTAAATAAGGAGCCGGGAGGGAGGGTCAGCGGGAGGCGGGAGCGGGGTGGCCAATGGGCAGGGAGGGGGGGCGGGACTGAAGTAGGAGGCGGGAGTGGGAGTGTGCGCCTGGGGCAGCAGCGCCGAGAAAAAACGGTGGGAAAACCGGCGGGAAGCGACGGAGCCCAAGGAGTGACCAGGTAAGTGGCGGTGGTCAGCGGGCGTGAGGAGTGAAGGTAGCGGCGTGGGTAGCGACCAGGAAGCAGCAGGCGTTACCTGGGAGGCGGAGGCCAGATGCAGGCAGCGGCGTCAGGTAGGTGGTGAGGAGCGGCAAACAGGCGTCAGGCAGCGGAGGCAGGTAGGTAGCAGCAGTGGGAGGGAGCGTCCGTCTGTGAAGGCACAGGGGGTCGCACTGACCAGCCCGCGGGGTCCCCTTAAATAAGGAGCCGGGAGGGAGGGTCAGCGGGAGGCGGGAGCGGGGTGGCCAATGGGCAGGGAGGGGGGGCGGGACTGAAGGAGGAGGCGGGAGTGGGAGTGTGCGCCTGGGGCAGCGGCGCCGAGAAAAAACGGCGGGATATTCATGTGACAGTGGCGGCTTCTGTTGGAACGCAAATGTGAAAAAGAACAAGGTGAGTATATTGTCAGAAAACCAAACGACTGCTATTGATTGTTAGTATAAGAAATCCCCTGAATTTTTATAAGTGTTTTAATAAGCGCTCTTCACACCCTTGACTGCAGATCCCCACATAGACATCCAACAACTTCCTGAAAGTACTCTCCATTCACCTCGCAGTAAGAATAAGACTTTCTAAAGATTTACTCTCAGACAAGGTATAGGGGTGTACGTGTCAATATTTCAAAACTACTAGTTTAGAAAGTAAGGTCCAAAACACACAGTACAGTAAACATTAAAAATAAAATTTACATTTTAAATATAATAAAAATTAAATGTAGAATCAGCACATTAATTATCGGTTCAATATTCGCCACTAAAAAGTTATGGAATAGAGGAAATCAAGTTATAGTAACATTTTCAGTTAAAGCTGATGCAGCTAAACCTTGACAAAGAAGGATGAGTGAACCATTACAAATATAATGAAAATGGCAAAATGTGAGAAAAGCTTCTACTACGGAGTATTTTTTAACTAGGACCAAAGTGAAAAGGTAGACTTTGTAGCAAGTGGATGAGGCCGGCCTGGTGCTACAGACTGAGCATAAAAGGAAAAGTGACCTTCACATTTAGAAGTCTACTTAGAAATTGCCTTATTCATGAGTTGAAATCGAGAGGATCTGGCAATGCCAACAGAGGGGAAGAAGTGATGATTCTCTGCAAATCTAGCAAATTCAGACAGCTAGGTTTGGATCAGGAGTCTGTGGTTTCAGGTATCCAGTGAGGAAAACTGCTTTGGAAAAGTTTTGCTGGAAAAAGCTCAGGATATCAGGCAAGTGTACGTTTTCTGCTTCTGTACGACTGTTGATATTTTAAGCAAACCATAGACTCTTGAGAATTTGATCCATGCACTGTAAAACTGTTGAAATAAAAAAAAAATCCTTAGTGATCTAACAGTTTGAAAAGAAGATATGTGCCTAACTTATTTTTCTTCGCACTTTGAACTCCTTCCAAACTGATATATGTGGTTGATCCTATGGAAAATTTCAAATAAAGCCTTTACAGATGGAAAAGCTAGACGTTGCAAAGAACCTTCAATCCCTGAAATGCCTCGTGATGTTCTGATATGTATGGGTGATCTAGACTTGAAATAGTGCATCCCAGTCCACTCTCATAATCTGAATAACATACTAGATCTGGTTAAAGATAGAAATTTAGCAACAGCGTTTTCAGCGGTTCCTTTGGCTTGTTTAGACCATGCCAAAAAGTTCTCTTTATTTGCTGTTTGCAAGTATTCGAACTAAACCACCCCATTAACTTCTGTGACAAAAGGAACAGGAAGATCTCTTATAGGGGCACTCTGACCTCATAATGGGCAAGTTAGCCAAGCTTTCTAATCAAGATCTTGTCTCTCAGTTAGCTTTTAAATCAATCAATCAGTCAAATCAAATAGAGCTTGTAAAGCGCACGGCTACTCTATAGAGTATCCCAGCACTAAAGGTACATTGACCGCTGATCTCACAGGATAGGAACATAAACTAAAAGGCACCATTAAAAAGCCAGGTTTTCAAGTTGTGTCTAAACAAGCCAGAATCCTTAATAGCATGAAGGTGCAGGGGAAGAGCATTCCATCTCGTAGCAGCTAGCACAGAGAAAGAGGTGCCTCCCTATTTCTTCCTCTTAGGCACCACTGCCAGCAAGGCATCTGCGTAAAGTTCTGGATAGTTGATAGTGAGGAAGTCGCTTAGTTAGATAGTTGGGGCCTAGTCCATAGAAAGCTCTGTGGGCTAGCACCAGTCACTTTATTCTCGCCCAGATGGGAAGTCAGTGCAACTCCTTGAGATGGACCTGAACAAGGATGTTTCCCAGAATATTAAGCAGGAGCTGGGCTGCAGAGTTCTGCAACAACTGGATTCTCTTAAGTTGGTACAAAGGGAGAATCCAGTATACATTGGCATAGTCCAGCCAGGATTATATGGGTATGGACTACAATCCCCTTGACAAGGTGCCGGGAGCAGGAACAAGAGCTTCCTCAGAAACCAGAGAAGGCCAAAAAATGTCCCGACTACTATCTCCAACTGTGTCTTTTAGAGCAGGTGGTTGTTCATTTCACTCCCAGATTCCTAACCACTAAGTGGGGTTCGGAGGAGATGGTACAGAACTAGGACAAACCTCACCAACCCACAAATTGGGAAGGATGCAATAAAAGAGTACCTCTGTATTACTCGTGTTGCACTGGAGATCACTCTGGCACATCTACTGGAACACTGCTAACAGACACACTTGAATCTATTTTCGGCACTAGAGATGTTTCCATCCCAAGTAAGAATGATTTGTGTGATGTCAGCGTAAGATATGACCTGCACTCGAAAGGATTCCACCAGGGTTGAAGAGACATTAAACAATGTCAAACTTAAGGCAGAGCCCGGAGGCACCCTAAACTCAATAGATTTGGAGTCAAACTCAAATGGCAGCATCCACACAGACGGACATCTGCTCGATATAGCACGTTGTATAAACCAATTCACTATATAGTCCAATACAGTCGGCCTTTCCCTGCCTTTTAAGAAGGAATTTATTTACCCAGCCTCTGCCCAGCATGCATTTTCCTGTAACATATAACCTGGAACAAGTTGGAACCTTGACAAGGCGGGATACATGCCTATTGTTCAAACCACTGCCAGCTCTCGCAGGAGGGTCCTGCATTATCTAAAAAAACGTAGGCACCTTAATTTGCATTTGAAAACTCCAGAGTTTATTGTATTACAATTTAAAGTAAATGTCCTTCAATTGATTTAGGCTGGCATTTACTTTCCTAAGAATTCCTGACTTAGGAGTCTGAGAAGGAACATTCTGGAAAAAGATGAGATAACCCTGCTTAGTGCTGGCCCAGCACACATGGAGCCTGGAATAGCCTGCAGGGATACTGCCCTGCCAGCTCACAAGCAAGCAGTATAGCAAGGAGAATACCTCAGCCAGTCACATTGCTTGTTCAGTTTAAAAGACCGAGGCAGCCAACTAAGTGCTGGTCCCAGCAAGAAAACAGCCTTCCCTAGCCCACCAGGGATCCCCACTGCTCAATCATTCACCACCCCATCCTACTAGGAGGGACCACACATCTTCCTAGAACACATCCAAACCTGAAACAATTCCATACAAAGCTGTAAGCCTTCCACGAGACCACAAAAACTGGTGACTTCACTACATGATACCCTCTAGCAGACCACACTCACCTTTCAGTATCCCAACTCAACCCAGACCTGTACTAGTCTGCCTGAATTAACATACCTGACCTTTCCAGGTGCCATCACAGCCTGATACCCACCACAGCGCACCGAAGTAGTGCGAGCCTGACGTCAGCCTGCACTAGCTTGACTTGAGAAAATCTCGCTCTCCCTCTAATTGAGGTCTAGCTCAATTAGAGCTCGCCTGAAGGGGCTACTATCCTGTTTATAATATACAGAATTATAAACATTTTCAACATCATGTATAACACATATTTCTGCATCATGCGATCACTCTAGCAGATACAGAGCAGTGTAGTTATTCATGCCTGCCATCAAAAAGGTTTTGTGCATGTTTTAGAATTAAGAATGTCATAAGGGTTAATGTGCATGCCACAAGTTTATTGTATGCAGCGCATCTTATGACGGGAAATGAAACAGTGCTATATGCTCCAGTAAGACCACCCCAGCTGGTGAGCCCTAGTACCAATTCTATCTCTTGGGAAACGCACCTGTTTCACCACAGTCACAGATACGGCATTAGATAAGGAAGCGTGTTACCTGGGAGGAATCAGGATGGCAGTCCCTACTGAGCACTACCATGTTCTCTTGATAGCTGCGGTATAGAAACAGCTGTTTGTACTCTTCAGTCCTGCTTCTCTCTGGTGCCCTCAAGGATACAATGTTCTTTGTATAGGTTGAGGGTGACATTTTGTCAAGTGGTTTTAGCTGTTGAACCAGTTGATTTTGGCTTTAGCCCCAACTTCACCACTAGATCAAAATGGCCCAGCATGTACATGAGTTTCTAAAGCCGGTGTCTTTTTTTCTCTTAACTGAGAGTTTACAAACAGGCTAGCACTCGCTACTATAGTGTGTGGAAAGTCACATTACGTCACTCAAAAGATTTGCTGCGATTAACCTACACTTGCCAGGCTCAATTACAAACAATGACTGTCAGGTTGTTCAGATCCAACAACCAGTGCCAGAAGGTCTGTTCACTAGCAGCCAACCCTGCGGGAGTTTCTGTTCCTGTTCTTCAGTGTTCACCTCTTCCAGATATGCTAGCACTCCGCCCAGGTACTTGGCTGGTTTCTCTACTGGCTAACATTAATGAGGCATTTTTTTCAATATGTAAATTCACCAATAATCCCTTTTCTTACAGAAAATCTTTGCACGCTATGATGCTGATCGTTCAGGCACCATCAATAGCTATGAGATGCGCAACGCTGTCAATGAAGGAGGTAATGTTCTGTGGGGTTAACTGATACACAAAGGGATTCTTTGTCCTTATCTGAAGAGGAGTCAGCCTCCTCTTTTTCTGAACTTTCTACTCATTCCTTTCTGTTGTTAATCTGTCTTTGTCTCACTGTTAGTTCTTCTGCACATTTTTCTGAATTCCCATGTCTATGTTGATGCATCTCTTCTTCTCAGTTAGCTCTTCTTTTGATCTAGTTTAACTTTTTCCATCTTGTCTGCAGTCTCCCTATGGGTTCCTATTTTAATCTTGTTTTGTCTTGAGTCTGTTTAGAGGTATTCCCTATCTGACTTGTATCCATATTTATGTCTTTATTCTGTTTGTGGAGGCCATTATTCAGATTATAAGAACAGAAGTTATATTACCACTACAGGATAGAGTATTAAAATGAGGACATGACATTTTACAAGTATGTTTGAGAATCTGATGTTACTTCCATTTTCTTCTCATGTTATGATTAGAGCTCCTAGATCAGATGAAAGTTGTTTGCAAAATAACTACAGTAGAGTCACAGTTTTCTCCAGACACCAGATGCATCTCGAAGAGTTTAATACTGTCATGGCTTGTGCATTAGACACCTTAAACCCTAAAGAATGTAAGCCCATAAAGAACAGGGCAAATGTGAAAATAGTTTACCCCTGCGCTCGGAGCGGAAAGATCCTAGCTGAGCCTTTTGGAAAGAAGCTGGAAGAAAACCTATTTTGATGACTCAGAGATTACATTTATACAACAGTCACGAATCCGGCAAACTTTAGCCCTGTTTCTATCCTTAAAACACATTGAAAGCCCAATCATTGTACAACTCTAGAATTTTTTTGATAGCAACCAGTTACATAACCCACTTGTGGTAAATATTTAAATTACCTGTACTATTTTTATACGGTAAAAGTCTAGTAAGAATAACTCAGAAAAATAAGAGGCAGAATCCGTGGTATTTGAGGTTATAAAAGGGAATTTATTCCTTACAAAGGAATGATGGTTCGAACCAGGCAATCGAGTTCCGTCACCACGAAGGTTCAGGAAGGGATCAGCAATACATTATTGACAGGTTATAGTATATATAGTAAATGTATTACAATAAAGACAGATGCAGGAGGTGTAACAGCTGATAAGAATACACATACGTAATGAAAAGGCGTTACAATAGGCGTGCATAGAGGCGTATACTAAAAACGTCATTATGATGATGACACAAGTGGGTGGATCCATAAGAGAATCCTGCAAAGTCAGCAAAAAAATACATGGCAGAGATGCGCGCGCAGCCGCATGACGTGTGATTGACGCGTAACTAAAGGGTGAAGGGAACTTGACATTTAGCCCTATATGAGGAGACAGAAGTCTGGGATGTCAGGACAACCTAGTCCCAAATCATATCTAATATCTTGTGTTTAAGGAACTATATTATCTAGAAGGAAAGTTCTTTTCGGACAAAGCCTATTTTATACTGACTGCTAGTGCGTGTGCAAGCGTCTAAGTGTCTACATGAGATGCGAGGGGGCATGGGCCTACCATGGTAACGAAAGTCATGAATTACTTGCTAGAAGACAGTAAGGCCGGGCCCTTTGCTCTGCAGCTGGAGTGATGTTTACCTAAGCTACTAGACAGGAATGCATTTCTCGAGGAGCGGGGCAGATAACTTGAAGGCTGAATACGGTTTTGGCAGGCAACAGGCCGGGCTAGGCACCGTTAACCGCGCAGGAAGTAAGACAAAGTTCATGGATACAGATGCAGGTCCAGGCTGGAGCATTCAGAGGCAGAAGCAGGAAAAGCTCGATGGCAGAATTCAGGGCCTACCTTGCCAGAGCTGGAAAACGTGAAAAGTATACCATATAAAGACGGTGGCAAGGCATACTTAGGAACGGAATATCTGACCCATTCATGGCAGATCTGAAAGAGGACATATTAACGTTGGACACAATTGTATTTGCGTTTTCATAGCTTGAAGTGGAGGGAACATACATGTACTTGTGGCATGTACATGGAGCCGTTGGGGTCTAGATAGGGGACACAATTGATCATAAAAATTCACATTTCCTCATTCCCTCCTTGTCCCCTACGGACCCTTCATGAAATATCGATCTTCAGGAATCCATCAATCTGTTCATATAACATCATTTGCTCTTCTTTCTTCTTCCGGGATCTTGAATGAAAACTTGAACGTGGAATACACGATGTGGCACACAGGCCGCAAATCGCTGGTCCACATTGTAGACACAGGCAACAACTGAATACTATGAGAAGGCCAATACCTAGGAAGGATAGGACTTTCCATCCCCAGGCTGACAACACGCTCCAAATCCAACCGGACCATGTCCAGGTGCCTGGATTCTGATGTATCTGGTTTGCAATCTTGTGAAGACGAGTTATGGCTTTATATACGGATGGCGCGTTTTCTGGAATGAAAACACAGCAACTTGATCCGATGACCCTACAGGCTCCGCCCCTATCAGCTAGGATGACGTCAAGGACAAGACGATTTTGGAGAACAACAATCCGCATCGCAGACTGCTCCTCTGTTAAGTTGCCTAGGGCGGAAGTAGTTTCATTCACTACTGCTTCAAGAGTTCTGGTTAATCTACGTATCAGTTTACTATTTGAGACCACACCTATGTAAGGAAAGAGACCTTTATTGAAGTCTGTATATTGTTCCCATGCTGTTTCAGTGTAGTCAACAATCGGGATATCTCTCTGGGGTCTATGGTGTACTAGATTGGTATTTCTATGATAATCAGGAGGGGCTAGGAAAACAGGTGGCAGAAGGAATGCAATGTAACAGGTACCATCCCAATCTAGAGGTAGGCGTATATATGCGGTATGACCACATATAAAGTAGGAATGACGGGAAGCTCTAAATGTAGACTTGCCTTTATCACTGAATTCGATCACAGTAGTACATTTACTATGACCCAGGTGTACTGAACCATTCTTTCTTACACAGAATTCACCTTTGACTGGTAATACTGACATAGCCGGCAAGACTAGTACAGCTTCAGATTCAACATTCAGAATCATGAGGTTAAGTGTAAAATTACCTAATCCATATACTTCATTTTCTAGATCAGTTCCTGTTCTTTTGGGAAGTCCCTCCTTGTTAGGATAACAGGCTTTAAGTAAAGCTGAGTTCAGGTTTCCCCATATCCAGTTGCTCTGGTAAACTACAGTGTTTGAATCTAAAGAGTTAATCAAACTAAACCATGCTCCACAGGAACCATTGTGTGTGAACGGGTACGGGAAGAGAGGCAGAACTCCTTTGTATTTCTGATAGGGAGGAAGTCGGCCACATATCCAACAATTTGTAGCATTGCTGGTCTGATGGAAGTGATGTAACATACTAATGAATGTGTTGTTGCGCAGCGCAAATCTATAGGACAACTCATGTGGAGGTAGTTCACTAAAAGAATGTTCGGCAGTAGCATTGTAAGCAGGACGAGCACGCTTGAAAATAGGATAGTACATGTGCAACAGTATACTTGCAGCAATAATAAAAAGACTTAGAAAAAACATAATCAACAATGTTACTATACAGTGGCTATGAAGTGATTTACAATATGCATGTTTTTCGAGCTGTTTCTGTCTATTTCTTTCTCTAATTCGGTCTAGAGGATACATGTTAAAGACTAAATTCAACCGATTCACCTTGGAGAGGACTTAAACAATCGAATTGTCTGACTTGCTAGACCTTAGTTTCAGTTTATAGTTTTTAGATTCGGTCCTTTCAACCAGGGGGAGTTTAGAATCAGTCTCTAGAAGGGGGCAGGGCTGAGAGTTCAGATCAGATGGTAGTCCATGAAATTTCTTGATATGGCTAGAGTGTAACCAACCCTTGCGACCCTCGACCTTCACTGCTGTCCTTGTGGTGAGAAGTACCAGTCTTGGGGTATGCCAGCGAGGCTCCAACGGGCTCCTCCTGTCGAAGTTTCTGATGAAAACGAGATCTCCAGGAACCACTTCATGGGGCTTCACCTCGGTGTTGTCGGGAAAGGCTGCAGCTACCTGTGAACGGCAAGATTGTAGTGCAGACATCAAGGAAGCAAGGTAATCCGTCAGCATATTACAATCAACATCAGTGATTTTACGAGGTATAGGCGTCCCCCACATATTTGGTGGCCTACCGAAGACCACCTCGTACGGGGATAGCCCTGTGCGAGAATGTGCTACCATTCTCATGTAAAATAGTGCAACTGGCAAGGTTACTATCCAGTCAACACCTTTCTCTCTACAGATTTTAGAAAGTCGAATTTTCAGGGTCTGATTATGACGTTCCACGAGACCTGCTGCCTCGGGATGTCGGACACAGTGGAATTTCTATTGATAGCCTAACAAGAGTGAAATGTGTTTCATTAGCTCGGATGAGAACGGCTGGCCATTATCTGAGTACACGATACGGGGCAAACCATACCGTGGGAAGAATTCACGAACTAACTGCTTGGCAGTAGTCGGGGCAGTGTAATCTGAGACGGGATATGCCTCTGTCCAACGGGAAAGAGCGCATACAACTACGAGAACATATTTGAATCCTCGACATCGTTCCATCTGGATATAATCCATCTGGAGGACTTCAAAAGGGTGATCGGGAGGTTGGAATCCACCCTGCTCTACAGGTACGCCTTTACCTGGATTGAACTGACAACAAATCATACAAGTTCGGACTTTCTGTTTGGCTGCAGCTCGTAAGTGTTTGTTGAACCAAATGTGTTGAATACTGTCTAACATAGCTTTTTCTCCTAGATGTGCGGGACTATGTATTGTGTTAATGATAACTTGAACCATTGAGTCGGGGAGAAACCACATAGATTTTCCCTTCGTCATCCATCCCTGATCTGTTTGGATCCCTCCTAATTCAGTCCATTTCTTTATTTCCTCTGGTGTAGCATGTGTCTGTATGTCAATTATATCAAGGGCGGGATCCCTAACTGTCATGCAGTGTGTTGATGTCGGAACTATTGTCTTTGTCACGTCCGTTGCGTGATTCCTATTCTGTGCTGCTTGCTTAGCTGTTCGGTCTGCTAGGTCGTTACCCTGGGAAATAATATCGGTGACCTTAGTATGGGCTTTGCACTTCATGATAGATATTGAAGTAGGTAGATGTATTGCATCTAACAGAGCTTGAATGAGGGGACCGTGTTGAATGTTGGCCCCGTGAGAAGTCAAATAACCTCTCTCTCGCCAAAGGACTCCGAAGTCGTGTACAACTCCAAATGCATAACGTGAATCTGTGTATATGTTAACCTTTCTATTCTTGGCTTGAATACAGGCTTGTGTCAGAGCAATAAGCTCTGCTGCTTGAGCTGATAATGTGTCAATACAATTTGTTTCAATAACTTCGGTGTCTGTCGTGACTGCATAAGCGGCCACTAACTCTCCTATACTTGTTCTCATACATGAACCATCCACATAAAGTGTCAGGTCTGGGTCTGGTAATGGGACATCTGTCAAGTCTTGTCTGGGTTTTGTCGTAATAGTAATGACTTCAATACAATCATGTGCCAGTGGGTCTGTTCCACTTAATGGCAAAAGTGTGGCAGGATTTAATGTACTACAACGTCTGATTTCTATGTGTGGCTGAAATAATGTTAATTCGTAACCTGTCAGTCGTGCTATAGTCAAGTGTTGTGTTTGTGTCCGGTTCAAGAGAACCTCTACTGCGTGTGGTACTTGTACTGTCAATTGATGTCCTAATACTATGGAATCGCTTTGTCTGATCGCTAGAGCTGTCGCTGCAACTGATTTCAGGCACGCAGGAAGAGCTTGAGCTACGGGATCTAAAGTGCTAGAAAAGTAAGCACATGGTTTGTGTGATCCTGCTTGTTCCTGAGTGAGTACTGACAAAGCAGTACCTTCACGTTCCGTAACAAAGAGTGTAAAAGGCTTACTGTAACATGGTGTCGCTAAAACAGGTGCTTGGCATAAAGCTTTCTTTAAGTCTTCAAAAGCTTGTGTATGTTCTGGAGTCCAAGGGAGGACAGTCGATGTCGCTGCCTCCTGGGTTGTCAACTGAATGAGTGGCTTTGCTAAAAATGCGTACTGGGGGATCCATTGCCTACAGTACGAAGTGAGGCCTATGAAGGCCCGTACCTCCTTTTGTGTCTTGGGTGGGGGCATGTCTACAATTAACTGGATACGGTCAGGTGTGAGCTGTCTCCCCCCCTTGGACAGCAAGTGCCCAAGGTACACAACTTGCTGGGCACAGAATTGCAGCTTCGAAGGGGACACCTTGTGCCCCTTGTCGGCCAGAAAATGTAAAACCGTCAGTGATGCTTTTTCACATTCGGGTTCGCTTCGGGCGGTGATCAGCAGATCATCGACGTACTGAAGCAGTGCAGTGTTTACTGGCATGTGGATACTGTCAAGTTGTCTTTTCAGTGCTTGGCTGTATATGCTAGGACTTTCTGTAAATCCTTGAGGTGCGCGTGTGAATTTAAAACTTCGTCCATTTAAAGTAAAACCGAACAAATATTGGCTCTCCGGATCGATTGGGACGCTGAAGAAGGCGTTCTTGAGATCAATTACAGTAAAGAACGTTGCTTCTGAATCAATGGCTGTCAGTAATGAAGAGATATCTGGGACCACGGGGTATTGTGGTACAATGCATTTATTTAATTCGCGTAGATCAATAACTAATCGATATACTGGGGGTGCTTTTGGATCAGTTCGTTTAAGAATCGGAATGATCGGAGAATTACATATATTGGAGTCGGTTTCCACAACCACTCCTTGTGCAATGAGCTCGTCAATGATTTGCAGTAAAGCCACTACAGCCTCTGGAGGTAACTTGTATTGTCGCATTCGTGGTAATACCACTCCTGCTTTGAGTGTGACTTGATATGGTGTAATATGCATACAACCTACATCAGTGGGGCCTTTTGCCCATAAATGTGCAGGTAGATTCTGTAACCGGTGATCCATGTCTCTTGACACGTAGTGACCTTTAAAGTCACGCAAAAATAGTCGTACTCCGTCCGGAGAACAACATATTATAGCTCCTAGAGCTTTCAATGTTTTTATACCTAACAAGTTTTCTGGGCAAGATTTTGTAAGCAATAGATCTGTAGTCCGTGTCAATGGACCAACTTTAAGTGCAAGCGGTTGCGATACTTCGTTAATAGTAGTCTTTCCTGAAAAACCAAGGGAAATATTTTGTGAGCCTGAGAGGGGTGCCCCTGGGACTTCGTTGTGACTTATAGTTGTTCTGCTTGCCCCTGTATCAAGTAAAAACTTTCTTTCTTTCCCTAATACTTGACTCTGTACATAAGGACCCTCTTGATCTACAGGAACCTCAATAAGGGGTAAGCCAACTTCCCTCTCTAGGCTACTTCATGTGTAGCGCTGATAATCTGGATAGTCATTTTGTGCATATTGGTACATCTGTTGTGTCGTGTTTTGTGTTGCGGCAATAGACTGTGGCTGCGGTACCACTACGGTCTGTTGTGGAACTGGCATAGGCTGTACATGTTGAGGTGCTTGTTGTTGGATCTGATCCTGTCTAGGCGGTCGTGGTCTCTCCTTGGTTTTACCCGTAGAGATATTATGTTTCAGAACTGCACACTCGTTTATATAATGACCTGGCTGTTTACAATAGTTGCATGTCCCTTTAACGGGAATCGCTGAATTACTGGACTGTGTCGCACCCTTTTTATGACCGTCAGCTGGAACTGACTGAGCGACGAGCATTTTCATTTTCGTGTCTTTCATACGTCTTTGTTCGTGTTCTTGTTCTTCTCTAATTCTATTCTGGTGATACTGTAACATTTGTAACATTTGTGAAGGAGTGTTAGCTTGCCAAGTGCTCTCAACTTTCAATACTCTGTTTTTGACCTGTGGCAGGGAATTCTCGACTAGTTTTGTTACAAAAAGATGTGGATATGAATCGCTACTTGCTTTCAGGCCGCTATTAATACCAAAACATTTTTCAAATCGGGAATAAAAATCACTAGTGTCTTCATCGGGTTTCTGTTTGCAAGCTGAGATTGCTCCCCAGTCTTCCTTCTTCGTAGTTAATAAACGTGGCAACACTTGTACCAATAATCCTGGTAATGCTTTAGTTTTGTCCCCAAGCCCTACGCCTGCAGTTCGGGCATTTTCTTCGTTTTCTAATGCTGTCCAATCAATCTTTTGGTCTCCCACTTCCCACTCCTTTTCTTTGAGTTTCTCATAAATACCGGCAGGCAATAATACTTTCAATATTTTCATAATGTCAGGATAGGTATAATCACCCATGAGTAACATGTCCTTTAGTTCACGGTGGAAACCTGCTGGATCCTTATCATGGCTGGGCACTAATTTTTTCATTTCCAACAGTTCTATTTTAGTTATGGGCGTGTACACAAACACGCGTCTAAACGTATTATCATCATTTCTAACTGGGTGTACTTCGCGTAAGGGATTCTGTCTGTCTATGTAATACGTTTTTCTCTCCATGGAAGGAGCTGGATCATGTTCTGGACACAAAAAGGCACTATATCTATGTCGGTATTCTAGAATTTCTTTAATTAGATCGGTACCTAGACCTCTCCATTTATTCAGGAGTAGTTCTATCAATATATCAGGTAGGGGACCAGGATCGGAGTGTTGGCCTTTATATAATATAAGGAGATGTTGTATCATGTATATACTAGCTAAACGCTGTTCATCTGGGGTGAGATTCAGAAACGTGTGTGCTAGCGCATCATTACTGTATTTTTCAGAGCTGTCAGCCCATTGTACTGCTGACCTGGCTAATTCTTGTTCATCCATAGAATCAAGCACATGGTACCCCCTTCGTTCTCGAAGTAATTTATCAGTAGCCTGGAATAAGTGTTCAGGGGTCCTTGGATTTGAGATAGCTGTTTGACAAATTCTGTTACATTCTGGATACATCGGACGTATTGGATATTTGAAAGATCTTCCTTTTCCTACATAAGCTATCGTTTGTCTAGCTGGTAATTCTAATTGTCCTGTGTTCATTTCTGACTGTTCCTCCTCCTCTTCCTCCGATTCAGTTTTATCTGCTTCTAATCTTCTTTCATGTATTCGTTCTACTTCTTTTCTGATCTTTCGGCACATGGCTTCTATATTCTTCTGTTTATCATGTTTTCCGTCGGTTATATTCTGACCCCACCTGGTAAGTACTTGCATTTCCTCCGGCTCTACCTCAGGCCTATCTCTGTTTCTGATCAAGCAGTTTATGAAAAAACGTAACAATAATCTCTGTATATCTACTTTCTGGTATTCCATGGCCTCGCCAATACTTTCAGGACCTTGCCCTGTTTGGACAAAGCGATATATTTTGTCTAAATGTTCAACCATTCCTGGTAATGTCATTAAATAGTTTGCGGCTCGGCGTAAACGTACTGAAGATAGCAACATTCTGTCGTGTTTACCTGGCACTGGGTCATATCTACTATCTGTAAGAGGCTCATTTAATATATTGTCATTAGCTCTTTGCGGTGTACGTTGATGTGCTAAATCCCTACAAGTCAATCTAGTTGTTGGCGGTGGCGTGGAAAAACCTCCTGTCGCACCTCCTGAGGTGCCAAGTCCAAAAGGATTTGTTGGGTGTAGGGTAGAGAGTGTGGGTGTAGGAAGGACTGTAGAAACAGATGGAAAGGTCTGAACGTGAGGAGAGGTTTGTTGCTGCGGAGGTTGGTGCAGCTGATCTTGGGGTCGAGCGTCATTAACAGGTGGTGTGCGTTGCTGCGCACCATTAGCATATTCGGGGGCTGCGTCATCTAAATAGGAGGAAAGGAAAATGTCTTTTGCGGTCTTGGGATGTACTTTAATCGGGAGTAATGGAGGTGGCAGATCTATTGGTACCTCCAGGGTGGCCTTAGGCAAACCCTCGGCCAGAAGAGGATACATACCATTCATAAGAGTGTTTCGTTGTCTGTCTACTTGTTCTGTTTTTACTCGGGTACCTTCGTCAATTAATATGTTTTCTCGGGCTCTTTCTGAATCTTCCCTACTTTTCTCTTCCTTTCTGAGCGCTTTCTCTGTGCGCCTATGCGATTCTTTACGCCATAATTCAATGGCATCTTTCTGTGACTGTCTGGCTTTCTTTTTCCATAATACTTCTTCTATTCTCATGATGCAATCTGCATCCCATGTTCCAGCAACGGGCCATCTCTGACTCTCTGCTAAATCCTTGGTGTAGTCCACCCATAGATCAAGATATAATACGGCATCTAGGCCATGCTTATGGTACATAAAGTACCCTGGAGTGTCCCTAGGTGGAATGGGAACAGCTTCCTCGAGTATCCCTTTTCTAGTTTTTATCTGTCTTAATTTTGAAAAAAACGGCATCTTGAACCTTGCTACTTAATTCTTTACTCGGTCTTGAACACAATAATTACAATAACCACAATAATGAAGATCGAACAATCACTCATACCACGACATTTAAAACATATCAAAACATTTTAGAACGAACAATAATAATTAGAATAAAACTAGTTAACTGCATAGTACTAAATATACTGTATGTACTGCTAAACAGTACAGATACACTGCTAAAACAGTGCAGACCAGGTTTGTGTACCCAAACCCGTCTTGACCGGCACAAACTAATGTGCACGTCTAGATGCGTCCCCAGCAACGGTACTCACCGGGAAGCACGGAACGGAAGGCCTCGGAAGTCTGGACTGGACTAGACCAAACTGGACTGGACTCGACTCATGACTTAGATACTTCGGAACTTCGGAATCTGGTGGGCCTCTGTATACCTCGGATCTTGCTCTCTCAGCTAGGCTCTGGTCGGGATTCTCCGCACTCCTCACCGCCTCGTCTGGGTGTTGATCGCAGCCTCAGTCGCCCCCGTTGGCCTGAGGGAGATACAGGAAATCCTGCGGGTACGCGTAATTGTCCGTCCGGCTGCGGCAGGAGACCGGGTCTGCAACGCACCTCCGGCGCGTGGGGTGTGAGAGTAGTCCCTGTTCGGGCGCCAATTATGTGGTAAATATTTAAATTACCTGTACTATTTTTATACGGTAAAAGTCTAGTAAGAATAACTCAGAAAAATAAGAGGCAGAATCCGTGGTATTTGAGGTTATAAAAGAGAATTTATTCCTTACAAAGGAATGATGGTTCGAACCAGGCAATCGAGTTCCGTCACCACGAAGGTTCAGGAAGGGATCAGCAATACATTATTGACAGGTTATAGTATATATAGTAAATGTATTACAATAAAGACAGATGCAGGAGGTGTAACAGCTGATAAGAATACACATACGTAATGAAAAGGCGTTACAATAGGCGTGCATAGAGGCGTATACTAAAAACGTCATTATGATGATGACACAAGTGGGTGGATCCATAAGAGAATCCTGCAAAGTCAGCAAAAAAATACATGGCAGAGATGCGCGCGCAGCCGCATGACGTGTGATTGACGCGTAACTAAAGGGTGAAGGGAACTTGACATTTAGCCCTATATGAGGAGACAGAAGTCTGGGATGTCAGGACAACCTAGTCCCAAATCATATCTAATATCTTGTGTTTAAGGAACTATATTATCTAGAAGGAAAGTTCTTTTCGGACAAAGCCTATTTTATACTGACTGCTAGTGCGTGTGCAAGCGTCTAAGTGTCTACATGAGATGCGAGGGGGCATGGGCCTACCATGGTAACGAAAGTCATGAATTACTTGCTAGAAGACAGTAAGGCCGGGCCCTTTGCTCTGCAGCTGGAGTGATGTTTACCTAAGCTACTAGACAGGAATGCATTTCTCGAGGAGCGGGGCAGATAACTTGAAGGCTGAATACGGTTTTGGCAGGCAACAGGCCGGGCTAGGCACCGTTAACCGCGCAGGAAGTAAGACAAAGTTCATGGATACAGATGCATTCAGAGGCAGAAGCAGGAAAAGCTCGATGGCAGAATTCAGGGCCTACCTTGCCAGAGCTGGAAAACGTGAAAAGTATACCATATAAAGACGGTGGCAAGGCATACTTAGGAACGGAATATCTGACCCATTCATGGCAGATCTGAAAGAGGACATATTAACGTTGGACACAATTGTATTTGCGTTTTCATAGCTTGAAGTGGAGGGAACATACATGTACTTGTGGCATGTACATGGAGCCGTTGGGGTCTAGATAGGGGACACAATTGATCATAAAAATTCACATTTCCTCACACTCCCAAGTCGGTATCATCCTGGACTCGGCACAGAGCTTCTGTCCATCCTAGATGACGTGTCTACAGGTAGACTGCACCAGTGTTTGGGCTCTGCTTTGTATCAATCTTTGGCCTTTGACATAATCGGTCATGACATCTTGCTCTCCCATCTGTCTGACCTTAACATCACAGGGTCAGTTTTAGGAAGGATCAAATCTTTCCTAGCAGATGCCCTATGACAGTGCAACTAGTTATTTTCTACTCAGAAAAGAAATCGATGCCTTGAGGCATTCTATAAGGTGCAGCACTGTCACCTTCTTGCTTTATCTGTAAATGTGTGCCCGAATATGCCTCTTTTTTCCGCTGCCCTTACCCCGCATGTTGTTACAACGCGGTTGTTACAACAACCGCGTTGTAACAACGCATACCATTAGCCCGCAAGTTGTAACAATGACTTGCGTAGGGGGGCGCTGGATGTTGGAAGTGTATAATTTACTATTCCAACTCCAGTCTGTGCTGACAGTAGGGAAGGTGTTGGATTTTAAATCCAACACCTTCTCCCCCCTCTGCAAGTCGTTGTTACGACTTGCGGGGTAATCGCATGCGTTGTGACAGCACGGTCATTGTAACGACCACATTTTAACAACATGCGGGCTGACGGTTTCGGGGTCAGGGTTGTTTACCTGTGTGCCCACCAGCACCTCTGGTGTAACCTTTGCAACATATGCAGATGATACTCAGCTTCCCTGACATCCGCCAAGGATGCTCAAAACACCTTGTTTCTCCCAAAGAAGTTAGACCTCATCAAAAACTGGGTGGGCCAAATTGTCTTAAGCTTAACCCTTCCAAACTGAGCTGCCACTAACTCACCATCAAACTTGTGGAGGTCTTAACTTGGCCCCCAAATATGGGAGACTGCCCTGCATCTATCTCAATTGTAAAACAAAACCCTTGAAGTTCTCTTAGATCACAAGATATTCTTGGACCAGCAAGAGGCGGCTGTTTCCAAATCTAGTGTCTTCCATTTAAAGATGGTGAGCAGACTGACACCACTACTCACTTTCCTGCCGAAGATAATTATAATTAGTGTATTCATTCATGCCAGAATAGATTATTGTAATGAAGTTTATCTTGAGAAATGAACCGGAATAAGCTTTTACATATTTAAAATGCGGCTGCACACCTAACCTTTGCCCTGAAGAAATTTGACACATCAGACTTATTTCATACCGTGTACTAGTTTTGACCATGGGAAAATGGATTCTCTTCAAAACTCTCTGCCTGGTTCTTAAAATTTACTATACATCACTACCGTATAAATTATCAGTGATATTAGAAAATATAACCCCACTCAACAGCTAAGATCACATCTTCAGTTTTTGCTGAATGTCCCCACATTTAGGATATTCTCTGGCGAAGTTACATCTGGTAGTGTCCTCGCCACAAAATTGTGGAACAAGCTGTCAATCTCTCATATCTCAAATTCAAACCTGCCATCCGCAAATTCAAGAAAGCCATCAAAATGTTGTTGTTCAGTCAGTCGCCGACCTTTCAGATGTAGTGTAGTTTTTACTGATCTTTTTTTACCCTAGTGGGTACCTATTTTGCACATAGAACTCTGAATATCTGTGGATGTCAGCAGAGATCAGCTTTGAGAGTGGATAATAGAATCCGCACTGTGTACTGCACTGAGAGATCAAGAGCTGCAGGGTTTGTTGGATCTAGATTCAGTGATGCTCTCTTTGTAAAGGGTTTAGTGCATCTCTGTCCCATTTTCAGGCTTCAGTGCATGGTAAGGGAATGAGGAGTACTTACCTGCTAGGGTTTGCCTTAGGTGAGCACTCTCTTGTCTAGAGACTATTTACTGTAGTAGTGTGCAGTACAAGGGTACTCATCTTTAATCTTCCAAGTTAGTTGCTTTTTACCCTACAGATGTTCCAACGACTAGAAAGATTCTGAGAAGTCTAGCGCCATAGTATTAGTCACTCGCTCTGCTACACACTGGGGAGAAACAATGAACTTCTGTGTGCTGGTCCTGCCTTGGAAGTCAAGGCAAAGCAGATAGTCAGAGCGTATTGTGCCCCCTTCTCTTCAGTCTTATGTGACTTGATGGTCTAATATTTTTGGTGGCATCCATCACCGCAGGGAAAAGGGAAATACTTAACAATTGGAAGCAAAACCAAACTTGGCATTGCCTGTAGGTGCATAGTATGTTGAATCTGGGTACCTGTGAAATGTTATCCTGATGCAAAAGATTTCCCATTCTCCTTCGTCGACTGTACCAAAGGTTTTCTGTGTCACCGCTGGAGAATTTAAATCATCAACCTTATATAGGAATCGTCTGATTAAAGGTTTAATATGCAACCAATGCCTGGTGTAGGGCAGACTCACTGTTCATCCATCTCCCCACATTCTTGTTGAATAGTTCTAAAGATTTCCTGCACTGACCTGGTTTTGAGGTTTCCGCCTTCATTAGAACAGATAAAAATAGGGTAACACCATTGCAGCTTTCGATTACCTCCTCCAGAAATCATGGTCCTGAAGATATCTGTACAAATTAATAAATGCTTCCAAGATGACTCTTTAAGCAGAACATCATTTACTCCTGCTTCTTTTCCTAGTGTGATGAGATTAGGTATGGCTGTAGTATAGGATTTTTGGTTTGTGGAATGTTTGACATAAATCAATAGAATGTCAACATGCTAGCAATTTACCATTCTGGTGTTTTTTGATGTACTTCATGCATTTATTTTGTACAGCGCCAAACATGTGCCCTTAACGAGCGCCTGCATGTTCTTTGAAACATTGGAAACCGAGAGAAATACTAAAATGGTAGCACAGACGTAGAATTTAGAGACATAGTGCAAGAGTACATGCAACAAGGGAGCTTTCATAAGAACATCTTCTAGAGAGCTGGAGATAGTGGGCTCTGAATCCTAATGTGTTTCAAATCATGCCCAGCTAAATGATGGTAAACGTCTACGTCTTAAAATATTGAATTTAATGCAATTAAAAGGATATCAGTTTGTGACTCTGTGTAAGGCAGATTTATAGACAATGGCCTAGATTTATGAAAAATGCACGCAACGCAGCGGTACAGCTAAAGTTGCTGTGCTGTGTTGCATGCAAGGGAGAGAACAGAACAGCATCATATCTACTAAGATCTAGCTTCCTCTCTCCCTGTGCTGGTGCACTTTAGGCTGCCATGTGGCAATGCACATATGCTTGCGCCATTGTGCAAGGATGTGTGCGTTCTGTAAGGAATAATATTTGTACTGAAAGGGCACCCATCCAGTGCATAAACTGTGTCCTGTAACACCTTTCCTGCGTTGTATGTTTGCTGTACAATGCAGCACACATGCAAAGAGGGGAGAGGATGTGGCCGAATGGCTAGAGTCGTCGATCTCGAAGCTGGGGAACTGCATTCGAGTCTCGGCAGGGGCGCTCAACATCCTGTGATTCTGTGCAAATCACTCAATCTCCCTGTGCCTAACAAAAATGAATGTGTCAATCTGTAACGCATCTGGTGCTCATGTAAAGTACTCTGATACCGGATACCTTCGGGTCAAGTTTGCACTAATTAAAACAAAAAAGAAAGAAAGTAGGGAAACCAAGGAGAAATGATAATATATCTCCCTTTGTTATGGCTGCATCAAGGAGGCGTAAGATTCTGCGTCAAAGGGTTGTTACATGCATGGTAGTACATGGGTGTTCCCATGCTACCACCCTTGCCTTTTGACGTAAAACTCTATCTACAAACAATAGTAGACAGGGTTGAGCGCCAAAGGTTAATGTCATTTCAGAGCAGGCATTTAGAGGAGAAATGCTTTTATTTATTTTTTCATTTCCGAATTTGCATGCGTGATGCACTGTGCAGCACACATGCAAATTAGGAAACATTTTAAAGTCTGTCTAGCCATAGTATTTTATACAGGAAGGTTACCCTTCCTGTACAAAACCTATGGCAGAGTCAGACATGCACCCTACCACTATGGCGCTAAGGTGTGTGCCTGGCGCATGGCAGCTGAAATCAGCGTCGGCGCTAGGGAGAGGGGAGGAGAGAACCATATCTCTGTAGATATGGTGATCTCCTGCTCCCTCCCTGTCACACAACGCAGCAGCATTTTTGGCTTCTGCGATGCTTTTCGTGGCTTTTGTGAAAATCTTGGCCTTAGTTTGAAGTTGCCCAAAATTTGCTTTGGAACGGAGAACTTTCTTAATTTCATCCTTTAAGACTCTGGGTATACGAGGCAGTATTACACTGTTTTAATACTACTGAAGGTGTTTTAATTAACACATTCACCAAATTTATCATATGATGATGAACTGGATAATTTGCAACATGCTGCTACCTAAACTATATAGTGCTTTATTAACAATTTGTAATATGGTGTTATTTAAACATAATGCCTTTATAATTATATAAATAGGAGCAAAGCTGAACTGATCGACCTCAATAAGTGACATAGCATTTGGTTGGTCAGTTTCCAGTAACTTGCTATGATTGAACATTTACCACTTTACTACCTCAGCATGCACTTTTTCTAAACAACAGCATCTTTTAAAATTATTTTTTTTTTTTAATTAAATGGTTTTTATTAATCACATACAATAAAACGTATTTACACTTGAGCAGGGGATTCAAATGGAGTTTTAGATTATAGGTGAGAAAGTGAACTGGATGGATGATGGAGAAAGAGAGGAAAGGCAGAAACTGCATTAAAAGAAGACAGCTGTGCAAAGCAGACAGACCCCGTCAACTGGATTGGGAAGATGGCATAACAGAGATCTGAGGCATAGCACAGGCTGCGTTATTGATGATACTGCAGTGAAAAAACAATATAACAACATTAGTATGTGATTGAGATTTGATGTTAGATAAGGTGAGATATGCAAAGGACAATGCTCACCACTGAATGAGTTGTTTTGTAGTGTGCCACATTCTACAATGAGGTCACTTTTATACTTGGCAGATGTGGATCGCTAGATAAATACAGAACATAAAAACATTTAGTGGTTGTTTGATATCCAGGGCATGCAGTGATTCAAATGCCTAACACCATTGGATGTGTGTGTTTTTTAATTCCATTTCCTTTGAATTTACACACCTTCTCAGTTGTGCTCCAGGATGGTGAAACATCTCAGATGAAGTATCTTGAAATTATTCTGTGAGTTGTAGGTTTTGTGTAATGCCATGAGCTACTGCAGTGATCAATTGTTTATTAAATATAGTTACATGTAGATAAGCTTATACCTGGGACTACAGTTTTTAATCAAGGATGGGTTCAGATTTCCTGGAGGAGGGATAAAGGGGCAAGTGAAAGTTAAATATCAACAGATCACTCTAGGGTATGACAGATATGTCACATCACCTACTCACCCTGTAGTATGACAGGTAAGTTAACTTCAAAGTAAGGATTTATTATGTACATGTGCTTCTCTTTAGCAGAGTACATGTTATGAACCGTGCTCAGAATACACAAAATACACATTAAAGCATCCCCTTTCACTCTAGTCTTTCCAGCACACACTAGTCTACAAATATAAGTGGCATGTGTCTACCATGTGAAGTTCCAGGAACATTCATCCAAATGCTGGCGTAGGGCTTCACACATGAGCTACTTCAAAGGTATCCTGTAAATAAATATTTGTATTCACAACAAGGAAAAACAACTGCCCTTATGTCTGATTTCTTTCTGCCCCTAGGGTTCCACCTGAATAACCAGCTTTATGACATCATCACTATGCGCTATGCCGACAGACACATGAACATCGACTTTGACAGTTTCATCGGCTGCTTCATGAGGCTGGAAGGGATGTTCAGTAAGTTTCTTAAGATATGACAATTCCTCCTCTAGCGGTCTTATTTAAAGTGGTAAAGTACATTGGTAGCCAAGGGAGAAGGTGACTGGATGCAGGCGGGTTCTAGTAAAGGCATTTATTCAAGTAGCATTCATTTATTACTATGCATAAGACGAGCCAGGAACTAGATGTTATTTGTTCAATCTTCAGGTGGCTTCTGTTGAATCCCAGCTGATACCAATAGAATGCAACACAGGTAACTTCACAGGCATACAAGACATAAGACCCAGGAGAAGCACAATGCATACGCCTTGGCATACCACCACTCTAGTCAAATTAAGGCAAATCACAACCTATACCACTTTTCTCAGCAAACAACCATCACCAGCTTTAATTTTCGGGTGGGAAGCATCCACTAAAATCATTCTGTGTTCAGTCTGTGGCTAGCAGATCAATGATTTGAATGGTTGTGGGATTCTGTTCTGTATATATTGAATTGGCACCTTATTCAAGACCCTTTCACCGCCAGGCCACTGTTTGTGCAAAAAACAAACTAAGGGGTCGATTTATTGGACACTTTTTTTAACATTTCACTCGGATGTGTTCTGTACAGTGCAGCACAGCTCCAGTGATTGAAATGTATACATTTTTCCTACCTATTGTCTGTTTCAAGGCCGTGTCTGAAACACTTATAGATATGACTTTTTGTCAACAACCATGGGTGGTAGCGTAGAAACACCCAAGTAACACCTATAGAACACACTCTTGACCTAAAGGAGCGCAAAACACTGTTTGTACTAAATTGAAGGCAACTTTTTGTGCGTGAAAGTAAATATTTTGTAAACACTTTGTGCCCCTTTGCGGTGGCACAGAGTGTTGATACATCTGCCCGTCAGAATCATGTGGTGATTAGTTAATTAGTGACCGTGGTGAAATGAGTTGGACTCAGGTGGGTAGTTAGTCCCCTCACAGGTACTAAACAACAGCAACATTGTGGGGAGCATGAGGAGAGAATTGTAGGCATTACATCTAAGTACACGCTGCACATTTAAGGAACTGGCTTGATGCATTCAAGTAGACAGTCTTGGCATCTCGCATTGCCTCAAGAATGTTTTAGCCAGTCAGTGAGCTTCTTGGCTAGACAAGTGAAAACCACACTTAATATAGGGCCTTATTATGAGTCTGGGGGTACATGGACTATCAGACTCCTGGGGGGAGGTGGTGGAGGTTCAGTCACCGCCGCACTGGTGGTCCGACTGACGTTTTATAGGTTTGGCGGTTGGGCCACCTTGTGACCTCTACATCTGCCAGGGATCCTCGTTCTCTGGTGGTGGCACGTTGGTCAGGGGCTCAGAATATGCTGGCGGTGCTGCTGCGGCACCACCATGCATATTTAGAGTTTTCCGACTGCCAGCATTACATGGCGGTCAGCACTGCCATATACAAGTTGGCAGTGGGGAAACGAAGGCGGCCCTACAGGGCCCCCCTTACCCTCATGCAGGAAGGTGCATGCAGGGGGGCACATGTTGTGCCCTACCGTGTGCAAGCACCACTCCAGTTCCAGCACAGCATGGACTTTACAGTCCATGCCATCCTTGAACATGCTGTAGCGGTCGTACGCCATGGCAGTATTAAAGGCTCATTGAGCCTTTTTACTGCACCACCGTGGGACCCCATGCTGCCCACCCGCCAGACAATGATTTGTATCGTATTTTGACGGATGAGCAGCGTTCGGGTTTGACGGTGCGGGAGCGGGACGGTGGTGAACTGCCCCACTCCTGCACCGCCAAACTCGTAATGAGCCTCATAGTCTAGCTGCGCAATGTCTAGTGATACAATTAGCTCACCTCAGTCAAGGACAGTTGGTTTCTTTTAAAGTGCATATATTTAAAATGACTGTTTAAACACATAGAACCAAACACAAAGCTAGCGGTGGCCCTCTAGAACAGCACCGGTCTTGGAAATTACCCCATATCAGTTATGGTGATATAATAGAATCACCGCAAGTGTGCAAATTTGGTCGACACCCGCCAGCACAATGTCGTTCCAAAAAAACTGGAAAATATATGTACAAATACCAACACCAAATGCACCACTCAAACACTATAAATTGAATTATATACCAATTCTTGAGTAGTTTGTGTCTTTTACAAAAACTCCACTTTTATTTTGCAACAATTAATACACTTAAAAGGTCAAAGTTTTCACAGAACAGCCGGAACAGCCGACGCGTTTCGTCCATCAAAGGACTTCTTCAGGGCTGTAACAGATATATACAAAGATGTGTTGAAAACTTTGTTTAAACTAACAAAAAACATAAGTTGACATTACAAAACCTTATTTCCAAATAACACCTAAGTGTTACCATGCACATATGATACTATTATCTTAAAAAGGCTGCTTAAGCCCTCACAAAACAAAACATGACATACTGAGATTGATCCATTACATAGAAAATTTCATGAGTTTACAAAATGCAGCAACAATTAATATTAAAGAGAAATGCATAAAATCAGTATACATATAATTATCAGCATAAAGTTTGTGATCAAGAGACATTTTTTATGTGTAAGAGCACTTCTCCTACAAAGTCTCAACCCTAATGTGGTTAAAATATCAGACAATACAAGAGAGAAGATGACCAATGGGAAGGGCATGAAAGAAAAGAAGTGATAGCAGCAGTAAATGTGAGAACAGTAAAAAAAGGTGAAATGAGAAAATGAAAAGAAAAATAATAAAAGAATATTAAGAGTTGTGGAGAAGTCACGCAGGAGAAAACAGCCAAATGTTGAAACATCCAAATGTTGGACAAGTATGACGAAAATATGTAATGTCTATACACACCGAGATAGATAAATCAGGGTGACGAAAAAATTGTCTCAATCGTTAGTTCTTGATAAAATGGTTATATCACTGGTACCGATATCCCCGGTGATGAGTTGTAACGTAATGAATCTGAGGAGACAAGTACAATGTATGTACGACCATAGTTAGATAAGATGCCTGATGGTGACATGTATAGGTCAAATATGGTCATATGACCCCGGCAAATAATACTTACTTTATATCTAAAACATCAAAAACACTGTGTTAAATCCAGAAAATCTATGGAAAGGCACGTATCCAGGTTCGGACCAGCAAATGATGGTCGATCAAATTCAAGTGATATTCAATCAGTTTAGGCTTATGTAGTCAAAGGAAGATACCTACAACGAAAGATGGGAAAAATGTATACATCCCCACGTGACCATAAAGACAAAAAAATGACAATGAACATTGAAGAAACTATTATCAATTTCGAAGGTATACATATGCTCTGAGCAATGGGAGGGAGAAAGGAAGGGATAGAGCAATAAAAGGACATTCCTAATGCTGAAAACGCCACCTTTATACCGTCCATAGGATGTTAAATGTAAAAAATAGCGGTCCCAGTATCGCGGCCGCCATCTTGGAATGGTAAACGATACTTATGTTAGTATATCCATGATCAAAAGGTCCTATTGTTAAGCTACACCTCACGCCTTGTCTCGTGGACATATAAACAAAAACGATGGAGGCACAAGAGGGAATAGCTTACACATATCACCCACACGTTCATTTGTCCATATATAACGTCTAGTAAACGCACTATCACCGGCTGGGGTTATGTCAAACATCATGACATGATGCAGATTGGGAAGACGTTCTTAGTCTGTATCTAACCAAATACACAACAAAGTTCGTGTGTCCATTCGAAAAAACGTATGCTCGACTATGGCTGGTAAGCCATCAGCCGGACGTAACTCTTAATGAAAAAATAAAGACATAAGTCCTAAGCCATCATGTAATTGACTAATTCGTAAATAAATAGAGTATCTCATGAGAAATTTGAACGCTTACCAGATTCCGTATCTTCAAGAGGCGGGTCCAGCATCCACCCAACCAGTCAAGTGGCCGTAAGCTCTCCCACGAGGGGGTTCCATATATATAGGCCATGTACTTAGGCAAAATTGAACGCACCTGGTTGATCCAAATTTTCATTCAAAGGTTGCTGGGCAACGGAGATAACAGAAAAGTCACCAATGTCATAGGCGCCATCTTAGAGATGCCGAGACATAATGAAAGGGGATCTGTATACTCCGTAGATGTTTAAAAAATGTTCTAACAACACAGATACATACTCTAACAGGAAGGTTCTTCTTGAAAACCACAATTCAAACATAGCGAACGTACCTCCAGTGTGACAACTAGACAATAAAGGGAAGTCTCTATTAAGACAAACAACAACGCGCGGTATCATAGACAATATTAGCTCAATAGTAAAATCCATGGGTGTAAGTTTATGGGGAGAGATTGGAAAGAAAAAAGAAAAAAGTGAGTAATCACTCGTGTTAAAAATAAACGGAAAGGTCTGTCGACCTAACTACAAAAATCCCTAACTTTGTGACGCCATCTTGGAATGACCAGTAGGTCCCTTCAGATTATTGAATAGCCCGTGTTGAGACGTCCCTCCTTGTCCCCTAGATATGGCCGTGTCAAAAATGGAACAGATCGTATCACCTAATACGAGAGGCGGAGGTGCATCCCCGAAATTACCGAGAAATCACGTAACGACAAGTGTATAATAATGCACGATGCTTACTATCAAAAATATGTATACAACAGAGGGGTCAAAGAAAAAATAATAAGGTCGGCATAAAAGAAGTATAAAACTAGATATCTCTTCAGATCCACCCAAGGCGATAAGGGCAGCACCTCATATATTAAGAGGGGGGTTCATAAAGGTGCTGAGTTAAATGTGTCATGGACAGTGTATAACGATATGGGTTGCCTGGTAACAAAAACATATCTGTGTGTACATCGGAGGGGTCTGAATCAGATTGATCAGAGTAACCCATCCCCGTGTGAGCGACGAAACAAAGAAAGATAACCCTCACAAGAGGAAAGGTAAAGTGGGTTCTTGTAGGGACAGATAATAAAGCGTCAACAAAAGGGGTGTAGAGGGAGTTGTATTAAAGGACGAGAAAAACCCCATATGGGGGTCCAAATAGTAAGTGCCAAGTAGGCGTGCAGATGAATATCAGGTAGCAAAAAATCTGGAGGTACGTTCGCTATGTTTGAATTGTGGTTTTCAAGAAGAACCTTCCTGTTAGAGTATGTATCTGTGTTGTTAGAACATTTTTTAAACATCTACGGAGTATACAGATCCCCTTTCATTATGTCTCGGCATCTCTAAGATGGCGCCTATGACATTGGTGACTTTTCTGTTATCTCCGTTGCCCAGCAACCTTTGAATGAAAATTTGGATCAACCAGGTGCGTTCAATTTTGCCTAAGTACATGGCCTATATATATGGAACCCCCTCGTGGGAGAGCTTACGGCCACTTGACTGGTTGGGTGGATGCTGGACCCGCCTCTTGAAGATACGGAATCTGGTAAGCGTTCAAATTTCTCATGAGATACTCTATTTATTTACGAATTAGTCAATTACATGATGGCTTAGGACTTATGTCTTTATTTTTTCATTAAGAGTTACGTCCGGCTGATGGCTTACCAGCCATAGTCGAGCATACGTTTTTTCGAATGGACACACGAACTTTGTTGTGTATTTGGTTAGATACAGACTAGGAACGTCTTCCCAATCTGCATCATGTCATGATGTTTGACATAACCCCAGCCGGTGATAGTGCGTTTACTAGACGTTATATATGGACAAATGAACGTGTGGGTGATATGTGTAAGCTATTCCCTCTTGTGCCTCCATCGTTTTTGTTTATATGTCCACGAGACAAGGCGTGAGGTGTAGCTTAACAATAGGACCTTTTGATCATGGATATACTAACATAAGTATCGTTTACCATTCCAAGATGGCGGCCGCGATACTGGGACCGCTATTTTTTACATTTAACATCCTATGGACGGTATAAAGGTGGCGTTTTCAGCATTAGGAATGTCCTTTTATTGCTCTATCCCTTCCTTTCTCCCTCCCATTGCTCAGAGCATATGTATACCTTCGAAATTGATAATAGTTTCTTCAATGTTCATTGTCATTTTTTTGTCTTTATGGTCACGTGGGGATGTATACATTTTTCCCATCTTTCGTTGTAGGTATCTTCCTTTGACTACATAAGCCTAAACTGATTGAATATCACTTGAATTTGATCGACCATCATTTGCTGGTCCGAACCTGGATACGTGCCTTTCCATAGATTTTCTGGATTTAACACAGTGTTTTTGATGTTTTAGATATAAAGTAAGTATTATTTGCCGGGGTCATATGACCATATTTGACCTATACATGTCACCATCAGGCATCTTATCTAACTATGGTCGTACATACATTGTACTTGTCTCCTCAGATTCATTACGTTACAACTCATCACCGGGGATATCGGTACCAGTGATATAACCATTTTATCAAGAACTAACGATTGAGACAATTTTTTCGTCACCCTGATTTATCTATCTCGGTGTGTATAGACATTACATATTTTCGTCATACTTGTCCAACATTTGGATGTTTCAACATTTGGCTGTTTTCTCCTGCGTGACTTCTCCACAACTCTTAATATTCTTTTATTATTTTTCTTTTCATTTTCTCATTTCACCTTTTTTTACTGTTCTCACATTTACTGCTGCTATCACTTCTTTTCTTTCATGCCCTTCCCATTGGTCATCTTCTCTCTTGTATTGTCTGATATTTTAACCACATTAGGGTTGAGACTTTGTAGGAGAAGTGCTCTTACACATAAAAAATGTCTCTTGATCACAAACTTTATGCTGATAATTATATGTATACTGATTTTATGCATTTCTCTTTAATATTAATTGTTGCTGCATTTTGTAAACTCATGAAATTTTCTATGTAATGGATCAATCTCAGTATGTCATGTTTTGTTTTGTGAGGGCTTAAGCAGCCTTTTTAAGATAATAGTATCATATGTGCATGGTAACACTTAGGTGTTATTTGGAAATAAGGTTTTGTAATGTCAACTTATGTTTTTTGTTAGTTTAAACAAAGTTTTCAACACATCTTTGTATATATCTGTTACAGCCCTGAAGAAGTCCTTTGATGGACGAAACGCGTCGGCTGTTCCGGCTGTTCTGTGAAAACTTTGACCTTTTAAGTGTATTAATTGTTGCAAAATAAAAGTGGAGTTTTTGTAAAAGACACAAACTACTCAAGAATTGGTATATAATTCAATTTATAGTGTTTGAGTGGTGCATTTGGTGTTGGTATTTGACTGTTTAAACACCCCTTATTTTGAGGTATGATTGGTGCCTGCTGCTAGGATTGGAGGTGTACGCCATGTTTGTGTAATTGGGAGCACATGCTTCAGACAGTCTGTTTCAGATAAACAATGCTGTGATTCCTGTGCAATAAGCTAACATATGGGTGTGAGCAGTCTGGAGCATTGACCCTGTACTCACGTCATAGCCCTTTGAATACAGCTTCAGTCCGCAGCAGTATGAACTGTTCCCTCACCAGGCGTTTAGAGTGTCAGTTCAGAGTCTAGCAAAGTATCCTATAACAATGGTGCACATCAAGACACAGTTATAGTCATTAGCTCAGAATACTTATATGAGAAATTCAGCAGATCATTTTCTATTCAAATTCTGTCCTAAGAGAGGACTTCCATGGCCACCATCAAACCTGTTTTTCTGAGGGAACTTTGGGTAAAGATTTCAAAGTTTCAATTTCTTCCAGCCCTGCCACAGCACTGTGACAGATGCTTCTGACTCGATGCCCTTACGTAGCACGTGCTACCAAACTAGGGTCTGTAGGCACTGTGCATGCACAAACCCATACACACCATGGCTGACTTGAGACACTAACTGGGCTAAGCATCCACCCCATAATCAATGGCATGTGCACACCAGTATACATAAGCAAAATTATATGTGCTCCGTTGAAGTATCTAGCCATGCCAAATTATGCTTAGTGAAATATATGCAGCAAAACAGTTGACATCTGTATGTTTCTGATTGATCATTTGTATAAACTTCTCCACTACCCAGGGGCCTTCCACGCTTTTGATAAGGATGGAGATGGCATCATTAAGCTCAACGTGTTGGAGGTAAATATATTTTATTATATGTTAAGTATATGCGAATGAAATTGTACCTGTATTACATCTCTCTACCTCACATTTGCTTTAACACATACATGAGTTTGATGCCATACATCTGGGACACCCCTACATTCCTCACAACAACACCCGAAGTATTCTTGCATAGCACATTCTGTAAACACTGTCAACCATGCAAAAAAAATCGAATAGCGATTTACTTGACCATCCGGGAGCACTTTGGGCCTTCGTCAGGGGCATGAGGCTTAATACACTTATATATTCTTACTGATGGTCTTTCTCTGTTTGGCATCTGTGAAGCATGGCAACCATAAAATCAGAACCTCTGACAAAGTGACAATATGCTGCTTTGGTACCGAAGTTGAGAGTGTTTGACTCTTCCAGTCAACAAGCTATGAGAAGGTTTGCTTGGTTAGATGGCTGGTGGAAGAAAGGGAGAAGAAGGGAGATGTTCTAACCAAGCCCTACTTGCTCTACAGAAACACAGCTGTATATGTATATGGTATTTCTAAGGCACTAACCTAGCCAAAAGACAGTGGAGTGCTTGGAGTGCCGTTCACTAACAAAGGCATGCATAGACTGAACGAGCAATAGGGGAGGAAGCCGGGATGTGGACGGTTAAAGTAAATGCAGCTTTGCAACGCATATCATCACCTGTGCAAGAGAGTTAACTTCCCTGAGGTGGCCCTGGAAAGTTATAAAGAATGTCCACCTCATTTTCAGGCTCAGTATAGCCTCAGAATGCAGCCGTGGAGAGTAGTGGATGTTTGCGTCCACTTTTCTTACCACTGTGGCATTAACATATAACAGAAGGGACTGCCCAGGCCCTTGCTCTCGAGTAAACTCAACCATTGGTTAGAATTTCTGTGAGGGATATTATTCTGGATGAATGCTGGGATTCAGCTTTTCTAAAAATGGCTATAGGTACACCCATATGATATCTCATTTTATTCAGAGTGTTTAGAGGGTACCCATGCCATGGTTAAAATTGATATCCACTGGATGTGTACTGAACAGAAGATGGTTTATACATCCAATAATATTTCCCTACCTGTTTTACAGGTGATTCGGATAAGCTCTTATGAGTCTCCGGCTTTCTTTATGGCAATTGCAATGCCTGCACATACATCCACCCTCATTGGGCCTTTAGGTTTATGGGGGGAGTGGCTAAGGCAGACAACATGGCAGATGCACTCTAAGCGAGCTCCGTCACTCACCCCGATAATTAGGTATTTATCCTTGCCTCCAAACCTGTTTCCCCACATTCCCTGTCGCTACTGCGGCCCCCTGAGACCGTGCCTACAACACTGAGAGGCGGTAGAGGATACCAACGACGGTACACGGAGCCCATCTCATCAGAGGGGCGGACCTCAGATTTGGAGTAAACTAACCGAGGCCATGACTGGGGAAGCCTGGGTCCGGTCTCTGCGGTGGAGAGCGGGACATGCTGTGCGACTTAGAGGTGGAGAGCAGAGTGCACCGAGCTGCATCAGAAGCTGTGGGTGGCTTCCGATGCAGCCACCCTGAGAAGCCGAGGTCATTATCTGGATAATGACCTCGGCTTCTCAGCATCTGTCTCTAAATACCAACAGGGGCCACAGGTTTGTAACAGACATGGGGTCCCGAAGTATCTCTTTGCAAAATATAGGATGTACACCTACTGGCTGCATAGCTTTCCCCCTTTCAGCTCTGTGACTGATTCGCTGTTGTTGAGTTTGTCTCTTCACTTGTTTGGGCAGACAATGACTCAGCCTCTGCTCTAATGGTATTATTGTTCGATTTGTTATGATTTGTATTTATTTGATCCAGGTCGCAGCCCTTTCTGTATCAACACTTCGTAACACACTACGCCTCTGCGTGACGCATGACATTGCACCATCACTGACTCGTGCAGATCCCAAAGACTGGACGATACGCCACTTTAATAAACTTACATGGAATGTGAGGGGCATGCACACACCATCAAGTTAGTCTACGCCTACTTAAAACATAGCTACACACACATTGCACTGCTACAGCAGACCCATATTACACACACACACAGAAAGCATTAGGTTACAAAGGTGCTGGTGTGGCCAAGTCATTGCCACCAATTATTCCAGTTATGCTTGAGGGGTGCTAATGTAGATCAGACCTGGGACCCTTTCTATTTCAGAAGACACATTACCAGATCCAAAGGGATGATACTTTCTTGTGAAGAGACGTCTGTATGGCAGACCTGTCCATTCAGGATCTATTTATGCCCCAAACACTGACCAGGCTGCCTTCTTTCAAAAGTTAACGAGCACGCTTTCTCAGTGGACTGGTGTACCGTGGCTAATTGGAGATTTTACTAGTGTAATTGATACTAACTTAGATCTCTAATTTCCCTTATTACCTCGTACAACTACAACCTCCAATACGCAAATGCTAACTGGCTTCAGCAATGGCAATTGGTTGATACATGGCGATTTAGGAACCCGGGCAGGATACCTTCAAAGTGACGCTGCAAAGGCATTGTGTGGGTGTACAGGGGAATATGAGATGAATGCTTACCAAAGATATTTCTAAGTTGTACCATACACTTCTAGACTTGGAAAATCACACTGCCCATGATCCTAGCAGATCAGGAGCGCTGGTGCAGGTGCATCAAAAACATGCTGCACTGCTGGACAGATTGCGCTGCCTTAATTATGCTGCTCACTCAGCACGAAATCATGCTGCCTTAGATGGAGCTGGACGACATAGTAGCACTGTGCTCAGTGGCAGGCTCCCTTCTCTATACACAACACACTATTCACCAACAGATGACAAAACACTACACTGGGGTATACCAATCTCTTGAGGAAACTAACACGAATGCATACTCTGTATTCTTTACCAACATCACCGTACCCTGTATTACCCATGATCAGCAAATGGAATTAGACAAGATTCAAAATGCGATCAAGGCACTGGCAAATGGTAAGTCCCCAGGACCTGACGGACTACCAGCAGAGCTGTACGAGCCGTACAGCCAACTCAGCTGGCCTCTTGGTTGGTTGTTGTATGTGAGGAGGCCCTCACCATAGGAGTACTTTCTGACTCCCAAAGGGAAGTGACCGTCATCTCCTTGCCAAAGCTCAGAGACCCAGAGCTAGTTGGTTTTTACAAACCACTGACATTGCTCAATACTGACTACAAGATATTGACGAAGGTACTTGTAGACTGTCTAGCCCCTTTGGTCCTGGTTTTGGTTCACCCGGATCAAAATGGATTACAAACACACAGCACCTCTCTGAACTTACTAAGCTTTTTTCAGGTCCTAACCTATGCCTCCTCTGCGTGGCCTCTGATCTTGGACCTTGAGAAAAGTCTTTGACTCCCTGGAGTGGGGTTACCTGTTTGCTGCGCTGACTCGATATGGTTTAGGCAGTTTTTTCCTTTGCCTGGGGAAACTATTATACACTGACCCTCTAATCAGGGTCAAGACGGGACCTTCTGTTAGAGGCCATTCCCCCTCATTGGGGGATGAGACAGGATTGCCCACTATCCCCCTGCTATTCTCTCTGGAGATTGAACCACTAACACTGGATTGCGACACCAGGGTGGACAGTAGGGCATTCCTTTAGGCGATAGGACACATGTAATTTCATTATATGCAGATCGCACGCTAGTGTACATCAGAGACATGCATGACTCCCCTGCCACAATTGACACGTTTTACAGCAATCTCCGGGTTACTTGCCAATTGGACGAAAATCATGCCTATTCCCTTTTCCCCAACGTTATCAACCCCTGCTTCATGATAGGAGGGTCACGGTTGGAGAGGCAGCAGCATACCTTCAGATACCTGGGGGTGCGGATATACCATTCCATGACTGACATATATGATGGGAATATCACTCGGGCGGTAACGTCATTACGTACCCAGATGGCCTTCTGGCGCACACTACCAGTGGCAGGGAGAGTAGCTCTATTGAAAATGGTGGTTCTTCCCAATCTCTTATATTTCTTTGCTAATTTACCTATCCACATCCCAGTAGCATTCGTCCAGATGTTCGATCAACAGGACAGGGACTTTATTTGGAGCGGGTCAAGATGCAGGGTGGCAATGGCGAAGCTCGACTCACCTGCAGATAAGGGAGGTTTAGCGCCCTCAAATTTTGAACTCTACTACCTTGCTGCCCAAATCCAATGGATTGCAAAATGGGTAGCAGGGTTACATCTATCGGACACAGCCACATCCTTCCCTGGTTGGATCTTGCAAGCTCTTCTATGCCTCTTTCACTGGTGCGCAAAAATGTGAATACCCTAGTCCATCCTACTAAAGGTTGCATATAAATGCTACTGTAGATGCCTTCGTCTTACCAGACATGTCCTCCCCTGTGTTCCAGTGTTACAGTTACTGGGCACATATAGAGCTTTCGGACCAATAACCTCACCAGAACTGACACCATGGCATGCTGCGGGCATACATACATTGGGGGACCTATATAGTGATGGCGCCATGATGGTGTACGAGGCACTGACGAAAGAGGACAGTCTGCCACTGGGTCAATTCCTGTTCCATAGTTTACTGATTGCTACACTGGCGCACTGGGGATACATGACCACTGAATTGCCTGTTCACCTAACAGTACAATACTTACAGGTTATGGGGAGAGGCAGTCACCTCATATGCTGGTTCACGGACTCCCCACGCTTCCACAATATCCCATAACTTCTCACTTTACGTCAGCGCTGGGAAGTGGATCTTTCGCGCCAGTGCACAGACAAGGAGTGGGAAGCCTTGCTAGAGGGTCCCAAACATGTGCTGTGCAATGCAAATTTAAATGTATTCAACTTTATGTAATACACAGAGCTCATGTCAACCCAATATTAATCGTTTTTATCGTAGAGATGACGTGGCTTGTCAAACTCAATCATGTTAGGGGGTTGGAGTGAGTGGGTGGTGGATTTGGGTTGTTTTTCCTTGTTGCTATTTGTGCCTGCACGGTGTCCTATCTTGGACTTAGTCTAAGAGCAAATCCCCTCCTTTTGCCCCTCCTGCACATCACACACACTTCGGGCCGCCCAGTACTCACTCTGCACCTCCTTTCTTTAACACAACATGTCAACCACCAAATGTTTAACATGAAACATTTGGGGGCTAAATGACTACAGGAAATCGCGACTGGTTCCTGCCTATTTAGCTAGATACCAAGTCAACATTTACTTTCTTCAAGAACTCCACCCTACACATCCCTCCACCCCTGGGCTGCGTGTCAAATGGTGTGGCGATTCCTACACTTCCTTATATTCTGGCTATGCTCGTGGTGTGGCGATTCCCATCCGTAAAAGTGTACCATGGCAACTCTGCTGTGCCATCTTCGATGTTGGAAGGCGCTATGTTCTTCTTGCCGATACCCTATGTAGACAGCTGGTAACCTTGGCTGCAGTATATGGCCCCAATACCGATGATCCAAAAATGTTTCTATAGGTTTGGTGGCTGATTGTTGACCTTAGCCCTGGGCAATTCTATGGGGCAGTAGATTTTAATGTAGTATTTGATGACCATCTGGATCATTCCGGCATTTCCCATTAACCTCATCCTAACGTTGCACTGACACTCAATACAATTATCCTTGACAATCATCTCCAAGATATTTGGCGGCATCTACACAATAATACATAAGGCACCTGTATCACTGCTCACCACAACGCATGGTCTTGAATAGATTACTGGCTAACCTCTCGAGATGTTCAGACTGGCTTACAAAAGTAACACATCTGCAACGTACTTTATCCTATCATCCCCGTCAGTCTTTTGCTCGCGCCTTCTATTGGCACTTACCACCAGGGGCTCTGCGGAACGCGGTTTTCAGAGAAGAGATTTGCCAAGAAATTGTTGAGTTCTTCGCTCATAACGTGGGCTCCGTAGATTCTCCCTCCACTCTCTGGGAGACTCTAAAGGTAGTTATTCATAGCGCGTGCATCGCAAAACAATCTGGTGTACTAAAGGCCATTCGTGAGAAGATTGCACACTTGGAGCACGATATTCATGCTTTGGAGGCTCACCATTTTCAATTCCAAGATTTGTCTAAATTGGCGGACATTAGAGACAAGCTGGTGGAGTTCTCTGAAGAGGCGCTCTGTGAAACTAATTTTCTACAATGGGACACGTGGGCTCGCTGTTACAGGGAGGGTGACCGCCACAGGAAGACCTTTGCCAGTATGTTCTGAATGCCGCATGCATCCTCATATGTGATGGAATAACAGGATGCCAATTCTAATCCTTAAACCACCCCGTCTGGACTACTCAACACAATGATCTTGTTTCATGCTACCATATACGCTGCTACGCCCATTCATCAAGCAATTTACTTGTATACTTAAACAGTATTCAGTTACTATGGCTAGATTGCGCCCCCCGGGCCTACTTAAATTTACCGTTCACCGTGGAAGAACTAATACAGGTTATTAGGGGTCTTCCGGGTGACAAAGCGCATGGTTTGAATGGTTTAACCACCCCCTTTTACAAAGACTATGCTTCGCTCTTGGCCCCAGATGTGCTTTCCATGTTTGAAGATTCCCTTGATCAGGGTTCTCTACCCCCTTCTCTCAGGGAGGCTGTCATCGTAACAATTCTAAAGCCTGATAAACCTGCCTCCTATTGTGATTCCTATAAGCCGCTCTCTATAATTAATGTTGCCAACACATTTTTTTGCAAAGTTATTAGCCAATTGCCGCCTCCTTTTTCCCCAGATTATTAGGCCTGACCAATCCGGATTTATCCCTGGTCGCTCCACCTTGCACAACCTTTGTACCCTCTTTGCAGTTATGCACCATCTGCACCCCAGGTTTCCACTGTAGCTGCTCTGCTCGACTCCACTAAGGCGTTTGACTCACTTCAATGGCCCTATCTCTGTACTCTACTTGTGCGCTATGGTTTCAGACCTCGTTTTCTTCAGCAAATACAACTACTGTACACCCTCCCCACTGCCCGTGTACGCCTCAATGACATGCTCTCCAATCCATTCCCAGTCACACGTGGCCCTCGCCAGGGCTGCCCTTTGTCCAACATTTGGCAGCTTTTCTGGCATTCAGGTCAATTGGGCCAAGTCAATACTATTTTCTCTCACTGAAGGCACTCAACCCTTCCTATGGACTACCCACTGGAGTGGGTGACCGATCCAATACGTTATTTAGGTATTTGGCTCAGCCGTGATCCTGATGATCTATGAAGGGCCAATTACTGTTGAGCTATCTCATGGTTAGAGGACAGGGTATCATCTTAGTCTCGCTGCCACTGTTGCTCTAAGGTAGGATAGCGATAGCAAAAATGATAATTCTACCGAAATTTCTCTATTTATTTCTTAATGTGCCCATACCCCTCACAGCCAATTCCCTTCGAAGTCTGTGTTCTAATCTTATTATGCTGCTTAGGAACTCCTCACCTTACCACTTCACTAGGGTGGTTTGGGCGCACGGGACATGTCGCTTTATGCTCTCTGTGCCCAGGCGCAGCACCTACACTATTTGCTTTACTCTACACCATTTCAGCCTCAGATTGTTGTTGAGAACGATCAAGCTACACCCTGCCCACTAACTACTGTTCTTTACCTTCCTTACAAGCCGCCACATGCCAAATTAGACACTGGATTACGTGCGCTGGGCATGGAATGGGTTGCGGAGGTATGCAGGACTCCCATTCCTTTATGTCCTTTCCGTACCCCTGGGGCGCAATCCCCATCTGCCACCTTTGCAAGATTCCGGAGCCAGGTTGCTTGCTTGAGAGCGTGGCCTGATTGCATTAGAACTTTCGATAGCCAAGAACTTACGACTCCCACAGCATGGGACACCCTTCTATACTATCAACTCCACGCTACATGCCGCACCTTAATTTTACCTTTCCGTCGATCTAATTCTCCACAAGCTACACTCATACACTTGGCCTGGTTTTGCCGTCTAATGCGGCCTTATGGGAGGAGGTGTTCTTTATCATCCATGCCATCACTGGACACTCGTCCTCTTGTTGTCCACGAGTGGGCCTCTAGGGCTGTGTCAGAGATGTTCCGGCATGTACTCGCTGGCTCAACGCCATGCTGCTGCTTATGGCTGAGAGGTTCGTCGCCTTGAACTGGGGCTGCCACCCTGCCCCAACAACTCATGCTTGGCTCCGAGATGTTTCATGTTGTCAGTAACAACATTTTTGGGAGCTGATGCCCCTACGCTCCCGCCCAGAGATATATTGGCCCCTTTTTTACTTTTTTGCGCTAAAGGGACCTCTCCCCTTCCCCGTCAGAAGACAGCTCTGTCGAGGTCCACCAAGAGCCCTCCAGTCCCCTATTACCTCCTTTTAATTAGCTATAATTTCTACACGGAAAGCCACTGAACTCTGCTCAATAGGGCATTGACTATTTGCGCCCTCCTATACTTCTATTCCTGGTCAGTATACACTATTGTAATCCTTTCAGTCTTTAGCCCCCTATATACCTTGATTTGATGTAATGTAACTTAGTTGCCTTATGATACTAATATACTACATTACCCTACTGTAACAATGTGCTTCTCCTCTCTCCCGTACCCCTCCCTTCCTTCTGTAATTCCCCCCTTCCTTTCGCCCATTTTTTGCTCTGCTCATTTCATTGCCGTATTGTTGTTCTCCTGATTTCAATGTGAATAATAAAATATATATATATATATATATATATATATATATACACTTTTTTTTTTTTTCTTTTTTTTTTGTGACAAAGTCCAGCATGGCCGAAACGCGTTTGTCTGCCCTTGGAGCGGAATAAAAGAAATTTGTAAAGATTGTCGAGAGTGTGCGCCACGTTTTTGTGTCTTTGACGGGAAAACGTTTGGAGGAATATATATATATACACACACACTTCTAGTTGACGTATATGCTACTACTGCACCTATATTTTATGTATGCCTTGATATGTGGGATTGTTAGAGCCCTTTTATTACTAAGTTGTATCTACACAATATGGCCACTGTGCTATTCTGGTTGTTTTACACATTTTCCTGTATTCTACAGTGTAATGAGCGGCCAAGCTGTTGGTCATCAGTACACAGTATGCATAATGGAACATAAAGAACAAAACTTTCAATAAACAGATCAAAACCAATGTGGGCCTTTAGAGTCATCTTCAGTGGTTATGTTGCCTGCAGAATGAACAATGAAGCAATGGTTCAAATCTCTGCTGTTTTCTGACTATGCTTCGTCCAGTTCTTGTATTGACTTATTAGTTACCACAAGCATTAGAGAAGCATCAATTATAAAAAAAGATCTGCAACTACAAGAGGGCCTTGCACTTCAGTTGAAGAGGATAGAGCTCCAAGCTAGGATCTGAGTTTCCCTGCCTGCAAGAGCGGGGACCCTCCGGTTGGAAGCAGAAATACTTTCCCTGCCCACGCTCCTCTGGGAAAGGAAACTCCTGTATCACAGGGGTGGACTCCCTGGGACACAGTCATTTAGCCAGGATTGGGTTGCAACCACGATTTCAGGCTTAGGGAGGGAGGGCCCCCCTCCACTGTTTTTAATAATCAGCTTCACGGTGATGGGATCCCTTGGGCTCATTAGTGGCTCGAAGAGGGGGTCCACATACCCTGTTCTCCTGTTTTTAATGTAATCCGGGGGATGGGGTCCCCAAAGCCCATTAGTAGCTTGGGGAGGGGTCCGCATGCCCCCACCCCCATAAATAATTTAATTTTTGGCCCTGGGGAATGGGGTCCACAAGACTCAATAGGGCTTAGGGAGGGGGGGACACATGCCTACCTCTTCTTTGATGTCTAGTTTGCCCCCAGCAGATGGGGTACCTGGGGCCTGGAGTGGCTTAGGGAGGGGGGCCCTCACTTACACCTCCCTCCCCAGATATTGTAAAATAAAGACAGCTGGGCCCTTGCCCACCATGGGGCTGAAATTACTATTTTTAAAAATCTGGGTGACGTTTTCATATATTTTTTTTTATGTTGTGATCCCATGAGAGTCCAGTAGAACTCCAGCAGGATCACAGCTTAAAAAAAAGCAAAACATATTTTGGCCCCAAAGGGGGTCACTTTGGGATCCCTTGCCTGCCCCCCACAAGGGCTAGAGGGGTGGGGTATCTTTACCCTGACCCCTTATCTTGAGTTTTTTTCATAATTTCAGGACAAGGGACTAAGTCCCAGAGTGTATTGGCTGCTTGCATCATTTTTTCTCATGTTGCAGAGAGCCAATCAGAGCACTTGGTCCCACATGAGCTTAATCGTGTGGAAGAGAGGAAGCCCAAGGGAATAAAAAGCCCTGTAGGCCCATCAGAGTGCTCTATTTTTAGAAATTGGGTTCTAGTGACTCTCACAAGAGCCCTCAAACCCAACCGTTCAAATATACAAAAAGTTTTGATCCTTAATTTCTCCAAAACTACTGAACAGATATATACCATATCAGTAAAAGCATGCTTTCAGGACCAAGATCTAGCTTCCTGTCAAGTTTGACTGATCACCTTGAAACTTTCCTAGAAGAAGAATAGATGGATAAGCAATTCCTTTTTTTTTTTTAAAGTTTCATCACAATTCGTCAAACGGCACCAAAAGTATTAGGAATACAAAAAACAATCTTCCTGTGGAAATGCAGACCTAACTATAACTACGCATTGGGTGAATGCCACTGCATAATGTATATAAATCTATATATGTATATCTTAACACACTGCCCTTGCAGGCTTAGAGTGCAGCATACATTATGTAAAAAAGAGCAGGGAACTATTGCATTCTGAGCAACATCCATATATATGTGTGTGTAAAAAATAAATATATATATATATATATCCCCAAAATCCAGGATGCACCCATGAGAGAGACCACAGGAAGCCAATAAAGTCAATTTCTTTATTGATCGTCAACTGGACAGCAGGCACCAAATTGACAGCCAGACGCGTTTCAGGATTATTTCCTTTGTTCAGTGGCTCGTAAAAAGTCGCACTGCTCACGCTCGATTTAAATTCAAATCACCCGCCCCCGTGGGCGTGGCTGTCACCACAGCCTTATGGTGGTTGTAGTCCGTTTCAAATGTTACCCCAGTGGGTGTTTTTTCGCGCTGCACATATTACCCCAGTGGGTGCGCTTTCACTTCTCCATCTTTGCAGCAAATAATAGAATCCCATGTGGGTTGGTGCAAAATACAAAGCGCTGTGTCTGCCATGCTTTGTAGCAGTCGATCCAAACTTCATGCAGGCTGCAGCCCTGAAATGCAACCTCACAGGTCTTCCTCCCGATGCGTCTAGCTGTCGGTTAAAGCTAAACCGGACCCGCAAAACAGCAGTGGGTCTCTCTCAGCGGTTGTGCAAAGCCGTATATATCCAACATCCAGGAAGCACCCAAGAGAGAGACCACAGGAAGCAAATAAAGTCAATTTCTTTATTCATCGTCAACTGGCCAACAGTCACCACACCAGGATTAGGCACCAAAATTAATAGCCACAGCCTTATGGTGGTTGTAGTCCGTTTCAAATGTTACCCCAGTGGGTATTTTTTTGCGCTGCACCAACCCACATGGGATTCTATTATTTGCTGCAAAGATGGAGAAGTGAAAGCGCACCCACTGGGGTAATATGTGCAGTGCGAAAAAACACCCACTGGGGTAACATTTGAAACGGACTACAACCACCATAAGGCTGTGGTGACAGCCACGCCCACGGGGGCGGGTGATTTGAATTTAAATCGAGCGTGAGCAGTGCGACTTTTTACTACTTTTTACGAGCCACTGAAGAAAGGAAATAATCCTGAAACGCGTCTGGCTATCAATTTGGTGCCTAATCCTGATGTGGTGACTGCTGGCCAGTTGACGATCAATAAAGAAATTGACTTTATTTGCTTCCTGTGGTCTCTCTCTTGGGTGCTTCCTGGATGTTGGATATATATATATATACACACACAGACATATACACACACACACATATATAAAATATCTAGGAACCCTGGGTAGTTCCCAAGTTTTAGGTGGGGAGCAGCTCGTTTATATGGAATACTCTATTCTACAGACATTCCTAATCTGTTCACCTCAAATGTCTGTTTTTCTAGCAGAATTTTTATTCATAGGATTAGTATGGTGCCATCAATACCGTACCTTTTCAAAAATCTATGTAAAACCTTCATATGTTGCAAAGTATTCTCGCTTTTCCACTTTATGCACTTTTGCAAAAATGTATCTCCTAAAAGGTAACCTTACAGTGAAAAGTGTCTGCATAGATTTTCCATCTTGACTGGGTTCTATTAGAATAAAAATAACATCGTAGTGTGCTGAAAATTCTTTCTTAATACTGTCACAAAATTTCTATGAGGCAAGGTCAAAACAGAACATTTTGCAAATGCCAAAAATTGGGAAATTTGCTAAACTACCTACCCGTAGTTGTGTAACCACAGGTTGGTTTCTACTATGTACTGAAAGGACTTTGTAAATCATTATGTAAGTTGTCGACACACCATATCATAATCACAGTATTGTTTCTAACGTGCCTGTAAGTAACCTCTCTATGTTCCTTCTTTCAGTGGCTGCAGCTGACGATGTATGCTTAAAAACGGTCACTCCCCATCATGTCTCCATAAAAAACAAGCTCTTGCCAACTACAAACAACTGCCATACTAAACTATCTCAGGATTTCCTCTATTGGAAGCTGTGCTCAACTTTTACCTCAATGTCCCAACAAATACCTCCGACCGCACTCCCCAGAAGTTGTTGCAGTGATGGCATCCAGGAGCCTCCAGAACACGCCTGTGAAACACAGCTGGGACACGCGCCTCTGACTTGGGTCTGAAAAGCACAAAGCTGAGGAGGTGTTCATCAGATAGGCCAAACAAAGGTTTCACTTTGAAGAGGACATCATACGGCAATAGCCGCTGAGGATATCGGGATACTATTTCTTTATAAGCAGAACTGTCACTGGGAGTGGGCAGCTGGGGCAGTTTGTCACAGGTCCATCACTATTCAGGAATCAAGCTGCAAAATATATTTATATATTACAAAAGCAGGCCTTTATTTTGTTATATATTCACAATGGCATTGGTAACAATAACCACCAATAGCACCTTCCAAATGATTCTGTTTTGAATAAGGTTCTTGTGCTGCCCAAAGATCAGAGAGGAGCCCCACATGAAGTTTGTGACATGGACCCCACCAATGCTTCAGATAGGCCTGCTTGTATGAAATCACGTTTGTCTTCAAAATCTGCAATCTGCAAACATCATGTGATAGTTGCCCAGCAAGTTACATTTTTCCTCAGGGAAGGAGAAGCAGCTCAAGGACACATCAGCCCAGGCAAGATATAGATGGCACCTATTGGAAGGTGGTTTATTAGTAGGTGCAGGTAGGCACCTACAGATAATAATAACACCACAATCACAAAAAAGGTCCAGTCAAGTCTCAGATTAATCCTTGCTCAATCCTTGGTAGCTTGGCTGACGAGCAGTCAGGCTTAATTTAGGAAACAGGTGTGTAAAGCATTTAATGCCACCAAAACAGTAAGTGAGACACAACACGCAATAAAAATTCAACACCTATTTATAAAAATAGAGAACATTTTTATCTTTAAAATTACACCAAAACAACAAGAATCCAGTGTAGAGAACGGGAGATATGAATTTTTGAAGTTTAAATAAAAGAATTGCTTTTTAGTGCCGAAAAGTGCCAGCTGTGGCTATCTGGTCATGCTGGACCGGGACAAAGTTAAAGTTTCAAGCCGACCGCGATGGAGCCCGGGTCAGCTACAATGAACGGTAGCGCCCAGTCAAAATTTTACCTTCTGACTTAGTCACTTTTTTGGAGCTTTTTCTTTGGACGTTGAGAGGTTGTCTTCGGCAATCTAGCTTTCAGTTCAACGATGGCAGCCTGCAGCAGTGCAATGCCTCGGTAAATCCTGGAGGTCTTTGTCTTCATGGTCGATGTCCGAGAGCTCTAGAGCTTTCAGCACGGCAAACCTGCAAGGCAGACCGAGTCGTAGTTCAACAACACCAGCTTGAATCTGGTCTCTGAGGTCGATGTTCTTATGGAGCTTTTTCCCAAAAGTTGTTCAAAAGTTCCCAAAGTTCCATAACTTCTTCTGGAAGGTGTATAGAGGGTCTGCGGGGGACAACAACACCAGGCCAGAGCTCTGATTTGCCTCTTGGGGGTTTTGGACTACAATTACCACAATACACCTGGTCAAATCCACTAAAATCTAAGTGAAGCTGGTCAACTGTGCTTGCCCTTGTTGGAGATGATGTAGGTGACTTCTTCCAGCACTTTTCTTCCTGTTACTGATCAGGGAGTCCACTCCTTAATCTTGGAAGCCAGGCAAAGACCTATTTTGTGAAGCCTTGAGTGTGCAGCAGGTGCACCACAGCTCCAGTACTAGCCATTCTCCAAATCCTCCCCAACTGTGGCCTGTCAAGGCTTATCACTGCAAGCTGTGACATGTTAGTCCAGTTGCCACTTATTTCTAAGAAAAACGAGAAACTTTAATCCTTGATTACCTTCCATTGCTCCACTGGTGTTGTCTTTACATTTTGTAACTGGCACAGCTTGATTCCACAAGCTGCTTCTCCATACATGTTTGTGGTCTGCCAAAGACAGAATTGCATAATTTAAATGGAAGTTGTATAAAGGTTCCTCCAACTGTGTGTTCTAGCTACAGTACTTGCATGTCTTCGCAGTCACAATCCCATGCATAGAAATGAGTTATTTTACTGACATTGCCGAAAGCAAATTATACTAGGAGAAAAAATAGACCTTGTTAAATCATATTTTAAAACTATGGTAGGGGTATTCATACACAAATAATGCCCTCCCTGAAAAGATGGTTTTAAGTGCTTTACAAACCAATAATTGTGTTTTCAGTTGTGTATCACAGACCACAGTTAAGTATTTTAATGTTGCACTTCACACCGTATCAAACCCTTTTATAAAAGCCACATAGAAATTCCAGTCCACTTTACATATCTTTGTTGTTTTTTTAACTTCAGTAGCAGTTACATTTTCTCATTTTTTGTGTACCATCACCTGTTTCCTTTTGAAAATTAATAATATCTTGAAGAACTCTTGGATCGTTTGGATTCAGGTTCGTGTTCTTAAAATTAACAAAGAAGGTATTTGGATTTCGACCAATACTTTCAATATGCCTTATTCTTAGGACTAAAATATTATGTGTGATGCTGTAAATGGACTTTGTTTAGGTAGTCCTTCCTACAAAAGAGAAACTTGGTTCTTGTAAGTCTTGCAACTTTGTAATTTATAGCCATTTATAGTCATTACATTTTCAACATTTGGATTTCAGCTTGAATTTAGGCTGTAATTATGTTTAGGTAGACAGGCAAATGATTCTTTCAAAAACAGGAAGTGCACAAGTTGAGTTCTCTAAAACTAAGCAACCAGTGACACATGTTTTAGCAAGGAAGACTCCTAGTTCTCAGCTTTCCTCCTTGGTGAGATCTCATTGTGAATGTGTGCATTTTCTGGATGATGCATGGTATGTGCTCACTGTGCTACACAAAATAATATTGGCATGGTATGCTGCATTTCAAGATGTAGTGACCTGGTGAGAAGGAAACATTTAGGTTCACTGTACTTCCGGTAGACTCGTAGCTACGTAGATGTAGACTCCAAGAAAAAAACTGACTGATTTGTTTTGCATTTTGTACTGCTGCAATAAATTGCATTTTTAGACGTGTCCCTAATCCCCTGACTTTATTTTTCCGTTTGTTGTGGAATGGATAAAAAAGACAAACAAAATGTGGAATTGGTGACTGCTATGCTAATTGCCAATATGTTTTGGAACATCTTCAGGTTAAACATTTTGTGACTTATATAAAGAGATATTTTTTTCTAGCAGGTTTTCTTCAATAATACGCAACACAATATAATACAGCTGATGAAGTAAATTTCACAAATTGCTGTCTTCTCATTTCAATTAATTTTATTCTATGAAAAAAAAATGTCTCAGGATTATTTTGCAATGAATCATTATGAAATGAAAGGATAGTCTTGGTACAATGAGCAAGATAGTGTGGAGTTGTGACTCGGTGTTCATGGAGTCTTTCTACCAGAACTCAGGATGGCTCTTTGAACACAAGAGAATTCTAGAGAATTCTACAGGGCGAGGCAGGGCAGGATCAAAGGTGCTGGAGATGCTGGGTGGAAATTGCTGAAATTAAGATGTCCGTTTTATTCTACTAAGCTAGTGTATATTGATGGGGGCGTAGCTTGGTCAATAAGATTGGGAGTGTGTGAGCTTTAGATTTCCTAACAATTACACTGGCATATCTTGTTAAATCATATTATATGAGATGCAGGACATGAGGGGGTCCTAAGAGTCAGTGGAAAGAGAGAGCTGGGCGGATTGTTGGGGGCACTTACAACAAAAATGTTCAAACTAATCAACATTTTAAAAATAATTCTCAAAACGGACGAAAGAGTGTATGTGTGTTCTTTTGTCACTGTGGTCATATAAAAATCCCAGGTGAAATCCGACAGACACTTGACCATATCCGACTCAAACCACTTGTCCCAAACTATTTACTACAGAACACATTTTTAGAGATGTGTGACACCCCCAAACACCCTCCTCCCCGAAGCTATGACCCTATATATGGATAGTTTGAACACAACACAATTATGGTCAGGAAATGCCTCTGTGGAGGGCAGGTGTATACTGTAGGACCTTCACATCTGGATGGATTTGTGTACTGTCAGGCTCCTGTTGAGGAGACACACTGAAAGCTCCTCTGATCCATAAACACCTACACAGGTGGAAGTTGTGTAATTTTTTTAAATTTAAATCTTTATTGTCCAATTATTAAAAATCATTACAATCATGGATAATAAAAGCAACAAGTTTCTTAAAACAGAGTCGTCAAAAAGAATTTTTGAACAGATGCATTACAAAATGTTGAGATAATTCAGCAATGACATGCCATACTGGACCTTTGAAATCACACATAACATCATAAAAGTAATATTTCGTTCATAACTTAATTATAACATTTCATTTCATTATTAATTAACGACTATATAATAAAACCTTCTATACGTTCAGTCTCAGCTGCCTTGCCCACCACAGTAATTAAAGTGCCTTTGTGCAATCCTTTCGAACAAGCTATATTGGATGTGGATACATATCATATATAATAATAATAAAAAATAACTTAATCTATAAAGTGCCTCCGTGTCTCTTCTCAAAGATTAACTGCGTTTTTTTATTAGGTTAATAAGCGAGGAAACCTATGTTTCAGAACCGATTTCTGCAACTATCCATATTGGTACTTGTTGATAACTTCAAATAAATATCATTAAAAAGTTTAAACTGTCTATATGCCTTTGTCCTTACAATTTTTTTAAAATGTGAGTTACGATTAGAATTATTTGACCAAATTTGGGTAGATCGGCCAGCTTTAACATCTAGTCGTAATGAGCTTTACTAATAACAAATAGTTACGTTTTACCTTAACACACCCATTGTACACCGGTACAATAGCAATACTCATGCAACATCACGTTTATTAATATGGCCATTTATTATTCTTATAACACGGCAAAACATCAGCCTCGGTCATTTTTTTCTCAGCTATGAGGATGAACTTAACAAAATGTGTTGTTAAAGCGATGGCATGCCCTAAGAGGCACGATATAATTGCTTGGCGGCCCATTCTCACTTGTCTTTCCTTAAAAATGGTTTTTAACAGGGTTTGCCTCTCTTGTTGCAATCTAGGGCAAAGACCTATAATATGCAGTAGCGTTTCATTGACACAACCACATAATCTACAGTTTTGTGATCGACAATTTTGTGCCCATCTCGGAGTCCTATCCGTTGTTGGATAGTGGCCAAATCTTAACATAAGATATCTATCCCTTAAAACCAGTTTTAAAATGGGAGGTTAAATAGGGTTGGGTTCCAGTTTTATTGTCTGAGTTAATGACTGACTAAGCATTTTGTGTTTTTTCCAATGACCTCCTTATCCAATAAAAGTGATAAAAAATGAGTTGATTGATTTAACATCTGCTTTAAAACAATTTTGTTTCTATTCAGGTGCTCCAACGGCGGGAACTTAAAAGTGTTTAGGCTCTCTTTTAAATATAATCTCCAAGCACTAGCATAGTCTTTATTTTTTATTTCTTGCCAGCACGAGTTAGCAAGAGAGACAGAATCCGATAGATAAAATGAAAATAGGCATTTTAGAAAGCGAATTGTCTCACCAGAGTTTGACTTATAAGGCCAAACGCTAATCTGACATTAGCGTACCCAGCGTTGCTTGGAACCCTAACCCTGAAAGTTAGGTTACGGGTAACGCACCTGCAGTATGATTTGGACAATCACTGGGAAGTTTGTGAAGAAACACCGGACTGGACCCAGCCATCAGAATAGATCATCACAGTTTGGGGATAATACAGGGCAACCTCAAAACGGGAGGCAAGTTATTCAATGAATGGCCGAAGGGCAAACAGGGTACTACAGGTAAGTGTACGACTGTAGATCAGAACAAATAGTGAAACATGACTGGGTAAGCCTACCGGTTTCGGCAGTGAATGTTGCTGCGAAAAGCTTTCGGTAGGCTATGATGCCTGACGAGAGCCCCTTAATGCCACCGCAAACCCTATCATGCAAGAGATGAGGAAGTAGGAGGTAGAAGATACTGGGAGACAACCAAAGGTACACAAAGATAAAGGAACTGGAGTGAAATCTAACGCGACTGAACTGCAAAGGGAAAAAACATGAGGGACAAGTAAGGGACCGCATGTCAAAGTGGCCTTAAACACTATCTCTCACCATGGAATTGTACTATAAGGCAGAAAAAGTAAGTATTTAGGGGTATCCGTAGTTTCATAATCTTTTTAGTTTACTGTTATCCACGCTCGCCAGCCACAACTGGGCCTAAGCTGGATTCCCTGTCTTCAGTGAGCCGGACATCTTGTGAGTAATTCTAGCTGATTTCTCAGTAGACTGCCCAAGTTATCAGAGTTTACGGGGAAACGTGATTAAATGAGCCTAACACTAATTAGTAAAGTGTAGCTCATTGAACCGGCTCAAGCTCTTTTTTAGTGGGATGAGGAGCAGCTGAGCGAGAGGTAGTAAAGCATGATGTACAGAAAGGGGAGCAGCTCCGGTGCATGGCCAAGCATCTGGTACCTGAAGTTCATGGACATCACAAACTGTGGCATAGGACATCAATCACTGCCATGGATGATATCGGCTGCAACAGGAGCGTGATCTCATGGGGTCAGAAGTAGCTAAAGCTGCAGTGGTGTATAACCACGTCATGGTACCAGAAAATGCATTCAATATGAATTGGTTGGGTGATAAAGATAAACGAAGGACTTTGTCTAGGCTAAGGACTGGGCAAGAGAATAGAATATGCAGTTGAGTAGATGACAGAACAAAATAGGTCAACCCATCTCCCTTATTAGGGGACCATGGAAGCAGCGCAAAAAGTTGTTTTACATGTATGTCAGCCACAGGTGGGGACAAATATTGTCCACTGAGGAGAATAAAGCAAAAACCAAAGGAAATGATGGACGGAGTGTTGAACATTGCAAGCACTCACCCCCAGTCAACTGATCTGGGTTTAATCCATCACCGTTCTTTAGCCTACTCTGCCACCCCAGTTCAGACATGGCCATATGCAAATCAGTCTGACCCTGTGCCTCATGGGAACAGTCCAGCCCGAACTGCCAAGCCATGTCTTCCCTGGACCGGAAACAAGCTTCCTAGGACCGGTTTCTGGCATTTCAGCCGTCTTCAGCCAGGCTTGCTTGAATCCGGTGGCAAAGTGAGCAAGGGACTCACGTCTGAGCATACCCTGCCAACTTTCGTTCTTTATCCATGTTAAACATGGATTATAAAATCCTCCGTAAGGCCCTAGCCAGTTGGCTGCAGTCCTGCCTCCGTTCACTGATACATAAGGAACAGAACAGTTTCATCCCAATGGGAACACCTCTGAGAATCTTAGGCATTTGTTCCACGTTCTAGAAGCCACAGATAAGGCTCGATTCCCTGAGGCACTAGTTCTATCTATAGACATACACAAAGTCTTTGATACCATCTGCTGGGACTACCTGCGTGCGGTCATGGCCAGGATGCCAATGAGTGATGGTTAGAATAAATGGGTTTCTCTGCTATACACAGGGGCTTGAGTGCAGGTGCATATGGGTGGGTAGATTTCTGAGCCCTTTGAGATCTGCAAGGGTATGCAACAGGAATGCCCCTGTTCCCTCTGCTGTTTGCACTAGTGACTGAACCATTTACCTGTGTACTGCGGCATGTCGGCCAGGGTTGGGGAATTCCATTGTAAGGTGGGGAACTTGTTATGTCCCTGTATGTGAAAAATATCCTGTAATTCACGGTTATCCATCTATAATTCTATGGGGGATATTCTCAAGAACGTGTGATAATCATCGCAAAATTAGCCTAACGCAACTTTGCACATCGCAGTCTATCGCAAGAAAATAATACCGTGATAACGTGGTATTCCCAAGCCGGCGGTACCATGCGATAGGCTCACGATCACACATCAAATGTCCGCGATAAAGTCAATGCGACGCTGCAAAAATGCAATACATGAACGCAAAAAAAGCTGCGATGAGGCCAATAGCGATACAAAAACCAGCGACAGGCCTGCAATTCCCACGCGTCATGTGGGAAAATGCACTATAAAAGCAGAAGAAGAAAAACACACCAAAAACAAGATAAACTGCGTAGCGACATGGATGCACCCGGATCGAGTACCCAGGTCAACGCAAACCTCACAAGCCCCACAGACCACCAGCAAGGAACCTCGGGCTCGGGGAAGTCCAAGGAGTAGAGAAAGACTGGGTTCAGTCCGCATGACAACCGGATCGTCGTCACGGAGGTGGCAGAACACTAACCACAACTGTCCGTCACCTCCGCCGTGTCATTGGCAACACAGACGGAAAAATGGCATCCCATCGTGAATGCAGTGTCGAGGAGGCCAAGATGTGCTGGCATGATGTGAAAAGCCAAACCAAGCAGAAACCCGATGCCAACAGGAAGCCAGCTATGGCGTAGACGCCTTGCTTGGTCTCCAGTTGTTCCTGCGCAGTGTGGTAGGAGTATAGGTACTGGGGTACCAAGCTGATGATGGCATCCACAACAGTTGTGATGAACTTTGATAGGGCTGCCTGTGAGACTCCTCCAACTCTGGCGGATGTTGGTTGGAAGGTCCCAGAGGCCAACATGTGCAGCACAGCCATCAGCTTTGTCTGCGGAGGGATGTTGGTTGTCCGCTGTGTTGGTACCATCAGCCAGTGGGCAATGGTGGTCAGGATACATAGGATAGTTGTCCTTTTGAGCCTGTAGTGGGCAATGACATTCTCTGGTGTTGGGTCTGTGAGGTTGGTGCATTTTCTGAAGGTCCACTGTCTTGTTCTATGCTGCCTCTGTGGTGGTCCAGGGGAGTACAAGGGGGGGTGGCGGTCCTGGGTGGGGGGGGTGGCGGTGGGTGTTGTGGCCCTGTTGGGGCTCCGTGCTGCATGATCAGTGGCTACATGGCATCTGTTGGTCTTCAGGTGTGGCTCTGGGCTGGGCTCCCTTTGATGGTGCAGGTTGTCGTCCGACTTTGCATCAGGTCAAATCAGGTGTTAATTTCCTGCTGCTAACGCGCCTTATCGCATGTTTTGTGATCTTATCGCAGATCTGGCTGGTCGTTGAGAATGTTGAGGTGTGGTGTTGTCGCAGCTTCTTGCTCGGGAACGCCTACTCTGCATCTCATTAGTAATAGTTGCCGGGGTCATCCATGGCGATGTGTTTTGGGGATGCTATCACCGGAAAACTGGTTTGCACCAGCTTGTGAATGGGGCGATAAATTTATCATGACTTTGGCTGCGATAAAGTGCCGATAACTCGGTGATAGGTCCTTGAGAATATGCCCCTATATGTTTAAGCTAGTATGGAATACAGGTTACACCTACTATCAAATTTACCTTTCTACCAGCTGTCTGAAGCCATAGACCAGTCCAATTTAACTGCATCATCTGTCTTGCCTCCTCAGCTGGTGCACATTCCACTGGTCCACATTTCACATCCTCAGATGATGTGAACCCTTGTCCTGTCATCCTCCTGCATCTGCTGCTCTTCGCTTCTTGCCATTGAGAGACTAAACCATGGCTGCTTCTCTCAGGTCTGTATCATACACCAAGAGTGCAGAGGTGATGCAATGGAAGTTATGACAGCAGTAGAAAATGAAATGTTGAAGTTAGAATGTGAGAATTGACAGTTGGAGAAATCAGTTGCTTGGTAGTCGCGGAGCGCTTGGTGCCATAATGAAGGAGCTTATTTAACTTCCATTTGTGTAGAGTGTTACTACAAAGAGCTCCGAAGAAAGGGCCAGAGGAGGAAAAGGAGGACATTGAGCATCCATCCCGCACCTTAACAGCAGGTCACAGCAGCATCTGCCGGGGGGCAGCACCGCTCACCTCAAGTCCCCACCCAGGGCCAAGGTTGATGACCACTGCCAACCCCATAAACTTCCTTCTTCCTTCCAGAAATTAAATGGAAATCTGGTGAATCCAAAGCATCTCACTGCCTGGGTGTACTCTCGTAAGGGCGTGAGAAGATACGGATGTACCCTGTTTGAGTCTGGTAGGGTCTAGGGCACATAACTGCTCCTTAGGTAACACATTGATGCCTTTCACACCGTGTAGCATTCTACTCACTTAGACTGTGCATGTGCCCAGGCGCGCCTTAAGTACCACAACCACTCACCACTGAACACAAAGAGCCAGTGGCACAAATGATACAGCTTACGCTCAGCACTACAAATCCTGCAACCCTCCCTACTCTTGGCATTATCACATTTGAAAACATAAAGGGACTCTTCGTCACAGAAACAAGGCTCACTCCGCTTCCACACACATCCTTGGCACACTCACCCTCGCATGCTACACAAGCCAACACACAACTCACACACAAGGCAGGAGGACATATTCCACAAGCACATACGTGACGTCATTCAACTCCTTGCCTGCCACTTCCCGCTCGAGCGCTGACAGGGCACGGCAGGAGAAAACCTACACCGCTTGCATCCTACAATACCACCCAAAACTGCTGCCGCAAAACACCTAGCAAAAGCCAAACAAGTGATGGACGGAATGCAGAACAAATCAAAAAAATTAACCCCAGTCAAGATATCTGGGTTAAATCCATCATTCTTTTGCTCACCATGCCACCCAAAAAATCTACACTGCTGGGCTATCATTACTCAGAGGCGAACGGCAGATTAATGGGGCTCTGTGTCATTCCCAGATCACTGGTGCGAGGAAGAACAGGAAAAAACTATTACCACCAACATAATATACACACAGACACTATTCGAGCGTAGACGTCTATTCTCACACCACAGTCCCTCGCGTCATTTACACATCATACATTCAAACCCACAATTTGCAATCACACAGAAGGACACAAATCACAAATACACCATTAAAATACACAAACCGGTACCACACGAACACGCCAAGGCGACATAGCGGCTCAGTGAGTTAAGTGTTCATAGCTGATAAACGTGGTGATCCGCTGGTCCCGAGTGCGACTCCTGTCAATACCAAGTCAGCCTTCCGAAGTTGGTAAATAGAGTATCCATAATTTGGTTAATAATAGAACTAGTTATTTAAAGCACTTAATAGTAAAAAACGCTTTGCACAGTTAACTTGCTTTTCTCTTAGAAGCGTTTCCATAAAGTTGTTTTTTTATTTTTATTATACACACTTGTGTTAATTTATTCTCTGCTTTGTGTGTGTGTGTGTGGGGGAGTGAATGTGAGGCGTAGCCATCTAAACAATTTTTATATGATGTCCTCTTCAGTAATTAAGTTTTTTTCCAAACTGGAAAAGAACTGTTTTACAAGTGCCCACCGTTGGTCAAATTTAGCAACAATTGGACAGGGGTATAGAGGCATAACCAGCCGATGCCTCGATGTTTAATGAACATATAGTTTTCACAGAGTTCCACGAGGGCTTTAAAAAGATAACAATTTTACATCTTTTTCAGTACTGGATTCTATGCCTATTAACATCCGCACTCTGCCCATTTCAGGATGGCATGTAAATCTTATACATATGTATTACAAAAGACAGCCAAATCTCGTGTGTCGTTTTGTGGTCGTTGTTGACCATATCCTGGACATATTGTTTATGTCTGAGTTCATAAATCATCATTCTGAGAGGCGTGACTACGAGCGTCAAGATGGCGGTCGCTCCTTAGGTGTGCTCCGGACCCCTCCGTCATCCTCTCTGCCATCCACTACCATCGGGATTGCCTGTCACCTTGCGCCACATACCTTGTTGCCTAGAGATCTCCGGAGCTCCATTCAGGGCGCTGGGCACCGACTTGGGATCGTGTGAGCTGCTCTGGTCTCCTGGACCTGCCGCACGACACCCCTCAAAATGGCGGCCACCGCGGCAGTGATCCCACGCCCGTCATCGGCCCGCTGTCCATCATCGGTGGCGCTTTGCTGAGCGAGGGGGTTTCTAACTTGGCTGGCACCCCCTCTGTGTCGCCTGCTTGGCCAGTCTCCCCTCCTGAGGGACCTGGACACCCGGAGCTCCCGCATGCTGGATTGGCCGAGAGTGATAGCAGCAACACCGGCTGCTGAGTGTGCGGTGAAGATTGGTGGCGCCTGATGGCCGGTGGCGCTTTAGTCCTGGAATCGTCTGCCCTACCGAGGTGGGTCCTTTAGCGCATCCAGGCGACGCGGCTCCACGGGGTGCCCCTGTGCCTGCCGGTCCCGACGTTCCTCCTGTGGCGGAGGTGTACCCATCCTGTGAAGTGGTTGCAGCGGCAAGGCCTGCTGGGCCTCCTTTTTTTGGGCCTGGGGTGTAACCGGAATTGCTCGGCCGCCACTTCAGGCGGCGGTGACCCACTAGGGGGCGTCCCCGAACCAGGCATGGTGGTCTGATGGCTCCCGGGGGACCCCAACCATAGCTTTGTGTGGTGGCGCTTGTATAGCCTCCTAATCCTTTCATCGGACTTGTCATTGGTCATCGCTGCATTCCAGGGATCATCTGCCCACACCGGTCCTTTAGCCCTGGGCCCGCTGTGACCTCGGACCTCTACAGATACTCCGTGTTGCTGCCCCGGTTGAATTCCTGGTGGCCCTGGAGGGGAGGGACCTCCGCGCGGGCCTGGATTGCTGCCCTGCTCCTTTCTTCTTCCTCTACTTCGGCCGCACCTTTCGTACGGCGGCAGTTTGATCCGTGCCGAGTCTTGACTTCTGCTGTTTGCCCCTGCGGAACCCCGGCCCGCCTGTGCTGACTTGTCAACTTCCCACTGCGAGGTCTATTAGTGGGGATTCTGTGCCCGTGTGTTCCTGAGGGTCGCCATGGGCAGAACGGACAGGTCGTCGAAAGCCCCTGCCCCCCAGACAAAAATGGACCGCTTCACCACCTTGGAGGCGGGGGCAACTGGAGGTGTGATTGAACAGAAGGCTCCTCCGTCTGCGGATTTGGCCACCATCCTCCAGGCTATCCATGCCTCACAGACCTCGGTGGAGGGCAAGATCGCAGGCTAGCGAGTAGATATGACTCATTCGACAGGATCTCCGAAATGCCACTGCTCGGATTAAAGAGACTGAGACCCGTATCTCCACCGTGGAGGATGACGTCCAACAACTTAAGGGGCAGGTGGCCCGTCTCCAGTCACACACCGGAGTTACACCGCCGGGCAGAGGATGCCGAAAACAGATCCCGACGCAACAACCTCCGCCTGGTGGGCTTTCCGGAGGGGGCGGAGCAGGGCCACGCGGTGGACTTCCTGGAGAGATGGCTGCGGTCGTGGATCCCGGAGGGCTCTCTCTCCCCTTGGTTCGCGATTGAGCGGGCCCACAGGTCTTTGGCTCCTTGGCCGGTGCCGGGTGCAACTCCCCGCTCATTCATAATGCGGGTTCTCAACTTCAAGGATCGAGATGCCATCCTGTCCGAAACTTGCAAACAACAGCGGCTATGCTATGAGAATGGTGCAATGATGATCTTTCTGGACTATACCCGCGAGGTCCAGGGTCAACACCGCTCCTTTGAGGAGGTCAAGCAAAAGCTGAGGGCACTTAACATTTAGTATCGGCTCCACTTCCCAGCCTACCTGCGAGTGGTGTTCGCGAACAAGATGCTGTTCTTCGACAATCCCGACAGAGGCCTGGACCTGGGCAACAGAGGAGCGCTCTCTGTGGGCCAATGACCGGGCCCCGGGCGTGGACGGAACGGAAGGCGGACTTGGCCACCTCGCTCCCTTCGCTCCTCGACCTCAGCGTAATCGCTCCCACAGGTGCCGTGGACAGAGAAGAGCCCGCTCGGATTCTCCACTGGGCCACTCGCAACAGCCAATATCGCTTTCCGAGGGACCCTTGACTGGGAGGCGCTCTGGCTCCTCTGGCCATCTGGATGGCGGTGGTGCTTCACCCGGGTCCCCGGAGATTGACCTCCCAGAATCTGACCTGTCCTGTAGCCCGATGCTCATGAAAGACCCTGCTTGATCTGGTCTCTGCCCGCCGGGCCTGGCTCCGCAGCCGGAGACGGTGCTTTTAACTCAGAACACTTCTTTCCTTCCTGATGGACTCATAAACACACATCTGGACATGAGGAGGGGTCCTCCACGCTTCCCCATTCCCAAGCATTTTAGTTTGGCTGTTTACTCATTGGTTATTGTTAGGGTGACAGATGCTTCCGTTCTCGAAGTGTAGGGTGGGGGGTGGGAGAGGGGTTGGGGGGTGGGACCGTTGTTCCATGTTTTGGTTTTATGTTTGGTTGTTTTAATTTTTAGTTTCGCTGCACCAGCTTTCACACAACACCCTGATTTGCATCCCGAGAGACAGGCAGACCTCCTTTCAGACACTTCGATGGGCCCGCTGATATCCAACTGGGCAGCCATGTTCCCCGCAGGACCCATAATTTCACTGTTATATTCACCACTTTGCCTGGCGCACCCCTGCGTGGCATTTCTCTGCATTACACCAACACTCATATCGTGTCCGGACTCGCATCCGGCAGAGTACATAGAATTCCCTTTCGACGCTACACTATGCCCTCACGCACTCCTTTTTGAGGTGGCCCCCCCTTCCGGGACTCCATTGCCATGCCATTCCACCATGTCATCATGCCAGATACATCCCTATCGAGTACCTCTCTAAGCATCTTGTCTTGGAATGTTAATGGCCTCCTGGACTGTTTCAAGAGGATGGCTGCCCTGCGCTACGCGCACCGCCTAGGGGTAGACATATTACTACTGCAAGAGACGCATCTGCTGGGTAATCATTGCCCCTTCCAAGCGCGCTATGGATACGATAGGGCATGGCACTCGGGGATCCCGAGTGGTGGCGATCCTAGTGAAGCGCTCTCTTCCCCTTGTCATTGTGCAGATAACCCTTGATGCCCAGGGTACATTTGTGGCTATCAGCTGTAAACTACACGGGAGTCCCATCAACCTCGTATCGCTCTAATCTCCTCCTTCCATGTTGGTGACGACTTTAGCTAAATCTACAGATCTCTGGGCGTCCTTACCACTGGGCCCCACTTACCTCGGGGGGGATTTCAATGCGGTCTCCTCACCGGATCTTGACACGACTGGTCCCCCTTCCTCCAGTAGAATTACACAAGCAAAGCAATTGAGGACCTGGTCTGAGACCCTGGGCCTATGTGATGCTTGGCGTACATGGCACCCGCATTCTAAGCAGTTCACACACACTTCGGCAGCACACCACACGCAAGCACGTATTGACGCCATTTTCGTCCCATCAACAGATTGCCTCACGGTCCAGGACGTCGCCATCCTCCCACAAGGTATCTCGGACCACTCCCCGGTGGTGATCCGCACAGGCCCTCCCCCCGCCTTCATGAGGCAGACATGGAGACTTAATGCCTGGTTTCTCCAAGACAAGGAGTTCTGGAAGGCAGTGGGTCAGGAACTAAAACAATATTTCCTCTCCAACCACGGATCCGTCTCCTCCCCGCGTTCTGTGGGAGACGGGCAAAGCCACGATTAGGGGGTTCGCCAAGGGCCAGCTTAAACGTCAGCGTCAGGCCCAAACAGAACAAATTACCAGTCATGAGGCGCAAGCCTTGCGTCTTGAGCGAGCCTCTGCTCAGTCTCCAGACGCCCCTGATGCCAGACTCCTTGCCCAGCCAGAAATCAAACAGGTGTCGCTGGAGGCCACCAAACTCCTCTGGCGTTCATCCGTGGCCATGGTGTATGGCTGAAGCGACAAGAACGGTTCGCTCCTCCATCGCCTTGCCACATACCCCAAGGCGAACTGCATAATTCCCGAGGTCATGGCGCACGATGGCTCGCCTTGCCGTTCCCCAGACGGGATGGCCCGTGCCTTCGCCTCCTATTGCCAGCAAATATACACGGCCAGATCCCCGTCCCTTTCACTCGCTAACATGTTGGAATTCGAGGGCGGCCCCCTCCCCAGCTTAGACCCCTTTAGCCAGAAAGACCTTGAGCGCCCCATCATGCATAAGGAGATAGAGGGAGCGATTGCCCTGGTTTCCTCCGGTAAGACACCTGGCCCAGACAGCTTCCCTCAAGAATACTACATGTACTATCAGGACAATCTCACTCCACATTTGGCGGGGCTGTTTCGGGAGGCTGTTGAAAAGGGCTCCTTTCCGCAAGAGACTGATCTGGCCACCATTGTGGTTCTCCCCAATTCTCAACCACCCTTGCCACGGTGTGCGGAATACCGACCCATCTCCTTCACCAAAACTGAGATTAAACTGTTCACCATGATCCTTGCACAACGACTCAAACCCCACTTATCCACCCTGGTTCATCCTGACCAATGCGGATTTATGCCCTCACTTGGCACTAGGCATTGTCTTCGCAGACTGCAAGTCGCCCTGGCACACCTTCATCTCCTCACTCCCTACCTTGCGATTCTTCTGGTGGACTTTGAAAAAGCCTTCGATTCGGTGGACTGGGGGTTCTTAGAGGCTGTCCTTGCTATGATGGGATTCTGTCCCCGTTTTCGTGCCATGGTTAAAGTTCTTTACGCCTCCCCCCGCGCCCGCGTCTTGGTGAACGGGGTTCTGTCAGAGCCCTTCCCGGTTCGTAGAGGAACGAGACAGGGTTGTCCCCTATCCCCCCTGCTTTTCGCCTTGGTGATGGAGACCCTGGCGTCCATGTTGCAGTCGTGCAAGAGTATGCGGGGATGGGAGTGGCCCAACACTGAACCGGATAAAATTGCACTCTACGCAGATGACGTCCTCATCTATTTGGCAGATCCCGCCGGGTCAGGCCCACATTGCCTCCATAGTCTACACCTCTTTGAACGGGCTTCGGGCCTAAGGCTTAACTCGGATAAATCGGCCTTGGTTCCCCTACACCTGTCCCGCGAATGTTTCGACTGGCAATCCAGCATTCCTCTTCGCCGTCAATCATTCAAATACTTGGGGATATGGATGACCTTACTTCCGGAGCTCAGCTGGTTTCTCAACGTGGCCCCACTGGTGAAGCGGGTTAAGGCAGATCTCTAGAAGTGGTAGCCATTGCCCCTGAACCCTATGGGGAGAGTCGCCCTATTTAAAATGATGGTGCGCCCCCGTTTCCTCTACGTACTACAAAATACCCCCATCAGCTTTCCCAGAGTCTGGTTCCGTGAGCTTGACAGCATAGCCAGCAAGTTTTTATGGGGAAAAGGTAGAGCCCGGTTGGCACTCAACGTGTGTAGGATCCCCTCATTCGACAGGGGACTGGGGATGACCCACCTCTACCTATATTATTTGGCCAAGCAGCTTCTCTCCATACATGATTGGTTCAATGGGGGTTGGTCAGACCCGGCATACAGGCTCGAAGTCGGAGAGCTGGGTTTCACCAAGATTCAGGCTATGCTATATGGGGCCCCTATTCCCTCCCGCTTGCCAAAGGTGACACGCTCTGTGCTGCTGGCCTGGCAAGCTGCTCTGCGCCATACCAAATGGACGCACACGTTAACCCAATGCACACCCTTGTGGCAGGGGACCTGGCTCACAGACGTCAACGCACTACAAGGGTTTAGAGCCTTGGATTTGATAGGCATTTCGCAGCTAGGCGATGTATGGGTAGGGGATCACATGCGGACCTTTGAGGACCTTCAAAACAGGTACTCCTTACACCGGTCACAATTCTATAGGTACTTGCAGTTACGCCATGCTCTTCACACCCACCTTGCGACTGGCACGCGCCTTCATGATCACAGTCCACCTGAAGCCCAGATAATGTTCGGTGACCTGGGGAGGGGTGGCATCTCCCGTATTTACCATACATTGATCAATAATGCTCCCACTTCCTTGGATTGATTACAGGCTCAATGGGAGGGTTGGATAAGCACCTTAGACGAAGAGGACTGGCGCGACGCCCTTATGGCTTCTAGGACAGTCACATCCTCCGCTAGACTGCGCTTAGTGCAATTGTACTACTTACATGCTGCATATCTCACCCCGACGCGCCTTCACCGGGCCGGACTTAGCCCAACCTCTGCTTGCGCCAGGTGCGGTTACAACCCCGCTGATTTTTTCCACATGGTATGGGTATGTCCCCGCTTGGAGCGGTTCTGGGGGGAGATTGAGGAGGAACTCACTGAGGTTTTGGGGTGGGAGGTCCCCCATGACCCACAGCACGTGCTCCTGGGTATCACTGATGGGCTGGATGGGTCATGGAACGAAAAACTGTTTTACACAACGGCAATGGTGGTTGCAAAAAGAGACATTGCGGTCTCCTGGAAGCTCTCCGAACCTCCGTGCGTTGGAACCTGGAGGATTGGGGTGAATTGGTGTGCCACGCAAGAGAAGGTCATGTACGAGGCTCGTGGGTGTCCTAGGAAATACCGTAGGGTTTGGGGGAAATGGTTGGGGGGGTGGAGTAGTCATGAAGGGAAGGGTTTGGGGGAAATGGTTGGGGGGGTGGAGTAGTCATGAAGGGAATGCCGAACTTTATACTCCTGTGTGTTTTTTTTGTTATTGCCTGTAAATCTTGTGGTGCTGCTTTCCTTTTCTATGTCCTGGACTTTTGCGGTGTTGGACTGCAAGACTGATGTATGTTCTTTATTTTGTCAATCAATAAACACAAAAATGTGTTTATCAAAAAAAATAATCATCATTATGAACCATCATAAAATTGGGTGTCCTGTATCATTTTGTTGCACATCAAAAATCACGTGTCATAACTCATTATTGTATCGTAAATCATTACATCAAAAGCAGTCATACATTTTTTGTCATAAATCATTCTCCATTATCGTCATAAATCATCAGCCATAAATCATTTGTTGGACATAAATCACATGCTTGTCATAACTCATTTGCATATAATAGAGTCACAAATCACCCTGACAGTTTGTACATTGTTCTGGTGGTTTCCACGCCCTTTTGCGTGTGGAGGGTAGCTTCTCCCGGGAGTTAGGCCCCGACTCGCTACCTTGCTAGTCTTTTTTTGTGCCATGCCGTCTGACGGGGTCTGGACTGCAAGCGCAGTTTCCGTTTGCTACCCCCTTTTATCAGGCCTACTCACCCTGCCGTAAGGCATCCCAAGGTGAGCGTCCCTCCTTCTACACACCGCCCTGTCGGTGTGCTTCCATAACCAACAAAATGCACCCTTCAAATCTGCCAGCACTGCTGCTGCATAGGTGTGGGTGGGTGGTCTCTCAAAATTCTTTTGGCTCAGCTCCACAATGTATTAGTAAGCTGTAGTGTGGGGAGCGGCCTTTTTATCCCCCCATTTCATTCCTCCCACCCATGTTGGGGGGAGTGGCCACTGATTGGGGATTCAATACATCACCTGCCCCCCCCCCCCCTTTTGCCAAGTGACCTGTGCCTCTCTGGTGCTATTTGCTGCGTGGGAAGCACCCCCCCTCTGCCTTGGGGCACTTCAAGGCGGTAAAAACCGGCTCCCTACAGGGCTCTGGTGTCTGTTATGGCGCCGGCCCTCGTGGCCCCCTTCGGGTGCGACCTCTGCGATAACACCCGCACTGTGCCCATTCCAGGATGGCATATAAATCTTATATATATGTATCTGAAAGAGATATGTTGGTGATAGATTCCTTACCTTAGAATATCCCCAGGCGTCAGACTGGATCCGGAAAGATTTCGTCAGCAGTACCCCTGCACGTCGGCAGGTGTCGACGTACGGCTCCGTGTACGTCTCTGGCGTCGTATCCGCCGAGATGACGTCATCGGAGCTACTTAGACGCGCCCACGCGCGCTGACGTCAGTTCTTTCTTTTTCCGCGCAGATCCTCAAGAAAGCGGTACCCCTAATTAAAAGTGTTAACTTGGTTTCTGACAACTTCTTTGTCGTGTACTTGACTCCTGGTGCAATAGAAATGCCTGGGTTTAAGTCCTGTAGGGCATGCCATCGAAACACGTCGGTGTCGGACCCTCACGACGTGTGTCTCTTCTGCTTGGGGCACGCCCATGACCCCAAGGCGTGCCCCGATTGCCGGGCCATGGCGCTGAAAGCTTTGCGGGAGTGTTCCCGAAAGTTGTTGGAAGTCCGGCAATCGGTTCTATGCCGATCAAGGTCCCGATCCCGTGGGAGGTCAAGGGACCGGTCGCGGAGCCATCAGCGTCGCTCGTCGGAATTGGGGGCAGGTAAGTCTCGGCACCATAAAAAGTCGAAGTAGCGTTGTCGCTCTTCTTCTACCCCTCACCGGTCGCGGGACGTGGTGGAGGGGGCGGGCGGAAACTCCCCTGCAGCTCCGTTGGAGCATCCGTCATTGCCTGCGGACTACCCTCCCTTTCCAGGGCCGCACATGACTTTGGACGAGGTGCAGGCCTTTATGACGGCCTTGCGCCATTTGTTTGCCCCGCCGGGTCCCTCCGGAGCGCCTTCGGGCCCCGCGGATCCGTCAGAAGGGTTTGCCCCTGTGCCGCGCGCCTCTGGCCCCAGCTACACCAGCACTATACCTTGCGGCGCTGCCGGCTCCGGCCTCGACACCGGCCCTGGATCCGGCTACGGCGCCGGGCATGGCATCACCGCTGACGCCGGACGGCGCCGACCCGGGACTGGTATCTTACCCTTCCATTCCATTTCTTGGAGGGGAGTTTATCCCGTTTCCCCAGGGCACCTTGTCCTTACCGGCCCCTTCAGCAAGCGGTGGACGAAGGGGAATACTGGGAGGGGTCTGAGGACCCTCTTGCAGCTCAATGTGAGGATGATCCTGAGTGGGAAGGCGATGTGGAGGGTCCAGTAGATCTGGATTTCTCTCCACACCCTGGCACTCTGTCCCCTTCTGCCTCGCCTAGTGCGTTCCCTTCTGCTCCTCCGGACAAGGAATCTAGGAACCAGGAGCAGTCTGGGGAAAAAGATTTTCACATCTGCCAGCTCTGGGTTGCGGGCGGTGAATACTGCGGGCCTGCTAGGCCGCTATTCCCATTCTGTGTGGGACACTGTGGCACAGGTGCTGCCTCAGTGCCCTGTGGAAGCACGGGCAGTTCTCTCCCAAGCCATTATCGAAGGGAGAGATGCTGCAAAATTTACTATTCGTTTTGGGCTTGACACAGCCGATTCTCTCGGTAGAACACTTTCCACAACTGTGGCGCTCCGTCGTTATGCTTGGCTCCGAACTACTGGCTTCTCTGGGGATGTCCAGAACACCCTGTTGGACATGCCCTTTGACGGTACACGCCTCTTTGGCGATAAGGCAGATACCACCCTGGAACGCTTTAAGGACTCATTGGGTCTCGCCACCACACGTACTCCCTCGGGGTCTGCTTTTTGGCCCTTATGAGGTCAAGGTCGTTCTTTTCAAACCCGCAAGAATGCGCAACCACAGTCTCAGCGCAGCTGCGGATGTGGGACCTGCCGTGGTGGGTCCCGAGGACAGCGGACGGGTCAGTCCGCCACCTCCCCTGCCGCCGCCGCCTCTAAACCTTCCTAGTCCTGTGTTTCAGGCCCACCTGACGCCAGTGGGTGGCAGGAATTACCATCACCTTCCCCACTGGCGCTCCATAACCTCGGACAGGTGGGTTCTGTATATAGTCCGCAGGGGCTATTCGCTCCCCTTCAAATCTACCCCTCCGGCCATGCCACCTCAGTATCGCCGCATGTCGGGGGAACACTTGGCACTTCTCCTGCAGGAAGTTACGGCCCTCTTGGCCAAGGGGGCCATCGAGCGCGTTCTGACTACAGAAGTAGGTTGTGGTTGTTACTCCCACTACTTCTTGGATCCGAAGAAGGACAAAGGTCTGCGCCCTATCTTAGACCTCCAGAACGTCAATTTCTTCATCCGGAAGGAGAAGTTCAAGATGCTCACGCTAGCTCAGGTCTTGTCTGCTCTAGACCCGCAAGACTGTCTGGTAGCGTTGGACTTGCAGGGTGCTTATTTTCATATTCCCATCCTGCCAGCCCACCGACGTTACCTATGGTTCACGGTGGGCCACGAGCACTTTCAGTTCACCGTGCTCCCTTTCGGCCTTACCAGCGCCCCTTGGGTGTTCACGAAAGTGATGGCGGTGGTCGCAGCTCGTCTGCGCAGATCAGGGGTCTCAGTCTTCCCCTATCTGAACGACTTGCTGTTGAAGGCGGGCTCGCCCCAGGCAGTCTTCTCCCACCTCCAGACTACGGCCGACCTCGTGCATTTGCTGGGGTTTTCCATCAACGTGCCGAAGTCGCACCTGGTTCCCTCTCAGAAGCTCCTCTTCATTGGAGCGGTTCTGGATACGGTGCAGTTTCGGGTTTATCCTCCCAAACAGCGAGTGCGGGAAATTTGGGCTATGATTCCGATCTTTAGGCCCTGGTCCTGGGTTTCGGTCAGGAAGACCCTGAGGCTGTTGGGCCTCATGGTCTCCTGCATCCTGCTGATTGATCATGCCAGATGGCATATGCGGGCTCTGCAGTGGGACCTGAAGTTACAGTGGACGCAGCATCGGGGGAACCTGTCCGACTACGTCCAGATCTCAGAGGGCACTGCACAGGACTTGCAGTGGTGGCTCACGAACCAGCGATGGGTCAGCGGCAGATCCCTTTCCCTTCCCCAACCGGAGCACACAGTAGTGACGGACGCGTCCCTCCTGGGATGGGGCGGCCACATGGGAGAGGCGGAGATCAGATGCCTCTGGTCTTCGGCAGAGTCTAAGATCCATATTAACCTTTTGGAGCTCAGGGCAATCCTACTTGCACTCAAAGCATTCCTTCCCTCTGTCAAGGGGAGAGTAGTGCAGGTGTTCACAGACAACACCACCGCCATGTGGTACTGCAACAAACAGGGCGGGGTGGGGTCGTGGACCCTATGTCAGGAGGCTCTACGTCTCTTGACGTGGCTGGAACGTCAAGGTATTCCCTTGGTGGTTCAACACCTGGCAGGTTCACTGAACTCCAGGGCGGACAAACTCAGCCGACGGTGCATGTTGAATCACGAATGGCGTCTTCACTCGGAGGTGGTGCAAGGTCTCTTTCAACAGTGGGGAGAACCTTGGTTAGATCTATTCGCCACCGAAGAAAACGCACATTGTCAGCAGTTCTCTGCGTTGGAGTTTCCAAGGCGGAACTCGCTAGGCGACGCTTTTCGGCGCAAGTGGAGTTGCAGTCTGTTGTACGCCTTTCCGCCTATACCACTTCTGCCCAGAGTGCTGAAGAAGATCAGACGTGACCGGCCCCAAGTCATTCTTGTGGCACCGGACTGGGCTTGAAGAATTTGGCATCCCGAGCTACTCAGTATGAGCGTGGATCCCCCGATACGACTGCCTCTTCGGGTGGATCTCCTGTCGCAGCAACAGGGGACGGTCCTCCAACCGAACCTGTTCTACCTCCACCTCCTTGCACGGAGATTGAGCGGCGTCAACTGATTCCATTTGACTTGCCTCCCGAAGTCTGTAACGTGATTCTGGCAGCCATGCATCCCTCTACTAAAATGGTATACGCCTTTCGGTGGAAAAAATGTGTGGCATGGTGCACAGCAAAATCTGTTGATCCTCTTGCTGCCCCTCTTCCTGAGGTCCTATTGTTCCTACTTTCTTTGGCCCAGCAGGGCTCTGCTATGGGCACTATCAAGGGCTACCTCTGTGCTCTTTCAGCCTTTCTTAGGTTGCCTGATCAGCCCTCTCTTTTCAAGTCCCCGGTTGTCAATAGATTTCTCAAAGGCATTACTCACCTTTTCCCTCCTATTTCTTTTGTGATACCTCAATGAGACTTGAACCTGGTTCTCGCATATTTGATGTGCGCTCCCTTTGAGCCTCTTCATAACTGTTATTGACTTTGAAAACTGTCTTCCTGGTGGCCATCACCTCCACTCGGCGGGTGAGTGAGCTCCAGGCTCTTTCCTGCAAACCTCCTTTCCTGGCGATTCATCCGGACAAGGTTGTGCTTCAACCGCGTCCCTCCTTTCTACCAAAAGTAGTCTCTGCCTTTCATCTCGGGCAAACTGTAACTCTGCCCACTTTCTTTCCGCCTCCGCACCCTTCAAGAGAAGAGAAGAGGCTCCACCGTCTGGACCCAAAACGTGCGCTTTCGTTCTATCTCAACTGCACACAACAGTTCCGGGTGGATGACCAGCTCTTTGTTGCCTACGTGGGCGCCAAGAAAGGCCGGGCTGTGCACAAGCAAACTTTCTCCAGATGGGTTGTTTTGTGCATTAAAGCCTGTTACTCTCGGGCTAAAAAGGACTGCACGCCCATTCGACCAGGGCGACAGCAGCTACCACAGCATTAGGACGCGGTGTCCCCCTGCATGACATCTGTCAAGCAGCCACTTGGGCCTCATTGCATACTTTCACTAAGCACTATTGCCTTGACAATCGGGTCCGGAGAGACGGCTTCTTTGGCCGTTCAGTTCTCCGTGACTTTCTGGTGTAATCTCACTTTGCAGACCCACCACCGGGGTTGGTATTGCTTGGGTATGTATTCTAAGGTAAGGAATCTATCACTAATGTGTCTCTTTCAGATGCACAAGTTACTTACTTGTGTAACGATATATCTGTAAGAGACATTAGTTAGTGATAGATTCCTTACCGCCCGCCCATCCTCCCCGTTCTGCGAACTGTTCTCTAGGGTTCAGGTCATCCCTTTCAGGGCCCAAGTTCTAATGCACCAGTAGTCGGTCTCTGGCATAGCTCTGTGCTCCTGGCGCGGAAAAGTTGTGTACAGAACTGACATCAGCGCGCGTGGGCGCGTTTAAAGTAGCTCTGATGACGTCATCTCGGCAGATACGACGCCAGCGACGTACGCGGAGCCGTATGACGACGCCTGCCGACGTGCAGGGGTACTGCTGACAAAAACTTTCCGGATCCAGTCTGACGCCTGGGGATATTCTAAGGTAAGAAATCTATCACTAACTAATGTCTCTTACAGAAAGTAACTTGTGCATTACAAAAGACAGCCAACACTTGTTTGTCGTTTTGTGGTCATTGTTGACTGCAGTTTATTACCCATACATATCCCCTGGACATATTGTTTATGTCTGGGGTCATAAATCATCATCATGAACCATCATAAAATCGGGTGTCCTGTATCATTTTGTTGCACATCATAAATCACTTGTCATGACTCATTAGTGTATCGTAAATCATTATGTCATAAGATCATTCTCCATTATCATCCTAAATCATCAGCCATAAATCATTTGTTGGACATAAATCACATGCTTGTCATAACTTATTTGCATATCATAGAGTCGTAAATCACCCTGGCAGTTCGTACATTGTTCTGTTGGTTTCCTCGCCCCTTTGCGAGTGGAGGGTAGCCTTTCCCCGGAGTTAGGACCCAACTCGCTACCTTGCTAGTCTTTTTTGTGCCCTGCTGTCTGGCGGGGTCTGGGCTGCCAGCAGAGTCTCCCTTTGCTACCCCCTTTTGCCAGGCCTACACACCCTACCGTAAGGCATCCCAAGGTCAGCGGTCCTCCTTCTACACACCGCCCTGTTGGTGTGCTTCCATAATCAACAAAACGCACCTTTCGTATCCGCCACGCTGCTAGGGAGGGTCACGTCTTCCTGCAGCTCCCCCCCTGTGCAGTCAAACATTTTTTTGCTTTTGTTTTTGTTAGGTGCAGCCTGCTAAAAACATCGCCCCCCACAGGTTGCTCCAGAATATGCACATCCCTTCCTCCAAATGGCGAACCCCGTCCCACCCGTAAAGCTCCGTGCGACCTGGATGGATGAGGCCATGCCTAACACTCTCCAAGCCATCGGTCTTGCAAAATTTTCTTACAGTGATATTCAATTTCCTTTTAGAGTTTTTGACTGCCTTATGCGACTTGCTACACCAGCCTGCTAATCAGTTTGGACCAAATGATGACGGTGCTCCCGGAGGGAGCCTCCGTTAGGTCCGCCTGCATGGCGAGGAGTAGCTCTTTTCTTCCCAGCAGGGCTAAATCTTTCCAACCCAGATGAATTATCAACACGTCCGGGTGCCAGGCTGTGTCTGCCCGTAGTTCCTCGAGCACCGCTGGTAGTTGGTCCCATCTCATCCCCGAGCGACCCCACCATTGCACACGTGTTGACTGGCCCACCTCTCTGCTTGTGGCCTCCCTGCTGCCACCACAAATTCATCCAGGAAACAAAAGAGTGAACCACCACCCATACTAGCTGAGGGCACCACCGTCCTGCTGAGGTAATAATCAGAGTGTCAGAAGAATGTCAGGTGATATTGTACTTATACTTCTTTACAGCAGCTGGGGTCTCACGTGGGTCCTATATGCCTTGGACCGCCACCAGCCTATAGCCTTGATCCCTGTCTCGGACATCATGTGCTGGGCTGCTGTGGTCGCCGCCCTGATCCTCAATGAATGAGAACCAAAGGACGCTGGTGGGAGGACTGCCCTGCCCAGGGCTTGGCGCATCACTCCTGAGAACTGGAATTTACCTCAGAAGTTACCATCTTTAAGCCTGAATAGGGGACCCTCCCCCGCCGGCTGTGATGCCATGTAGGTTGGTAAGCAGCATACTGCACAGTATTTGGGGTCCCTGATGCACTCCAGCCTTATTACCACACCTTTGCCAGCCTGGTCAGTCTTTTACCTTCGCAGGCACAGTTTCACCTCAGCCACTCCGGGCCTGACGTAGTCTGCCTACGAGGCCTTGTTTCCAGTCCAGGGAAGACCTGGCCTGGCAGTTCGGGCTGGACGGTTCCCATTGGACACAGGGTCAAGACTGATTTGCATATGGCTGGGTACAAACTGGCAAAGCATGGTGAGCAAAAAAACGATGGATTTAGGCCCAGATCTCTGTACTGGGGTGAATGTATGACACTGTTCTACATTCTGTCCATCAATTGTTCTTTTTGCGAGGCCTGTCTTAGCTGGAGCTACTAGCTCGCTAAGCCTACATGCCCCAAAGAATGCGGTTGCAAAGGCTGCCTTAAACAGGTTCAGCTCATATGTGTCTTTTGCTATTTACCCTAGTGCGTCCATGAGTAGAAATCTATGGGCCGATGGTTGTCCGTTTTTGCCCCCTCCGAGCGCTTCCAACCCTTTATTGCTGCTTTGATGTAAAAGAGGTGGTGGGATCCTGTCCGTGATTAACTTGGAGAAGTGTGCTATTGCTGTCAAGTGGGCCTGCTTGTAAATGCCCATTGAATGAATTGCTCCACAGCCCTACTTGTCTCACCCGCATCACCCAGCGTCTGGATATTTCCTATTCGCATCACTGCCCCTGCATATTTCTTGTAGCGCTTGGCTGCATCATGTGAAAGGGCTTGGTCCACTAGTATCGACAAGTCCGTTTTGCCAGAGACCAGAAGTCCTCTGGGAAGGGGGTCATGTCCCTCTCTGCTCCCTGTGCCAGCCCCCTGAATCTGCTCATCTGTGCGCGGAAGAGGGCATCCGCCACTTCGTTCCCTGCCCCCAATACATGGTGTGTTTTCAACTCTATGTTCCCTTCCAACTGCAATTGAACCATGCAACGCATTAGCCTTAATATGTCATGGCACCTTGCAGTCCCTTTGTTGATTGCCTGCACTACTCCTTTGTTGTCAGTCCATAGCGTCAGCTATGTCCCTTAATCTTTCTCTACAGACCGCCAGGGCAACTATGATGGGGAACAGCTCTAGAAATGTGATGTTGCTAGTGATGCCCTCATTATGCCAACTGTCCGGCCATAGCCCTGCACACCATTTGTCCCCTAGAATTGCCCCAAAGCTGTGCTGCCTGAAGCATCTGTGAACAAGGCGATCTGCCTGGCCATTATCCAGCCCTCTCGCCAAACCAACCTGCCATTAAATTCCACTAGAAATGTGTCCCACGTGATGAGGTCGTTCTTGACCTCTGCCCCCAACCTAACATGATGGAATTTGTGCGTGAATCCAGCAGTTAACTGAGTGAGGCATCTGGCAAAGACCCTACCTGCAGCGATTATTCTGGCGGAAAAGTTGAGCTTACCAATAAGCTGTTGAAACTCGCGTAGAGTTGCCTTCTCCCTACCGCACAAGTTTCTGATGTCATCCCTAAACTCTCTTACTTTCTCCTCTGGGAGCCTGGACGTTCCTGCAACTGAGTCAAGCTCAATCCCTAAAAATGTGAGCCGGGTGGAGGGACCTACTGTTTTATCTGCTGCCTGAGGGACTCCCAGCTCCCCAGCTAGTTCTTGAAATGCTGCCAGGGTCTCACCATATTCCGCCGACCTTGCTGGACCTACAAACAACAAGTCGTCAAGGTAGTGTAGTTTACACCCTGCAGGGTGCCAGTCATGTAAGACCCATTCCAGAAAGGTGCAACATTGTTCAAAATACGCACAGGACACTGAACATCCCATTGACATTGCTTTATCAAAGTAGGTTGCCTACCCCCATTGTAAGCCCTGCAGGTGAAAGCTCACCGGGTGGACTGGTTGGAAACGGAATGCGGACTCGATGTCGGCTTTGGCCATAAGGGCACCATGACACGCCACCCTAACCAGGTCAATGGCGTCGTCCACTGTCATGTAGCCCTCTGAGCTAATCCTATCGTTGACGGACTCCCTCTCCAGGAAGGAGAGGTGGTCAATGAGTCTGAACTGACCTGCCTCCTTTTTGGGTACTACCCCCAATGGAGATATCACCAGTCCCTTTTGTACCGGGTGAGGGAGGGGGCCTTCAACCCTTCCTAGGGTTATTTCTTTGTCTATTTTCTGTCTCTCTATCTCTGGGTGCTGCAGCGCCGATTTCAAGTTGTTGGCATTGTCTGTGTGCAAGGGACCTTCACAAGGTATGACAAAACCTTTTTCATAACCTTTCACTAGCATCCTTGCGCACTCTCTGTTATAGTACTTGTTAGCTAGCCGTCTGAGCTGGTGCGTGTTAATGGGGGATGCAGCTAGTTGGTACCTGCTCAAGTCCTCTAGTCCACCAGCCACTCCCATGTCAGCATTATTGTTTCTTCTTTTTCTCTTTCTTGTCTCCTCGCTGCTCCCCCTTGCGTCTGCACCCAGCTGCAGGGTGTCCCCCCGCAGATGGAACATATGTGTTGAAACTTACAAGAGGCCCCCCATGTGCAGTCGTTGGCCTCATATTTCCAGCAAATGGCAGGTGGCCCGCTGGTGGACAGGGCTTTCCAATTGCTGTGTGTTTTGGGCCTGTGAAATGCCCTACCTTTGCCTTTGTGAAAGGAAACCTGAAAGGGCTGCTCGCCCTTACCTGCCCATGTTTTGACCTCTTTTGCCACCATCATTTTATGTATGAAACCAGACACGTCTTCCTTGTTCTATTCCATCTCAGCGTGGGTCCGCATTTTTTACGTAAAACCTTTATCAACATATTACGTTATGTCACACAGAGAAGAACAAACAATTATGATTGTTTAACAACACATTACTAACAGTGAAACATTAGACAATTATACAAAAAACAGAATTGGATGACAATACATGACAATACAAGAAATGACCCATCCTTCATTTGAGATAAGCAACATGGCGGCAAAACATTTTATAGTGGTCAACATCTAACGCCTGCCAATTCAAGCTAGTCGGGGTTATAGGCTAACAACAGGCTGATTGCCCTGCTTGTGGAATATGCTGGGTCAGGTTGACGCATTTTGGAGCCCATATTTTCTTTTGGGCTCTCCTCAGGACCGGGACTTGGTCAGACACTATAAAGCATTGTGAAAAATAAAAGTGTGTATAAGAAGTGTGTCCCACATAATCTTAATCTCTTACCGACCATAATTGGAAGGAGAGTTTGTCCTTACCATTCAGTTTGGCAAAAGGAACAAACTGGTGATGTCCAATCTATGGAACTTGTAACCACGTGATAATATGGATCCTGTAAAAAATTAGAAAGCTTGGGAAATTGTCTCAGCTGGGAGTCCCACGACTTCAAACCGGGGAGCACTCTAAGAAACAGCAGCAACGTGAGAAAACGATAGAATGATGCATGGAGAATGTCCCTGTTTAAGCTAACCTGGCGGGTACAATTCTGAGGAAATGGCTTGCCTCAGGTTAGCGGGGGAGGATCTTCTGTGTGCGTGTCGATACTTTCATAAGACAGTTATATGGCCACCTGTGAAGACGGGGTCCCTGTTAGAGTCTATTAGCATACGCATCGTGAATGCCAACATTAATGTAACAATTTTGAGAACGGTGTGCATGCGCGGCAGACTATTATCAGAGTTACTTGCCGATGCGACGCGAAGCTGTTCTTCCTGTGTTGCTTGTTTAAATCCGGCCCGCCTGGAAAAATGAGGACTGTGTTAGAACTTGTGCGCAAAGCATTGGATTTCATTAAGTCCGCCTGACACAACTGTGGGGCATATTATCAACAAACAGCATTAAACTTATCGCCGCTTTAAGCCCATGTTCTGGTGTCAACATGGGCTTCTATGGGAATTCTCTGCGACATATTATCAAGCCCATTATCGCCACTTTAGCAGCAGTTTTCTGCAGTTTAACGCAGTGCTTGATAATATATGCCCGTGTTCATTTCACTTGCCTCTTGATTTGTAGCTTCAGCAGGTGATGCGTCCTTCAACACCGCGGCATCTCGGAAATGCGGAAGTAGCCGGCCTAGGGTGCCAGACATTACTTGTAGATTCTCTGAGTAGGTGGCGCATTGCATCCTGGAATCTCTGGTTTTCAACTATGTTGCCCATGCGGATTGAAGTCTGTTTATTTTGAGCATTTCATTTCGACCCCGGGTGGCTAGCTGTGTTGAATTTCATTATTAGATAGGCTTCTCTTTGGAGAAGGGATCGTTCAAGGTCACCACCTCTGGGATTGGGTTTAATGACGCTAAGTACTGTCCATCGGAAATCTTTTTCAGTGTGATGGAGTTCTTGAAAATGTGAGACAAGGGGTGCATTTAGAACCTTGTTCTTAACTCTTGAGCGGTGTTGTGATATGCGCTGCCATATTTCTTGTAACGTTTTGCCAATATAGATCAATGAGAAAGGACAGATAATGGCATAGACAACGTTTTTTGTTTTGCATTTTGAAAATTCTTTATGAAACCATTTCTCAGAACCATTTGTGAATTCAGTGCCTTCCAATGTGGAGCTACACGATTGGCAATTCCCACAGTTATGGTGTCCAAGGATGGGTTGCAAGTTCAGAAAGGGGCGTAACAAGTCTGATTTTCGTTGTGGTGCATCAGATGCCCGAATTATGCGTTGTCCAATGCTGGTATTCTTTTTGAGGGCGAAGAGTGGTATCTTTAGTTCTTCGTCTGCATCTTTTATAAGATGCCAGTCTTGGCGAATTATTTTTTTGAAAGCATTTGTGTAAGGACCAAAAGTGGACACATACCAAGCGTGTTGTGGTGATTGCAGGCTTCTTTTGCAATAATTCTTCACGGGGTGTGAACCAGGCACGTTTTCTTGAGTGTCTGAGTAGTTTAGAAGGGTACCCTTTCTCCTTGAGTTTCTCAGTAAGCATCCCGGCGTGAAGTTCATAATCCTCCTTGCATGTACAGTTACGACGCACACGCAAAAACTGGCCATAAGGCAGATTATCCCTTAGACTTTTGGGGTGAAAACTTTTGTAGTGTAATGCCGTGTTTTGTCAGTTGGTTTAGTGTACAATGTAGTGATCAGGCCCATGTCTGTCGGTCGTACCTCCACATCCAAAAATGTGAGACATGTTTGACTGAGCGCAAAGCTGAATTGAACGTCAGGATTCCTATCGTTCAGCCAGCTGTGGAACTTGAGTAGGTCGTCTTTGATCCCTGTCCAAATGCACCAATTGTCATCGATGTATCGGTGCCATTGTGCAATGTGGTTGCCAAATGGGTTATTGTTGTAGATGTATCTTTCTTCGTACTTGGACATGTAGAGAACAGCCATTTCCGGTGAGAAACTAGGTCTCAACAAAATGTATACAAAAAAGAATGTTTGGATGTGCAAATTGCATTAGCAATAAATGAATGAAAAAACCACTTGCTCAGCTAAAGTGGTTTTGGTGATTTATTACACCATCACTATTCAGTTACCCTTTTGAAAACGGATAATCAACATATTAAGTTATGTCACACAGAGAAGAACAAACAATTGATTGTTTAACAACACATTACTAACAGTAAAACATTAGGCAATTATACAAAAAACAGAATTGGATGACAATACATGACCAGTGCAAAGTAGGCTGGGCCAGCTCAGGCCTGGATCGGGCCTAGGGAGGGAAAACCTGCTCAACGAGCCTCCCACTCGCTGCTGTCTTACGCCCCTCCAGACACCGGTACGATAAAGTTCTGGAGCAGGAAATGGATACGCGAACCCACAACGGATCTGCTCGTGGGTTTCCTGTTTACCCGTTGTACTATCGGGGTTTTGTAAAAACAGGAATCACGCTTGCTGCCCCTGGCGCCCCGGGAGGAAAAAACGCTCACCGTACCTCGTCCGGCGGCAGGAAATGAGGCAGTCGAACGGACCTCCTGCTTGCTGCCGCCTCTGGCTCCCTTCTGCTCCGGGAAGTCACGGAAACAATACGCTCGCCGCAAAGTCCGCCGCAGACGATTCCCCAGTTTCGTGAGAGGTCCACTATCGACGCGCTGGGACCGAGGGGAGGCGACGAACCATGACTACTGGGTGGCAATATGAGTGACTGGTAAGTCCACAAACCACGATCGTCTTCTCACTCAAAAATCTTTCGTCACCGCTCCCCAGCTCTACAATGTGTTAATGAGTTGTAGTCCGTGTGTCTTGTTTTCGCCTGTCAGATTCCATCTGACAGTGGTGAGTTTTTGGATACCGAGGCGATAGCCTCATTACTCCACATTCATTTTGAGGTTTTTTTAGTCGCTGTTTAGGTTGTCTTATTGATGTGTGACGCTTTGTCACAGTAGAGGGTGGATCACAAGGTCAGCGCTGTGATAGGCCGTGGGTTGCGGTCAATTTTGGGTTGCGGAAGTGTCAGCAAGTTTAGTCGCAGAGTCTTGTATTAGTCTGCCAAATGTCTTCTGGCAGAGATGAGCTTTTGATGGCTGCCGCGGCGGTTGCCTTCTGACAGTGATGAGTTTTGGGTACCTGCCGGGGCGATTTGCCCTCAGGCAGTGATGGGTTTTTGGATTCTGTGTTGCTGTTTCAGTTTCACAAGTTTAGCGCTTCGATGGGCCTCGGGTAGCGGTCAAATGGGTTTGTAGAAATGTCTGCAAGTTTCCTGATCAGTGGGTTATCTTTTTGATCCAGTCCTTTGTAGAATGTCCTGTTGAGTTTGCGGAGATGGTCGCCCAACATCTCAACACCTAGGTCTCTGTGGAGGTCTGCTGTTCTTGTGAAGAGTGGAGCACCTGCTGCAATCCGTAAGGCCCTGCTCTGTAGTCTCTGCAGGTCTTTCCGAAGCTGCGGGCGGCAGCCACTGCAGACTGGTGCAGCGTACGTCATGGTTGGCCGAATTATTGCGGTGATTACTCGCACCTTGCTCTGCAAGGGCATCGACTTGGTCTTCAGGAGTGGGTATAGTGCAGACAGTTTTGTTGCTGCTTTTTGGCAGGTCTTCTCTATGTGGTGTCTCCATGTGAGTTTAGAGTCCAGAGTCACCCCCAGGTAGGAGCTGCTGTTTTCCCATTCGATCTCATCCCCATTGAGGAGGATCACTGGGTGTTTTCTGTTCAGCTTCCTGGTGAATAGTGTTGCTGTGGTTTTGCTAGTGTTCAGGGTGATCTGCCAGTCGCTGTACCATTCGGAGAGTCTGCTGAGTGATGACTCAAGGTTCTTAGCCACTTCCTGTTCGCTGAAGGATTGGGAGATGACTGCTGCATCATCGGCGTAAAGAGCCAGATCAGTCTTCTTTAGGTCCGTGGGGATGTCGTTTGTGAATATGTTAAAGAGGAATGGTCCTAGGATTGATCCCTGAGGCACTCCAGCAAGTATTGGGCATGGCGTTGAGCATTCGTCTCGTACCGCCACGTGAAAGGTCCGTTTTGACAAGTAGCTAGACAGCAGTTTAATCAGGTAGCTTGGAAACTTGAGCTTGATAAGTTTGCAAAGCAGTCCCTCATGCCATACTCGGTCGAATGCTTTGGCTACATCTAGAAAGACTACTCCAGTGGACTTGTTGATGTTGAATCCATGGCTGATGATGTCCACAACTCTGAGGAGTTGGTGATTTATCGAGTGGTCTTTCCGGAACCCAAACTGTTCTTTGGCGAGGAGGTTTTCGCTTGTCGCAAAGTCCACAAGGCGGGCAAGGATAACTTTTTTGAAGAGCTTTGATAGGCCAGATAGCAGACTTATAGGGCGGTAATTTGCAGGATCTCTTAGTGGTTTCCCAGCCTTGGGGAATACGATGACTCTTGCTTCTTTCCAGGCATTAGGGAAATACTGGTGCTGCATACAGACGTTGAATATCTCAGCAAGGTGATCCACTGCAGCGTCTGGGAGCATCTTGATGGCTTGGTTGACTATTCTGTCCTTTCCTGGTGCCTTGCCGTTTTTTAGTGTCTTTACCAGGGTCAATAACTCGCCTGTGGAGCATTCCTCAGTGTTTGCAGCATCGGTTTCTGGTGTGTGCTCCCGGTGGTGCTTAGCGACCTCTTGCTCAACTTCTGCTGCCAGTTTGCTAGCCTGGTTAGGCCTGAAGGATGCCTCCAACGTGTCAGCAAAGACCTCAGCCTTGTCCCTGTTGCTGCATGCCAGGTGAGTCTTCCCTTGTATCGGTGGGTTTGGTTCCTTCTTCTCAGTCAAGCGTCGGGTCATTTTCCCGAGAGAGTTGTCCGAGTCCTTTAAGTTAGCCGTAGCTGCTTCCCACTTTTCACCTCTGTGCTGGCTTATTTGCACCTTCAGCTGTCTTGTCAGCTCGTTGTATTTCTTCAGCAGGTCGGGGGTGCGATTCCTTTGCCACTCTCTCCGGGCTCTGTTCTTGTCAGCAATCGACTGCTTGATGCCCTTCGGGAGGTCGTGGATAGAGCAGCGTTGGAGTTTCTGCTCGGGAACGCTGCGCTCGATGGCAGTGTGGACTGCAGCTGTGAAGTGGTGAACCGCCTGGTCAATGTCTTCAATGCAGCGTAGGGGGCCAGGGGCCAGTGTCTCCTTCAGGCTTCTCTTGTATAGGCTCCAGTCTGCCTTCTTGTAGTTGTGTCTGGTGCCCTGTTGCTGGTCTTCATGCACGTCGCCAACTGTGATCAACACTGGGTTGTGGTCGGACGTCAGTGCAGTTAAGGTTTCCAGCTCCATAGACTGGGAGAGATTCTTCATGACGACGATGTCCAGAACGTCCGGTTTATGCAGTGCAGAGCCTGAATACTGTGTTGGTTGAGTTGGGCCAGCCACTACAAAGTCCTCCTTCTTTGAGTGGGCAAGTAGAGCGTGTCCTTTGCTGTTTGCCATGCGAGAGTTCCAGCACTGGTGCTTGGCATTTAGGTCTCCGCCAATTAATGTTGGGATGCGGGGGTCCAATAAAGCATCCAAGTCCTTTGGGCTTAGCTTGCCTGGGGGTAAGTAGGCGGCAATCAGCCGTAGGGGGCCTGCAGATGTCTGGATCTGTATGCCAGTTGCTTCAACACTCCCCACTGGTGGTAGTGAGATCTTGTGGTGCTTCACTTTTGTGCTGACAATCACAGCTGTTCCTCCGCCCTTGGCTCCGGTGGTGCGATCTGTGCGGTACACCCTGTGGTTTGCTAAGTTGAGCTTCTGGCTTCCTTGGAGATGGGTCTCGGAGATAAGCGCTATACTCACATCCATGGTTTCCATCAGGTGCAGGAGTTGTGCAGTTTTCTTCTGAATGCTGTTAGCATTCCACATCAAGAAGAGGGAGTTTCCTTTAGATTGTGCTGCCATTACGGGTGTTTTCTTCACCGTGGAAAAGTCCGGCGATGAGATTCGCCACCATTGTCACCAAAGGGTGGATGTTCATGTCTGCGACTGTTTTCGCAATCTTTGTGATGAGTTCCTGCCAGTTGATGGCTGAGACTATTTCACAGGATGGTGCTGGGGCAGTTGGTGGTGGTGGTGGTGTTGTTGGTGTTGGTGGTGGGCTGTCCTGTTTGGGTCCTGTTACTTCTGCGTATGTTCTTCCATCCACACGCGCGTCGCTTTGGCTGTTGGTTGGATTGCCAGTTGGGATCCTGTGTGCCAATGCGGGTTTGTAATTCTTCCTTTGTCCCTGGTCAGTTGCTGTTGAGTGTGGGGAAGTCTTTTGGGGTTGGGGTGGTTTGCGTGGTCCATCCTTCTTTGCCTTCTGCAGGTAGGGACAGCCGCAATAGCTTGCTGGGTGGGGTCCTGTGCAGTTAGCACATATTGCTGGTTCGGTTTCACGGTTCCTAGTGCATTGGTTAGAGGTGTGCTCGCCTCCACAGCGTACGCACTTTGGCTTCTGGTGGCAGAAAGCAGAGGTGTGCCCCAAGCGTTGGCAGTTGTAGCACATGACCGGTCCTCGTTTTCCTCTAGGTGCTTCTGTGGTGACGGTGCAACTGCAGAGCCGTGTGACTGCTGAGAGGTCTGCTGGCTTCCCATCCTGGCTTGCCGACAGGGTTACCACAAAGAGGGGAAACTTCTTGTTCTTGTCCGCTGGAGAGACGATCTGCGTTATATTTTTGACTGGAAGTCCAAGTTCCGAAAATTCCTGAGTGATGTGCCCAAGGGATGCATTTGCTGGGAGCCCGCGTATTACAAAGCACTGAGCTTTTGCAGCGGTCAGTGAAAAGGTGTGGTACTCCATTTTCTGTTCTGTGAGCATGGTGGTCACGCTCCTGTAGTCCTCCGGTGTGGTGAGCATGATCTTGGCGTGGTCCTGCCGGGGCTTGATTGTGAAGGGGGCGGTGCAGTGTTCCTACAGTAGCTCCACGAGGTCCTTGTGGGTGGCCAAGTTCTTCAGGATGATGGGAGGGATCCGTAGTCGCTTTGTGGGATCTGAAGAGGTCCCGGGTTCAGGTGCTGTGTTGTCCTGGGGGTGGGCGTCATTGTCCTGGGAACTTTGGAGAACCAGGTAGCGGTTTGAGGTTGGAATCACGTTATTTGCAGGGGGTGCACGGGGAAGCTTTGCTGCCTTTTCTGGTGAGTTCGGGCACGACTCACGTCCTCTCTTTGTCTTGGTCTTCCATTCCATGTCGTCTTCTTCGGTGTTGACGGATTGAGCCGTGACGTCTGACTGCATGGTTGGTGCTGCTTGGTTGGGGTGCAGTGGAGCGCCTTGGGTGGCCGGGCAAGCCAGAGGGCGAAGGCCGAGCTTTGGGGTTCAGCCGCACAGGGTATGGACTCTCAGTCCCTCTCCACTGCGGTGCACAGCCTGGTCCCGGTCAAGCCAGGGAGGTGCAGGCCCAGCACCCCAGAGAAGTGGGAGAGAGGGCGGAGCGAAGCGCGAGTCTCCCCCCGAAAAGCGGAGCGCAAAAGAATCAAGCAGGGCGCCTAAGTGATGAATCTCAGTGCAAAATTAGTCAAGCTGAGCGCATAAATGATAAAATGCAATCTGAATAAAAATCAATCAAGCAGTGCGCATAGATGATAAATTGCAATCTGGATGTAAAATCAATCAAGCAGAGCGCATAAATGATAAAATGCAATCTGAATCAAAATCAATCAAGCAGAGTACATAAAGGATAAAATGCAATCTGAATGTAAAATCAATCAAGCGGAGCGCATATGTGATGAATCTCAGTACAAAATTAAGTTGTAGTGTGGGGAGCGGCCTTTTTATCCCCCCTTTCCCTTCTTCCCGCCGATGTTGGGGGGATGTGCCCACTGATTGGGGGATTCAAAACATCACCTGGCCCCCACATAGGCCAGGTGACCCGGCGCCTCTCTGGTGCGAGTTTGCTGCGCAGGAAGTGCCCTCTTTGTCTCGGGCACTTCTAGGTGGTAAAAAACGGCTCTGGTGTCTATTATGGTGCCAGCCCTCGAGGCCCCCTTTGGGTGCGGCCTCTACAATAACAGGGAACTACCACCACACACTAATTTAAAAAGGGGGGGTTGAGTCACTGAGTGGCGAGCGCGGGGGGTTGTGGCACTGTGTGGCGAGCACCACTGAGCTTTTATTTTGTTACAGGGGGCGATATTGCAGCACTGCTGCAAAACAGGCCCCCAGTAATAAAATCGGTCCACACAGCTGCAAAACTGACCCCCACCCCTCCGGCCTACCAGGGGAAAGTCCATGCCCGCTGCGGCCAGTCCGGCCCTGAACAAATCCATCATCTGCATGAGGCAGCTACGCTTTCGGTGATTTAGGTGAGCTGTGGGAATTCCGGGGATGTTTGTGTTCAGGGCCAGTCCCTGCTCTTCCAGGTATTGACCAGTGAACACAAAGGGACGCTTTGCTGCCTTATTTAATTCACTACTATCAGTAAGGATGCCAAATTTCTCTCTGCCCACGCCCAGGGAGTTATCTTAGCAAAGACCGTCTCTGGCTGAAAGGTTACTACACAGTGCAGCAACCAAAGTTGATGTGCTGTGTTGCACAACATGGAGAGAGCAGGAAAGCCTCATATCAACAGAGATATGTTGCTGGCCTGCTCTCTCTCTGGCACTGCAAGCACCACGCACACACCTTTGCATCATAGTGTAAAGATATCTGTGTCATGTCTAGCATAGGTTTTGTACAGAAGGCTATCCTTCCAGTACAAAATACTATGCTTAGACTAACTTTTCCCACTTTGGATGTGTGCTGTACAGTACAGCAAACTTTCAGTTAGAAAAGAAAGGAGAAATAAAAAGCACTTCTCCTTAATAACAACGTCAAAACAGTGTTATTTTTAATGCAAAACCCAGACTATTTTTTTTAAATAGATAGCTTTTTGGGTAAAAAAAACATGGGTGGTTTCAAGTGAAAATCCACATTCCACCCATGTTACGCCCCCCAAAGCAAGGAAGCGCTAGACGTTGTTGTTACTTTCAGGCGACTTTTCAGCACAAAACTTTCAAATAAACATTTTGTGCCGATTTGAATCAAGTTTGTGACCCAAAGGCAGTGCACAATCTTGGCAAATATATCCCTCAGTCTATGCCATTTCAATAATCTTGGCCATTCGACTGTGTATTTGCAAACTTTTCTCAGAAGAGCCAAGGCAAACAGGCTTTCAGTTTCAACATCTTCAAAGTGTAACTCAAGAAATGCTCTCTCTGGCTGACTTTCTTCACTCACCAAACATTAGGGACTGCTGCCATCCTGTGGTCACACTGGAATACACTCCTTCAAAACCATGGAACGCTAGTCCATCAGCCAATCGGCAACTGCTGAGCGCAGGCAGGCTAAAACAAGCATTTGCAATGCAATGTAGGTCTCGCATTTGTCGGAGTTAGAGCTATTGGCGCTGTAAATTACAATTTTTTTAATCTCTCGGTTTCGGTTTGGAGTGTAGGGGGTGTATGAACAGAAACACAGCTGTAGCACTGCCTAGAGGACTTTGTAGGCAGAATTAAGCTTCAGCACTGTATAGAGACATAATTCCCATTTACTGATGTCGGGTTTATCATTAGCAGTTCATTTTTTATAAGCGCACTCCGTTCTGACAGGTGACAGAACTGCGTCACGTGCAGATAAATGGCTTTGCCCAATATCACACAGCGTGGTTAAGTGGGGAGAGCCAGGATTAGAGCTCAGAGCTTCTCATTCTGCAGGCAGCGTCTCACGCATAATAGCGCACCGGCAGTGGCAGCAAACAGGTGTGTAGCAACAGGGCATGGAAGCAGGAACAGGGCACAGTGGTTGAAAGTGGGATTGCTGGGGTGGGCTTCAGGTGAGTGGTTACAGCAACCAGGGGCACTGGAGCGACCAGTCGATTACAGAGGAGACTGGCTGAAGATTGTCTCCCCTCTACAGGTATTTAATTTTAAAAATGGTCACTACTGCAGTGTGGGCTTTATGACTGATAACAAACCGATAAACCAGTAACTCTCTTCCTTCACGCCTTCTAGAGAGTATATTTATATCCACCAGCTGTTCACTCGCCTTTTTTCACATTTTAACAAGCACGTGTAAATGATGCTCCCCCTAGTCAGCTTTGTTCGTATTTGCATGTCTAATGACCCCTCCCTTCCCCTCGCAGGGGCATTTGCACCCACTTTGCGGCTGCCCAAGGCCTCCGCAGGGGGCCACTCAGGAGGGTGGCCCTCTAGTGCCATCGGGCTTCCCCCCCTTTCCCTCCCCCTCTTCTCGGGGGGGGGTTGGCCTGGGGAGGAGTCCCCACCAGGGTCGCGGGCGTGTCGCGTCATGTCCGGTGCGCCAGGAAGGGTGAGGGGTACATAAGTCCCCCTCACCATGTTTTCTGCCTCTTGCTGCGCCGGACACGCCACGGATGCCAGAAAGCTGGACACGCTGTCTGGCTCGCTGTTTGCACCCGGTTCCCCGTCGATGCGCTCGCCGTGTTGCTGGTGAGTGCACCCTCCCCCAGTGGAGTTATGCTCGCGTGGGTCCCGGCCACGGGCTTAGCTGGGGGATCTGCAGTCCGAGGCTGCAGGGGCAGCTCGGGTCGGGAGGAGGAGTTGTACGGTCGGGAATCCTAGCGGGCCTCCCTTGCTCGAACGGCCCGCTCCCCGCTATCACTCTGGGGGCAACCAGCTTCTGGCGGCAGCCTGAGTAGGCCATACTGCTTCAGGGCCTGGGGGGGCATGGTGTAGCGACCCCCTCCCTAGCGAGGGGGGCACTAGAGTCTGAGAGTTGTGACCGGGTCATGCTCCGGCACTATCCGTGCATAGTGTCACCATGCCACAGGAGCTCGCTGTGCTCCCCGGGTTTAGGCCGGGCGCCAGGCTCGCGATCTGCCCGTTGAATTCAGGAGTAACCCACCTTCGTGACCCCCGGTCCGGGGAGGTCGGGTCGCTGATCCGACCATTACTCCGCGACCCTGTCGCCGCCTCGATCGCGGAGCAGCGGGTGTCTTAACGCGGTGAGTCAGGGGAGAGGAAGGGGTCCCAGGCTGGATTGCCGACTATGGGCAGGAAACCAGCCTTCGATCCTCGGGGTCGCGTCTGCTCCGGTGATTCTGGGCAAACGATTTTATCTCCCCGGGCCTGAATGTGCTATGTGTCGCGTCTGCTCCGGTGATTCTGGGCAAATCAATTATTAGCTCCCCGGGCCTTAATGTGCAATGTGTCTCGTCTCCTCCGGTGATTCTGGGCAAATCAAGTATTATCTCCCTGAGCCTGAATGTGCAATGTAAATGGAGTGCCCACATGTAAGCACTGATTATACACTGGGCGAGTTCACGCCACATAAATGTGCAATTCGTATTCCTCTTGCGGCCTGGCACTGCCCTGGTTGGTTTGTTTTGTGGGGGGGGGGGGCGGTGTGGGAACAGCACTCAGCAAGCGTAGCTAAGGTCCGGCCCCACAGTAGGCTAGGTCGGGTGTCCCAGCAGGGAGCGGGTAGCCGCCCCCCCCTCTGCTTTGCCCTGCAAGGATGCGGGTAGTAGCGGGGGGCCGATCCCCCGATCCCGGGGGCCAATGCATGGCGACCGGGAGTGGCACTTGAGCAGTAAACATCAGGCGGGGCTTTGAGGCCAGTGCGGGTTCTCTCTGGCCCGCTTGGGTAATTTCTCCCAGGGTGGGTCGCGACGCAACTAGCGCCCAAGGCAAGCGCTCTGAGACATGCGGGCCCAGCTTGCGCGACATAACATGGGCGGATACGGCGGAGAAAGGAATACATATGCGTGCGGCGCCCTGTTCATTAACGCTTCAGAGTTTGTCTATGTTGCTGGGAGGACGGGGCGGGGGCGGGCGAGCAGCCTTTGGTCTCACCCGCTGGGCCGGGAACCAGGGTTCTAGCCTCGTGTTCGACTCTGCAGCCTGTGATTGGGGACAAATCACGTAAACTCCCGTGCCTACCATAAATAAGCATTATAAAGGCATTAAGTACATTCCTCAACGCGTGTTCGCATGCGGGACATGCTGCGGGCAACCGGCGGTGTGGAAAGCGGGGAATTCATGGTCCCTGGTAGGCGATGTCGCCTTAATGACTTTAATGGGACAGCGCAGGTGGGGTGCCTATGTGTATAATGTTGATTTTGTTTATCTATGCAGGCAAGGGACAGAAGGCAATTCCCCCCCTTCCTAAGGCTTCGCTCGGACACGCATCAGCAGGTAATGGGGAAGAGCCGCGATGGGCAATGCATCGTGAAGGGCGTTTCCCAACATCGCTCAGTGCGGCGCACGCTGCGTGGGTTCCCTCAACATTCCAAGTGTTTGGCCCGATCCTAGGCTATGTTCTTCCTTGCGCTACCAGGCAGTAGAGGTGACAATTTAGGTGGTGAAGTAACACTGGTGCGTTGAGAATGAGGACAGGGTTTTAGCATGACAACACCTGGTCAGCTGTCATCAAATCGATCATACTTTGATGACTCACGGCTTAATGTTGGAATATGTTTAACCTTTTTCTCCCGCAGCGCTGTCTTTGTTTTTCAGGAATCACTGACACAATATCGAATGACTAAAAATCGACCTACAAATATATCGATACAAAATTATCGATCACATTATTATCGACATCACATACTTATTTAAAACATTACAAAAATATCGAACACACAATATCGAACTACAGAAATATAGGTACACAAAATATCGCAAACACAAATATCGAAATCCTAAAATATCGATGCTCAGTAATATACATATACTTCATAACAAAATATCGTAAACTAAAATATCGACCACTAAAATATCTCCATTTTACTAATATCGACTATATAACATTTAATTAAAACCTAAAATCAAACAACATAAACACCAAATAATGTCTTTTAACTCTACACAAAATTAATATTAAACAATTATATATTTACTACATTTAAAAATCGATTTAAATAATTAACTCTTTACTAAAACATTATTAACAACCTTCCTACATTAAACAACTATATTATTAAATTATACTTTATCAATTCATGCATCCAATACATTATATAATGTTTAGAAAAATACATATAGAATAATACACCACAAAACCACTAATTAGCGTTTTCCTTATTAGGAAACTAACTACCAGAATAAAAAAATAAATAATTCGAACTAACCAATAAAAACACTCCTAATTCAAACTAACCAATAAAACACAGATTACAACATCCAAAGCACTATAAAAAGAAGTTCAACTTCATTCACAGTCCAGAACCAAAAAAACGAAATTGAATGAAGAGGAAAATCTACTGGATTGCAACTGCAGATATAAGAAAATCAACATAGAGCAAATATTTAAAACTATCAAAAGTAAGTTAACTATATTATACTCATTAAGACTCAAATGTAATAAATTGTAATTACAATATACATACACTATAAATAAATTAATGTCTTCTTTCTATTTCATGTTTTCACTACAGGAAACTCCAAAAGAAACTAAGAAAATACAGAACAGCACCAAAAAAGATACAACTAAAAAGTAAGTATTTCACAACCAAAAATCAACTAATAGATTAAAATACCACCCTAATTAAATCCCAATTGCAAATCCCCTAACCATTCCCTAAAAAAATATAGAAACAATTATTAAAACAGATTTACTTTTCTTTTCCAGACAAAGAAAATACTAGAAGAAAATTCCACAAATAAAGAATAAAGAGCATTCTACTCAAACACATCAAAACCAACTTTGTAAGGATATAGTAACTAAATCTTGTTTTTTTCTACTAAAAATTAATACAACATCATATATAATAACTATAATATATATTTTTCATAGATAAAGCTACATCAAAATGACTGAAGGAGCTGAATTCATAACAAGCCAGAAGGGGAAAATGTTACTATGCTATATGGGATACACTTACACACAGGAAAAAGTGTATGGTTTAAAAGTTAACTGGAAATGCACTAAATACTACTCTAATAAGTGCTATGGGCGTGCTACAACACGACAAACAACAGTACTATACACTAGAGAACATAACCACCCACCAAACATTACTGAAATAGAAGTCAGATCTGCTTTAGAAACTGTAAAGGAAGCTAGCACAAGTTCTCAAAAACCTACTAGTGTAATTTTAAAAGAGCAGCTTCCCAAAATTCCTAAAACTGCTACTACACAAATGCCATCTGTAACTTCACTCAAAAGAACTATAGCACGTACTAAAAAAAACACTACTACTTCAACCCCAATTCCTCACACATATAGTGAAGTTATTCTAAGTCCAGAACAAAGTATAATTTTTTTTTTTTTTTTTTTTTTTTTTTTTAAAACCTTTGTTCGTGCATATTAAAAGAACAAATACGGGCCTACAACCTTCAGGCCGGCCACGATACGGTTAAGCACTGATATAAACATTACGGCCCCTGTGCTTCAACGGTCAAGGTTAGCAACGATTTATGAAACATACACTGAAGAGATCCTTGACCCCAGGGAAAGGAGAAGTGAAGGTTAATTTTAAAGTTTTCAAAATAAGTTTATCAGGGAAATAGTCAGTGAAGAATAAGAACCAAGGAGATTCGAGTCCGCACGATATCTTCACCACACGGGAGAGCAGCAGCATCATTAAAACAACAATGGAAGTAAAATCGCAGGCAGTGAGGCAATGCAGTTATATAACAGGATAGTCACATGAGCAATTACGCACCCCTCCAGTGCCGCCCCCACTCAGTCAACCCCCCACCCGGACCCAGAATCGAAACAAGTATAGCGCAGAAAGAGAAAAAAGGCCCATAGAACTAATTAGAAACAGTAAGTTACCCCCCCACCCTACACCAATGCGGAGGCTACGGCCTTCCCCCCCCCCCAGCATAGTGCCTGTCGCCCAATAAACCCGAAATATAGACAAGAAAGAGAGTAAGAATAAAGTAAAGAAAGATAAGAAAACAATACACCTATGTTAAAGGGGGTGAGAAAAGAATAGGACTATTCTAATCTAAACTCCCAAAAAGAAGAAGGTGGGGAGGAGCCTACGTATCATCAGAGCGCCCTGAACCATCGGCCATCTTTGGCTTCCACACCCTGAGAACCCACTACCCCAAAAGCGGTCGTGTGAAAATGAATTGTCCCAACAATTTAAATGAGGGAAGATAAATCGCGACGAATGCGCACAAAGTACACATACAGTTCCAGTCCCAGTCCAGCCCCTCCGTGAAACCATGGCGATAGTAATCAGTCTAGCCCTGGCCCGATCGCGGGCTTGAGATTAAGCCAGCCCCTACATGAAGGCCCCGCATCCCGTGCAGACAAAGACAATATGGCCGTTTGGGAGAAGATGGTGAAGTAGAATCCCAAAATGGCCGCCGACCATCTGTAGAGGTCCCTTTGTGCACCACATAAAGTCCAGACATGGCATGTAGAGTACAGGAGTTCCACAGAAAAGAAGCAGTAGGCCACCGTGAACGATTCCTCGAGGATGTTAGGTGTTGCTCAGCTGGATACTCTTGCAGACGTGGTGAGGCAGGCAACAATGAAGCAGGCAGCAATGAACGGGGAAACAAAGTATCCGCTGTTAAGCTGGAGAGCAATTGATCCTGGGTGCCGGGAAAGCCAGATGCAGGCACCAGTGTAGCACGATCACACACAGCCGTTGCGTCCCCGCAAGAGGACAAAAGCACTGGCAGACCCACGCCGTGTTGATGACAGACGGAGCGCTCACGGCCCGCAGCCGACAACAGGGAGTCAAACTGCTCACTTAGCGCCTGAAAGCGAGCAAACATTTGTAAACGAAAGTCCCGCAGGACGGCCAGTATGGAGCCGCATGTCAGCGGAAGCTGCACCCCCACATCGGCAGCAATCCGGGACGGCACTGTGGAGCTGGTGTCTGGTGGAGGGAGGGCGATGCGGGCAGCGGGCAAGACCGGAGTATCACCCCCCAGCCGCGAGCAGGCAAACAACGCCATGTTTTACCGCCGGACGGTACAATGGCCAGGGGGGGGGGTCGTAGCAAGGAGTCAGTTCCCCTCAGGTCTGCGCCGCAACTGGGAAAGCCAACAGTCGCCTCCCTTCCCTCGGGTTCTCTGTGCAGCCGACTGGGCAATAGAAGAAGGGGGTCGGCAGCCTCCAACAGCGCGGTCCACAGATCGGGGCAGGAGACCCGCCTCACCGGGGCTTACCTTACAGCCCCAGCCCTTCAGGCGCAGGGTGCAGGAGGTGTCTGGCCGTCCCTCCCCAGGCTCATCTGGCGACAGTCCGTGGTGTTAGGTGAGGTCGGGACCGCGGGGCTCGGATTTGCGCTAGCGGGTCCGGGGACTGCGGAGCTTCCAGGGGGCCGGCAAAGGCCACAATGGAGCAGGGGTCCAGGGCGGAGAACAAAAGCACCAAAAACTCCGGCATCCGGGCGGGCTGAGACTTCGGGGAAGTGGCGGCGTGGACAGCGCGTCGTCGTACACGTTTCACCTCGAGAATCGGCAAGGATAGGAATCAGGATAATAGCCCGGGGCCAAGGGCCGACGGAGCCGGGCGCTCAAGCGTCTGCTCCGGTCGCCATCTTGGCTCCTCCCCACCAAAGTATAACTTTAAACAAAGAACCATTTGTCATTTTTGATAATAAAAACAATGACAAAAGAATAATAATATTTGGAACAGCTAATAATCTCTGTAAACTACAAGAATCACAGAACTGGATGATGGATGGGACTTTTACCATATGTCCCAAACCCTTTTTCCAACTATATACAATACACGTCCTATATCACAATTGCAATATACCATTAATTTACACATTATTACCAAACAAACATAACTCCACATACACTGAACTATTAAATACAATAAAACAAAAAACAAATAACTTTTCCCCACAAAAAATAATCCTAGATTTTGAACATGCAATGATTAATACTATATTAAAAACACACCCCCATACCTCCATACAAGGCTGTTACTATCATTTTAATCAATGCCTATGGAGACACATGCAAAAATCAGCCCTAAGCATTGAATATGCAACTAATTCATCTTTTGCATATCAAATAAAAAAACTCATAGCACTAGCTTATGTACCTGACACAGACGTAACAGAACATTACAACATTTTAATAGACAGCGCCTTCTACAAACAAAATGAAGAAAAACGAAGTTCACTATTGGACTATTTCGAAGATACATGGGTCGGCAGGCTACATAGATCTGGCCACAGAAGAAACCCTAAATTCTTAATTCCCTGGTGGAACGTATACAGAAGCACATTAAATGGAGAATCCAAAACTAATAACGCAGTTGAAGGATGGCATAACGCCTTCCTACAATCAACAGGCAGAACAAAACCAACACTAGAAAGATTTATATCATGCCTACAAAAAGAACAGAGTTATCAAGAGTTCCGAATGGAACAATCCATAACTCAGCTAACTCCAAAAACCTCAAAACAAACTAAACAAATGTATAAATATCTAGAGCAACAAGTAAAATTGTACCCTACTACCAAAGGCCTAGAATACCTAAACATCATAGCTAAAACACTTCTTTAAACTACAAATACAAATAAATGACTAATTACTCATTTTCAATAATATCAAACACATAAAATATATTTATCTTATTACAAAAATAATTACTGTGTGTAACATATTTATACATATTGTCAAAAATATATTAACACACATTAATAATATTTGTAATAAAATAAAAATAAACAATAATATTAAACAATACCCACCCACAAGAAATAATAATAAATTAACTTACCAAGTTTATTCCAAACTCTGAAAAATCCATTTCCTGCTTACACAATCCAAACATAAAAAAAAAGGTTCCAAAAAAAAAATGCAAAAATACAACTGTCGATTAAATCCATAATCCATTCACCAAATATCCTTCGAAAAACCATGAAAAACCCGAAAATAGCTAAAAATATTAAAAAACGATCCATGAAAACCGAAACATTTAAAGAAGTGTAAAAAACATATTGTTCAATAAAACGAACACACACTTCTTTAAAAAAAAAAACGAGTCCATCCGAAACGAAGAACCTAGAAAAGAAATTAAAAAAACAAAGCAACATACATTCCCACCCACATAAAACAACACATAAACACTTACTAACAATAATACTAGATTTAAAACAGTTCTAAATATACATTAAACACCTTAAACCTAACTCTCGAAACATGCCTACACATCGTTAAAAACACGTAAAAACACAACACGCAACTCTAACACATAACATTTCCAAATATAACTAATATATATACAGCTACACTAAACATTATCTAACTAGGCTCAAAATAAAGTTTTAAACTATCTAAAACATATAAAACAAACCTTACCTTTCACGACGCGAAGTAACTCCCAACCGCGAGCTTCCCTTCAAACCAAATGACCCAAAACAACATTACCGGGTTACAAAATAGAGTGCCCAAAACATAATAAAACATTTAACTATACTAAAAAACCCTCATTAAATCAGGTAAAAAGTAAATTCACACACAAATATTTTATATTATTTAGCAAAAATAGACCTATTTTTTTCATGTACCTACAAACTGTCAACAAATGTTCCTAATGTTTAAAATTATATAAATAAATATTACAAAATTTAAAATGTTTATTATTATAATTTCTAAAAAGAAAATACTACAAAACAATGTATGAAAAATTGTTACAAATATTTTGCATGAATGCTAAAATTTTATTTATGTTAAAAATATGTTTGTTTTGAAAACATTGTAAAAATAATTATTAATATTTTACATATTAATATTAATAAAAAAGGTATAACATGTTTGTACTACAAATATTAAAATGTTTATATATGAAAATATTTGCCAAAAGTTTTGTATAAAGATTTACAAAACCTATTGCTATGTTAAATTTAATTTAAAACACTACATTCTACAACATTATTAATAATAATTTTAATTTACTAAAAAATGTTAGAAAATATACTAAATGTACATAAAATTTGTTCTGACCTATATTCAATATGTTTGAATTTAATTACAATGTAAATAATGCTATTTCTGAATGATCTTACTCAAATGAATAAACAATAAAAAATTTGAAAAACTACAATAAAAACCATGTTCTTGTCTTATTAATTGTGGTTCTCTGATTATTAATATTGACCTTCTATTATGAATATTTAACATATAGAAAAAATTGTTTATAAAAAAATAAAAATCAATAAATATTATAAAATTACAGAATGCCATTACCCATTATTCCAATACAAAATATTCATATATTTTTCCTACTAATAATATTAAATATATCAAACATATCACATTAAAACTTAAATGTATTTATTATCCTAAACTATAAATATTGAATTAATTAGTACAAATCCAATATATAATAATAAAATACAATTAATATACACTTAAATATATTTTTACTATTGCTATATCAATGTAATTTAATTTCATTAAATACCAGACAGATTAGAGTAGTTGCTGGACACTGACCATATATAATTTAATATTCCCACTCCAGTCTATAATAAATTAAAGTAGGTGCTGGACACTGAACATAAATAATTTACTATTCCCACTCCAGTCTATAATAAATTAGAGTAGGTGCTGGACACTGACCATAAATAATTTACTATTCCCACTCCAGTCTATAATAAAGTAAAGTAGGTGCTGGACAGTGACCATAAATAATTTACTATTCCCACTCCAGTCTATAATAAATTAGAGTAGGTGCTGGACATTGACCATAAATAATTTACTATTCCCACTCCAGTCTATAATAAATTAAAGTAGATGGTGGACACTGACCATAAATAATTTACTATTCCCACTCCAGTCTATAATAAATTAGAGTAGGTGCTGGACACTGACCATAAATAATTTACTATTCACACTCCAGTCTATAATAAATTAAAGTAGGTGCTGGACACTGACCAAAAATAATTTACTATTCCCACTCCAGTCTATAATAAATTAGAGTAGGTGCTGGACACTGACCATAAATAATTTACTATTCCCACTCCAGTCTATAATAAATTAAAGTAGGTGCTGGACAGTGACCATAAATAATTTACTATTCCCACTCCAGTCTATAATAAATTAAAGTAGGTGCTGGACACTGACCATAAATAATTTACTATTCCCACTCCAGTCTATAATAAATTAAAGTAGGTGCTGGACAGTGACCTTAAATAATTTACTATTCCCACTCCAGTCTATAATTAATTAGAGTAGGTGCTGGACACTGACCATAAATAATTTACTATTCCCACTCCAGTCTATAATAAATTAGAGTAGATGGTTGACACTGACCATAAATAATTTACTATTCCCACTCCATTCTACAATAAATTAGAATAGGTGCTGGACACTGAACATAAATAATTTACTATTCCCACTCCAGTCTATAATAAATTAGAGTAGGTGCTGGACACTGACCATAAATAATTTACTATTCCCACTCCAGTCTATAATAAATTAAAGTAGGTGCTGGACAGTAACCATAAATAATTTACTATTCCCACTCCAGTCTATAATAAATTAGAGTAGATGCTGGACACTGACCATAAATAATTTACTATTCCCACTCCAGTCTTTAATAAATTAAAGTAGATGCTGGACACTGACCATAAATAATTTACTATTCCCACTCCAGTCTATAATAAATTAGAGTAGGTGCTGGACACTGACCATACATAATTTACTATTCCCACTCCAGTCTATAATGAATTAGAGTAGGTGCTGGACACTGACCATACATAATTTACTATTCTCACTCCAATATATATTGAATTAGGGTTACTATATATTTTAGATTTTTTAAAATAATTACTAATTTGTAAACACTACCCACCCTTATCCCCTATAAATCCTACATCACTCTTATTAAATGAATTATCTTCTTAAAATTGTTAAATTTTAATTCAAAGAACATTTCTAAATGTAAATTATTTTTTATTAATATTAAATTTTATATATATTTCTAAAACACTCCCCACCCTTATCCCCTATAACCCCAAAATACCACTTATTAAATGTATTTTATTAGTACAATTTTTAATTGTAAATTTTAATACCAAAATTGAAATTTCTATATTTTTAATTAAATATTAAATATATTTCTAAAACACTCCCCACCCTTATCCCCTATAACCCCAAAATCCCACTTATTAAATGTATTTTATTAGTAAAATTTTTAATTGTAAATTTTAATACCAAAATTGAAATTTCAATTTTTTTAAATAAAATATTAAATATTAAATATATTTCTAAAACACTCCCCACCCTTATCCCCTATAACCCCAAAATCCCACTTATTACATTTATTTTATTATTACAATTTTCACATTTAAATTTTAAAAACAAATTTGAATTTTTTTTTTTTTAAATATAATATTTGTAAAATTATATCATAAAATATTAAATTTAATATTTATTTCCAAAACACTCCCCACCCTTAACCCCTATATACACAACATCCCACTAAAAAAATTATTTTCATATTTAAAATTTAAATATTGCAATTTTGTTCAAAATTTAAATTCAAATTCTACAAAAATTTATTAAAATATTTTATTTCAAATATATATTTTTAAAACACTCCCCACCCTTATCCCCTATAAACCCTACATCCCGCTCCTAAAATTATATATCAAAATTTTAAAAAAAATATTAATAGAAACAAAATTATTATTTTTAATACTTAAATAAACATTTTCTGACACTTCTAAACAATAATTTTTAACAAATCACAAAATGACAAAATACTATCCTTTTTCGATATTTTTACTACACGATATTATGTCTTTCGATATACTATACCTCGATATTTTACTACACAACAATCTCGACATTTTTTACATCGATATTAATAACAGAGATATATTGTTCCATCGATGTTTTGACTTCGATATTTCTGTATATCGATATTACATTTCCGATATTTTGTCTACTCACCATTTTTCAGCCACGATCCGTGCTCTCTGATGCTCGTCGAAGTATAGGGTTCAGCACAGGCCCATTCACAGGAGACGTTTTTCTGAGGTAACACACGGTGGTGTGAGCACGTTCGAGGGGGCAAGGCGGGGTGGGATACAAGAGTCTCACCAGTGAGGGGGGGAGGGTGACAGGACGGGCTGGCAGGGGATTGAGCCGTGCCAGTGCCAGGTAGTCGCTTGGTGTTGAGTGGATAATAATTTTCTCTTCATCCTCCGCACGCAGGGTTCATCAAGATCCTTCTCACCCCAACCCCGGTGTCGTCAGGATAAGATCGTAGCAACAAACAGTGAAGTAAGTACGGGGTCGGGGACTGGGACCGAGCGCTCGAGGGGCGGTACAGGAAGGTCGGATCGCTACCACCAGCTAGGTCTATGGCTTACAGTTCTATTTCTTTTCCAGGTGAGCTGATTCCGAACTGATCAGTATGAATAGCCAGGGATCCCCCCCGCTTTTCTCTCAGATGTCCCAGGTGGAGGATTCCCAGCCAGGAACCTCCCAAGACGCGCAGTTGGCAGCCGTTATGGGAATGGTCAGGGCTAAAGGAGTGGCTTGGGCCACCGAGCTATTGAAGGCGCACAGCCCGAATGACTGGGGTATCACCATGTCTGTCCCGCTCACGGGGCAGGAGCCCGCCGAGGAGACCGGCCCCACCAGGTCAAAGAGGGTTCGCAGGCCCACAGTAAAGGACTTCCCAACAGACCCGCTGCCAGCTAAGAGCCGGATCATGTTCAATGCACGGACTGTGATGCCCCACTGCCCCCCGCAGTCGGACCGGTGGTACCCCTGGCCAACGCAACGCCGTCGCCGAGCTTTGCCACACGTGATGATCTGGGTAAGCCCACGGACATGTTCTTGAACTTCATGGCGGAGGTCAGAGCTGGCCTTCTGGCTGCTAGCAACCCCAGTGTGGTCACCAACACGAACAGTGGTGTGGGGGTAGCTACGACAGCACCACCGCGCAGGCACAGTGTGGACCATCGATCACGCATGTTTGGGGGGCGGGGGTGCAGTTAACAAACAAGGATGCCACGAGGGAGCCTGTAGCAGGGGGTTCCAGGGGCTGAGCCAGAGCCCCGGCGGACGCGCGCTGTGAAGTTAGTGTCCTATTCATTTTAGTCCTCATTTTTATGTAAATCTGCTCCGTTTTTAACAAAAGAAATGTATTTACTGTGTTTTTAACTCGCTTCGCTCTTTGACTCACTGCCTGTTTGCACTTACATATTAGACTGCTTGTACTCTGCTTTTATCTTTACATCCGCCTACTCCCCGTTCCACCACGGGTTTTCCCGTTTGATGTGGAGGGAGATAGCGGTAGAATCACTGTTTGGCTTCGTTGCTAGGAGGCAGGGTTTCCTCGCTCCTTCCGGGCACGTGATCCTTTCCAGGCCTTATTAGGAATGCCTGTTGACCCGCGCAGCGGACGCGCGCTGTGAATTTAGTGTCCTATTCATTTTAGTCCTCATTTTTATGTAAATCTGCTCCGTTTTTAACAAAAGAAATGTATTTACTGTGTTTTTAACTCGCTTCGCTCTTGGACTCACTGCCTGTTTGCACTTACATATTAGACTGGTTGTACTCTGCTTTTATCTTTACATCCGCCTACTCCCCATTCCACCACGGGTTTTCCCGTTTGATGTTGAGGGAGATCGCGGTAGAATCACTGTTTGGCTTCGTTGCTAGGAGGCGGGTTTCCTCGCTCCTTCCGGGCACGTGATCCTTTCCAGGCCTTATTAGGAATGCCTGTTGACCCGCGCAGCGGGCGCGCCGAAGGCGTGCCTAAGGCAAGCCCGTCTGCGCCCGTCCGCGGCCGTTTGGGGCCTGGGGCCAGAACCCCTGTCCCTCGGTCATTGGTAGCTGACCCACCACTAGTATACTCCTCGTCTCAACTCCTTGCTCTACGGCCGATGGGCTTTACTGATTGTGCTCATTTTGCTGCTGCTGATGCTTGTACCTTCACCTGCCCTGCGGCTCATTGTTCCTTTTCTTTGACCCACTCTTTGGTGGTCAATGACCGTATGGCCGTGCTATCGGATAGCGCTGTTCCTAAGTTCTGTTTTCTAAGCCTAAATTGCCGCTCCCTTCCTCAGCATAAAAGCTTCATCTTTGACCTCCTTCTGGATGACTCACCTGATGCCTTCTTTCTGACCGAGACTTGGCTCCACAACAGTTCTGGCCCGGATATAGCTGTTGCCCTCCCGTCTAACTATGCCATCGCCAGACTAGACCGAACCACCGGGTTGGGTGGAGGAATCGCTGTTATTTATAATGTCTTTCCAATGCAATTTAGAACCTGTTAAACTTCCCAATTGTGAAGCCGCATTATTTCAACTTAGACTTACTCCTAACTTTTCTTTTTCGGGGCTTTTGCTTTATCGACCCCCTGGCCCCTCTTCATTGTGGTCGGCCTCGTTGTCTGGCTTGGTTTCTTCCCTCCTTCTGTCTTCCTCTAATTTCACACTTTTTGGCGATTTGAATCTCCATCTGGAAGACGCTACTAATGCTACATGCTCTAAGCTTATTTCTGACCTCTTAGCTATAAATCTAATTCTTTGTAACTCTGGTCCCACTCACAAAGCTGGTCATCTTTTGGATCCCATTTTTTCCAATGTAACATCTGTAGTGTGTGAACCTGCGTTACCCATTTCCTGGTCAGACCACTTTTTACTGAAATTTAAAATTCAGGCTCCTGACAGTTCTTTTTCTGTTTTCCCACAGCCCATGTATTTTACTAGGGATTGAAAAAAAGTAGACACTAATGCTTTGAACAACTTGCTTAAGGAAAATCCACCCTCTATTTCTACGTTGGTGCCTGACTCCGCTAAAAGCATCCAAGACTGGCTGTCTCGTGCTGTTGATGTTTGCCTCCCCCCTGCCAAGAAAAAATCATCCTACCATCACCCTCCTGCACCTTGGATTACTGACAGCCTTAGGGTTGAAAAATCCAAATGCAAAGCATTAGAAAGAAAATGGCGGCGATGTTATGCTCCTGATTTAAAAATAATATATAAAAACTCCCTAAAAATATACCACAATCTATGCAAATCCTCTCGTGCTGCTTATACCTGTAATACCATTAACACTGCCACTAACCGCCCTAAGACACTGTTTAGCTTGGTTAAAAATTTGGCTGGTGCCCAGACTATAGCTAAACCTTTGCCTCTTAACAAAAAATCTTGTGATGATCTAGCTAAATTCTTCTTAGAAAAAATTGAACTCATCCATTTAGAAATAGCAAACTCACCACTTAATTGCCTTGCGTCCCCTCCCACTCTGGCCGACGCTTCTCATGAAGAATACTCCAGCGTCCCTCCCAAATTGTCCTGCTGGCCCTCTTTGAAACTGGAAACTTTTACTTCCATCCTTGGTTCTATTAAATCCGGTTCTCCTAATGACCCTCTTCCTGCCTCCATTTCGAAACAACTTGACCCTGTCCACCTCCAGGTTATCATGGAAGTTCTCAACTCCTCTCTTACTTCTTCTATTGTTCCTCCAATCTGGAAGCACTCTATGGTAGTCCCTCTGCTAAAAAAGCCAGCTGCTGACCCTAAAGTCCTGTCTAACTTTCGCCCCATATCTCTGATTCCCATCTTCTCTAAGCTTTTAGAAAAACACATTCACACCCACCTTGTTAAATTTGTGGATACCAATAATCTTCTTCACCCTTCTCAGTCCGGTTTTCGTGCAGGCTTCTCGACTGAAACCACACTGTTAGGCGTGACCGAAAGATTACCCCTTCTTTTGGATTCTGGTGAGACAGTCGCGCTCATATTGTTAGACCTGAGCGCGGCTTTTGACACCATTTCTCACCCCATTCTTATTAACACTCTTGAATCCTTTGGTATCTGCGGTTCAGCTTTGGATTGGCTTTCTTCCTTTCTCACTGATCGCACTTTTCAAGTGTTTTCTGCATCTGATAGTTCTAACATCTCCCCTTCTTCTTTTGGAGTCCCTCAGGGCTCCATTCTGAGTCCTTTACTCTTCAATCTGTATGTAAGGCCTCTTGCCGACATTGCTGTTAATGCAGGACTTTCCTTTTTCTCCTACGCCGATGATTCTCAGATCATCTTTTCCCTCTCCAAATCTGATCCTTCATCTTCTGTTTCTGTTCTCCAGTCGGGCCTACGTCAAATTGCAGCTTGGATGACTAACAACTTTCTCAAGCTAAATGCAAACAAAACAGAGGTCCTTATTCTGGGTAAACAAAGGGATCTTTGGGGTTCTCATCACTGGCCGAATGAGTTGGGCCCCCTCCCCCGTCCTGTTGATCATTGATGATTCTTTGAAAATGCACCATCAAGCTATCAAATTTCAGGCACATGCTTCACCATCTTGAAGTGGCTGCGCAAGATCATCTGGATGCTGCCTAAAGACGCCCAAAAAACCGTAGTCCATGCTCTCATTACGTCACGTTTGGACTACGGCAACGTTTTGTTTTTGGGCGCAAATAAGGCAGTATCCCGTCGGCTACAACTTGTGCAAAACTCCGCTGCTCGACTTCTATGTGGAGTCCCTCGATGCTCACCTATCTCCCCCCATCTACGGGATCGTCATTGGCTTCGTATCGACAAACGGATTGAGTTTAAAGCCCTTTCCTTCATGCACAAAATCAAATGGGGCCTAGCACCTGATTATTTGCGGAATCTTGTCTGTCAATATGTTCCAATCCGTCCTCTTCGCTCTGCCTCACTTGAAAAGTTCCACGTTCCCAGGTTTAAGCTTTCAAGAATGGGAGGTAGATCCTTTTCTGTCCTGGGCCCCTCTCTCTGGAACCTCATCCCTCTTGCCCTACGCAGAGAGCCGTCCTATTCTCATTTCCGTTGGGCCCTCAAGACCTGGCTTTTTAATCAATAGGCTTTCTCCTTTTCAGTAGTTCCGTCCAGGCACCGGGAAACCCTGTTGGGTAGCTGTTGCGCCATATAAGTTAAATAAATAAATAAATATGGAGTACACACATCACCCTTACAGGGGGCGAAGCGGCAGGGGGGACCGCACTCAATTTAGGCAGCCTGCCACAGCAATATCCTACCCCCCCTAGTAACTGCTCCGCCGCGACCCCGCCACTCGCGCCCCCAGCAGCAGGTACTCCCACTCCTCCCGCAGCGATGCCCACTGCGCTACCTGCGCCTGTGCCACTAGTCACATTGGCCCTCCTGATGTCAGGCCGGTGCTCCTTAGCGTGGGAGGTGCCACTTGCGGCTAAAGAAGGAATTTGGAGGAGGGAGTTCATCGATATTTTTACCCTGCTGATGCATGGGGCGGAAGGGGTGGACAGCAGGAGAATGGGTGGCAAGGAAGAGGACAAGAAGGTGCGCTTCCAGGCCTGGCCGGAGAAAACAATTAAGACATGGGGGCAGGCCTTTGCCATCCTGGCAGCGGTAGTGATGGAGCAATACCCCGAACAAGGGCCTGGTTTGTTCCAATATGCCAGCATCATCACTGATGAGGCGGAGACAAACGGTGGGATGGGCTGGTACAAGGACGACTGTGAGTTTAGAAAAAAGATGGCCATATGCCCGGAACTGGGGTGGGACCAGATGGAGGTGCGTCTTTGGGTTCAGCACATGGGCAAGGGCAGGGCTGAGGCAGGCGAGAAGTCAAGCACTAACAATAAGAAGGGGAAGACGAGCAAGGGCCAGAGGCAGGACAAGAAGGGTCAGTTTAGGCAGCCCCTTTCGGGGAGGCCGTGGTGGGGGCAGAAGCAGGGACCCAGAAGAGTCTTTAATGGAACGTGCAGGCTGTATAACGTGGGGGCATGCTCTTGGGGTAAGGCCCGTAGATTCTCCCACACCTGCAGCAAGTGTGGCTCCACACACTCCGCCACCTCTTGCGATAAGCGCGAGCCCCCTACGGTGCCTGCCAGACATGACAAGTAGGCCCTCGGCCCGGCCTTCTCTGGCCAAGTCCCCCCCTCCCTCCACCCTGGCTAGCCCTGCACGTCCTCCCACGGGTGCCCCTGCTGGGGAGCGCCTGGACAAAGGTCCACCCCCCATTGTCATTTCCAACTTGCTACCTCTGTTACGGGATTTTCCAAATGCTATGGACAGAACGTTACTAGCGCATGGGTTTTTGGAAGGCTTCAGAATTCCGTATCAGGGGCCCCTGGTTTGCAGGGATTCTGAGAACCTTAGGTCTACCAGGGATCATCCCGAAGTCGTAGGGGCTAAGATTAAGAAGGAAGCGGCCCTGGGGAGGGTGGTGGGCCCTTTGCAGCAACCTCCTCTCCCAAACTTTGTGGTTTCTCTCTTGGGTGTGGTTCCTAAGAAGGAGCCAGGGGCCTTCAGGTTGACTCAACACCTGTCTTACCCGGATGGTGATTCTGTGAACTACTGGCTCGAGGAGGGTTCCTGCTCGGTCTCGTACTGTTCCCTTGACATGGCGGTGAACATGGTCAGGAGGGCGGGCAGGGGAGCATGGTTGGCCAAGGCTGACATCGAATCAGCATTCCGCCTACTACCAGTCCTGAGAGCCAGCACCTACTTGGGTTCAAGTGGCAAGGGAAATTCTTTTACGACAGGTGCATGCCCATGGGATGTGACGTGTCTTGTGCCTACTTTAAAGCCTTCAGTTCATTCCTGCAGTGGGCACTCTCAGGAAGGTTTAACGTGGAAGGGGTGACCCACTACCTTGACGATTTCCTGTTCATCGGGGGTGCTGGTACGCAGGAGTGCAGCAGGGGGCTACAATGCTTTCAGGACATGGCCCGACACCTTGGGGTGCCGTTAACACCTGGTAAATCGGAAGGCCCTGCGCAGGTTCTCACTTTTTTGGGCATCGAACTGGACACGGTGATGGGCGTGTCTAGACTCCCTGCTGAGAAGGTGCAGGTGCTGCGATAGGACATCCAGTCACTGCTGGGGAAAGACCAGGCTCCTCTGGGTGTCATCTAAAGCCTCTTGGGCAAGCTCAACTTCGCAGCCAGAGTCATTCCGGTGGGGATGGTGTTCACCAGAAGATTAGCCAGGGCCACAGCAAACGTGTCCAAGAAACACCACCTTGTTAAGTTGGCAGTAGGCCTGAAGAAGGACCTGGCCATGTGGGGGGAGTTCCTGTCTCATTTCAATGGGACTGTAATCTGGAGGGCTCCCTGGGCAGACAGTCCCGAGCTCAGCCTTTTCACTGAGGCATCAGGGAGGGAGGGCTTTGGGGCAATCCTGGGCAAGGAATGGTGTGCACAGGAATGGGCCAACGCCTGGCGCAAGCGCGGCTTTACTGCCAAGATCACCGTTCTGGAGCTGTTCCCCATCGTCATTGCACTCCACCTGTGGCCAGAGATCCTGTCAGACGGAAAGGTCCTTTTCTGGTCTGACAACATGGCTGTGGTACAGGCTATCAATGGGCAGACAGCCAAGTGCCCGCCGGTGCTCTGCTTGCTCAGGGAACTAGCCAGAGGGAGCTTGCGCTGCAACTTGGAGTGTAGGGCTAGACATATTGAGGGGGTCAAGAACGTGGCAGCTGACGCTCTCTCATTTTCAGTGGCTCCGTTTCCGGGAGGCCTGGCCGCAGGCGAGAGCGGAGATGACCCCCTTCCCGGCAACCCTCTGGAGGATCTTGGAGTGGAACAACAGTTGAGAGCACTGGGGGAATGGTCCTTGGCCCCAGGTACTAGGAAACGCTACCTGGCCCAGCTGGTCTCCTTCAACAAAGTGGCAGATGCCTTGGGCCTGTCTGGGCAACCCATGGTTGGCAAAGTACAGGCGTTTGTGGTATGGGCCAAAAAACAGGGGAAGAGCCACTCCTGGGTTTGTGGACATTTGGCGGCAGTCAGCCACGATGTTAAGTTGAGGGGAGGGCAGGACCCAGCTAAGTCCTTTATCATTAGGACGGCCCTGAAAGGGTGGGCCAGAGAGGAGCCCAGAGCTCCAGACAGCAGGTCGACGATTGACTTTACCATACTGCAGGCCATGTTAGACGTCCTAGGAGGAGTTACCCACTCGCCCTAGGAGGCATCCCTCTTTGCAGCTGCATTCTGCTTGGCGTTTTTTGGAGCGTTCCGCATTAGGGAGTTAGTGGCACGGTCCAAAACAGACAGTTCAGGGAACTTGTTGGGGATATTGGGTTGGAGGGTAAGTTGACTATCCACCTCAGGAGGTCGAAAACAGACCAGGCAGGGAAGGGTGTGGAGGTGGTATTAATGCCGTTGGGAGACCCCAGATACTGCCCGGTTTCCAAAGTCAGTGAGTACGTACCACTTCGCCCAGCGGCACCTGGTTATTTATTGATCCATGCCGACCTGGTGCCTCTAACCAAATATCAGATGGAGCGTTTAATGGGGGCTTGCTTGTCCAGGGCCGGCCTCCTGCAGACAGATAAAAAATATTCCAGCCACTCATTCAGGGTTGGGGCAGCCACCACTGCATTTAAATCAGGCATGGAACCTGAAGGTGTGAAAAAAGTGGGACGCTGGGAGTCCCAGTGTTACAAACGCTATATCCGCCCTTGAAGGCGTCTGTGTAGTGGAAAGTAGTGTTTTAGTGTTGCAGTGTTGTGTGCTAATATGGTTTGCTGTGTTTTGCAGTGTTTAAGTGCAATGGCATAATGACTTTGAATAATAAAAATACTGAGTTTAAATGTGTCCTTTGTTTTATCAGGGTCCCGAGTATGAGTCATTGGGCACTCAGCCATCTCCAATCCACCACTGAAGCTCGGTCCGGGCCTCCTCCGATAGTGAGATGAGCTCCGAGTAGGTCAGACCTCGCTGAAGATGTCGAGCCTTCAACCTCTGAAGAGCCCTGTAGTGCAATGGGCCCGGAAATATGGCTTGAATGGAAGAGGAGAGCAGACCCACGATCCTGGCGAGCTTGCGCAGCGAAATCCGGTCTCTCCGTAGAACCTGTGACAGTTCCTTCTGTATCTTGTTCAACTTGGGTTCCGGCAGGCTCAAGGAAGCCGAGACGGAGTCTATGAGCAACCCCTAGAAGACCATCTGTTGTGCTGGCCGTAGCTCCGACTTCTGAGCGTTGATGACAAACCCGAGATCTTGAAGTAAAGCAATAGTCATGGTCACGTTCTGGGAGAGATGCACCAGAGACTGCTCCAAAATCAGGATATCGTCCAGGTAGGTAATCATTCTTACCCCCCTTCAGCAGAGAGTCTCCACCACGGGGCGCAACAGCTTCGTGAAGCACCACGGAGCTGAAGAAAGGCCGAAGCGCAACGCTCGAAACTCGAAAACCTGTCCGTTCCAGGCAAACTGGAGAAAACGCCTGTGAGGGGGAAAAATGGGAACCGTCAGGTACGCAGTCCTTCAAGTCTATGCGGACCATCCAATCGCCCTGAAGGAGGAGATCCCAAAGTAAATGTATCCACTCCGCCGTGAAGTGGCGGTAAACCAGCCACTCGTTGAACTCCTTTAAATTGATAACCGGTCTGAAACCCTTGTCCTTTTTCTCTACAAGGAAAAGGTTGCTGAGAAAACCTTTTGGATGAAGTATCGACCTGCAAACCGCTCCTTTCCTTAGAAGATCCGAAATCTCAGTCTCTATCAAACTCTCCTCCTCTGCCGAGAAATGTAAGGGTCTGGCGCGTATCGTCTGAACAGGGGTGCCGTAGAACTCTATATGGTAACCCCTTACTGTCTGCAAAACCCACGGGTCTGATGTGATCTTTCCCCAATTGTGAGAGAAGAGAAGGAGCCTCCCCCCTGGATCTTGAGGGGAAGAAAGGGTAATCCTTACCAGAGGGACCTCCGGGGGCGTTCGCACCACCTCTGTTGTTCCGACCGTTCCCTCTTCCAGGACCTCTACTGGGATAGAAGGTTCCCGGGCGACCGTCATTCCAGCCGTTATTCCGTCGTTGTTGACCTCTACCGGAGGGGCCTTGTTGCTGGGAACGGCCGGAGGAGCGACCCCTGCCTCTTCCGGCCCCGGCAAAAACACACCCAGGAAAAATCTTCTTAATAGAGGCCTGAGCCTTGTCCAAGGCCGAAAAGGTGGTGACAAACTTGTTCAGTTCCTTAACAAACGGATCACCAAACAGCTTACCCTGAGCAACGGGGCCCGCCTCAGAGGTAGCTAAGTCCCCTAGCTTTGGGTCAACCTTTATAAGGAGGGATCTTCTCCTCTCTGCTGCCAGGGCACAGTTCGCATTGCCCAGAAGGCAAATCGCACATTGCGCCCAACCCGCGACTATATCCGTCGACAAAGGGTCTCCAGATTCCTTCGATCGTTCCGCCAGTTGGATAATCTGGGTTAAGGGCCCTACCACGTCAAGGAGTTTATCCTGACAATTTCTCCAGGACCTATCTATCACCCTTTTTGGGATCACGCATTTATTTGGAAAAAAAGGTACAAAGCTTTTAATCAATCTCCGGAGTATGCGCCACCTTCCCTTTAAGCAAAGGCCGGGGACATTCTCCCCTCATCCGAGTTCTAACCTCCCTCTCTAGAGGCTGGCGAATCTTAGCCGCCACGTACTCCGCCACCTTGGCGTCGGGGAACCATTCGGACGACCTGGGATGGTAAATCTGCGTGGGTTTAAACATGTCCGAATGCCCCCCGTCCCCGTCCTGGGACTCAGAGGAACGGAAACCTGGGCGCCATGGACGACCTGAGTCCTTATCCTCGTCGAAGGAGACGTCCCCTTCCGACACACCCTCCCCTTCAAGGGAAAGACCACCATTGGGGTCCAACTTTGGGGCGACCGAGTCGCAAGTCTCTCAGGGTTCCTCTTCCTCCCGGCAGGGTGCGTGCTTAAGCGTTCGCGACTCTTCAGGAAGGTGTCTCTCAACCTGTCAAACCCTTCCAAGTGCCCCGCGTGACGCTTTATGGCCTTCCTCCCCACCCCCTGAGAAGCACTGGGACCTGCCCCCGTCGAACTAGGGTCTCCAAACATCCCTGGGATACTTCTGGCTAACCGATCTACCCTAACCTGCAGTGGGGCCAGCGCCCTTGAGATGGCTTGTGAGAGGGCATGGTCCACTACAGGAGGGAGGTATTAAGGAGGCCATTCCTCTTCTGCCTCCTAAATGGAGGAGTAAAAGTGGTCTTCAGAAGAAGACATTTTCAACAGGGTGAAAAAAGAGCACAAATGCCTGAAAGATAAGGCAGGCAGCCCCCTCTCCAATGCTCAGCACGGCTAGGCACAAATCCAAGCCATCACAGCCTCTCACAAACGAGAGAAAAGCAACCAGCAGGTGGCGCTGAGAACGCGCGCGATGGGGAGAAAGCACCGCAAGCGGTGTCAAACAGAGAGAGTTGGACGGGTAAATGGGCCGGCCACAGGCTCAGCGCCCGCGCACCCAATCGCGCCTCTCAGCCGGCTTAGCGCTCGTCAGAGCTGCCCCCCACCGTCAATGACGCGTGGCACGGAATCCCCTCAGCGCGCGAAGCGCTCACCGTGAGGAACCACGTCTGCAGGGAAACAAAGCGCTCGGGCAAGAGCCTACTGCGCTAGACAACAATCAAGGATACAAGCGATACCAATATGAACACCAATAACCGCTATGCCACAAGATCAACAACCGTCAGATAAGCGAGGAATGAAAAAGAATGCCACTTAACTGACGAGCAGTGAAGAAAGAGGAAGCGGAAGGCACGTCATGGCAATATATGTGGTGGACTGTCACAGGAGTGGACTGTTGTTACCATGGAGACTACCCCTTTAGTTCATGGGATTTGTAGTCTTTTGTGTTTATTGTGTTTCTTTACGATGTTCTTTTAACCTGCTATGCAAAATAAAGTGAAGGAAGATATGCATAATCCTCGCCTCCGTCCTGCCATAGAATTGAAAATGACAAAAAAGAAAAAAATCTTGAAGAGTAATTTAGGCAAACTTGTTCCTGTGTGTGTGGTATTTGTCCCAACTATTAGACTGGCTATTAAGTTTGTAATAAGAGCATGTGCCTCCTAAGTGGTAGGGGTTAATTACCCGCATATGTCATTCTAAGCAAGGGTACTTTGGAAAGACTTGAATTTGATTCTGGGTGATTCCATAGTCATCAGCATTCGAAGGTGGATAAAACGGGGGGGGCGTGATCTACCCATTAATGATGGCATTCCAGGGGATATTGTTTTTAGTCCCTTTCTATCCATTACAAGGGATATTATTGTTTAATCTATTTGTATGAGTGGATAAACGGTAGATCCAGCGTTACTCTTTTTCCAGGAGTCGGTTTTGAAAGCTGTCTTGGGTCCAATCGATTTGCTCAATGATGACCCATTTGATGTCTTTGGTAGTATGTTTACCTTTTTAGAAGTGATCAGTCATTTTTGTAGTACTACGTGTGCATCATACGTTGTTACGATGCTCACAAATTTTCTGCTTGTCATACCAATATATTGTAGACCGCAAGGGCATGTGATCAGATATATAACATTCATAGAATTGCAGTTGGTGTCGTCGTCTTAGAAGCCAGGTTTTTCCTGGTTCTAGTTCCTGAGTTTTTGTAATGGCAGTCAAATGGCACACACTGCAGTTATATTTGGTAAGCCCCACACATTGAGTATGGTTTTGTCTGAGTGAGCAATAGGTTTTTTGGACGTGTTGATACTAGATAATCTTTCAGGCTACTGGCCTTTTTGAAAAAGATTAGTGTTTTTTCCCACTTAAGTTTTCTGTTTGCAGGATGCCCCAGTATATGTAAGTGGGTTTCTGTTGCAGTAACCCCCCCCACTTTTTGGCAGACTACTGATGCACTTTTTGGGTGTGCCCTGGGTCCCTGCCTATCAGGTTCCCAGGGCCTTTGTTCTTTCCCCAAAACTAACCCAATTGGCATCTCTGGCCACAGGGTCAGCCCCTGGTAAATGGTACCACAGGTACCCAGGGCACTGTGACCAGGGAAGACCTCTAAGGGCTGCAGCACTTATTGTGCCACCCTTAGAGGCCCTGTACCTCTACACACATACACTGCCTTTGCAGGCTGCATGTTTTGGTGCAGAACAAAGTGTCGACATGGCACACATCCCTGTGTGCCATGCCTACAACCCACTGCCCTAGCAGATCAGTCACCCCTCTAGCTGGGTGCCCTATGCCAGTGATGAGGGTACAGGTGCATGAGCTCTGTACCCCTACAGTGTCTAAGTCCATTCTTAGGCATTGTAAGTGCAGTGCTGCCATTAAGAGTATATGGTGCTGGGAGCTTGTCAATACAAACTCCACAGCACCATAATGGCTACACTGAAAACTGAGAAGTTTGGTATCAAACTTCTCAGCCCATTAAACCCACACTGATGTCAGCGTAGAAATTAATGAACAATGCACACAGAGGGCATCTCCGTGATGCCCCCTGAAAAACGAACAGCCTCTGGTGGGTTCCCTGACTGGCACACACCAGCCTGCCACCACGAGAAACATGTTTCTGGCCCCTAGGGTGGGAGCCTACGCTCCTTGAGCCCAGAAACAAAGCCTTTCCTGGGCAGAGGTGTTCACACCTCCCCCAGGCCAGGGAGAGCCGTCTGTGGCAGGGCAGGTTCAAAGGCCTGGCAGCCTTTGTAATGTGAACCCCAGCCTCTCCTACTATCAGGAGCAGGCCCCCTTCCTGTCTCCCCTCCCTTTTGGCGGGAAGACGGGTGGGGAAAAACTAGCCAACCCAGGAGGTGTGCCCACCTCTTCCAATTCCACCCCTCAGGTGGGGGAGGCGAGGTGAAGCCCACTCTCCAGTGCTCGCCATCTGGCAGATGGCAGGCACTCCCCAATCAGGACTAAGGATTGTGCTCACTCCCCCACGTGGGGTGAACACACCAAGGGTGTAGTCACCCTAAGGTCAGTAGCCTATTGGCTACTGACCTCAAGACCCCTAAAACGCCCCCTAAATACAGTATTTAGGGGGCAGCCCTGAACCAAGAAGGCAGATCCAACAACAACAAGAAAAGAAGATAAGGACTACGCCCACTGACTTGGCCTCAGTCTCTCCTCGAACCTGCTCCTGCGAAACCCCGGTGTGTCCTGCAGCCAGCAACCACAAAAATCCCGGAGGACCTGCCTTCCTTCACTTCAAAGACTGAAATCTCCTGTGAACACCAGACTTGTTCAAACTGCAGCTTCTGGTGCCAGCCAGAGACTGCGAATCCAGCCCACTCTGCACCCGCCAAACCCAGCCTGAGCTCGAGTTGAAAAACACCACGAGAAGGTCCCCCCGGCGATCCTGACCCGAGATCCGGTGACCCCTGACCTGCCTCAAACCCCCAGACGACGCCTGCAGCCTCAATCCAGAGGACCCCCCCCCCCCACCGCGACCAGAGCCGGTAAGAAAATCCGATGTCCAAAGGCATCACTGCACCCGACGCCCCACGATCTTGTGTGCCCAAACCGGTGGTGCCTAACCAACCCACAACATCCCAACTTACCCCTCGAAGTGGTGGTCGCACCCAGACGATCCTCGTCCCCGAGCCTGCAGTGTTTCTTTGTCCCGGAGGTTCTCCATTGAAAACAACAGGGCACTCGACCTCAAAACAGCACCCTGCACCCCGCCGCCCTAGTGCCGCTGAGGGTGCACCTTTGGGGCTACTTTGGTCCCCAATGTGCCCTGAGCTTAACCCTACGAGCTTTGATCCAACAACCCAGTGGCCAGCTTGCCAGCATCCACCAACCGGAGGCCCCCTATCCCCCATTGGGTAACATTGGGCCTCAACACTCTGCACCCGGCAGCCCTAGTGCCGCTGAAGGTGCAACAACAGTGCATCACTGACCCTGGGGGACCCCTGAATCTAACCCCAGAACCTTACCTCCCACAGTCGAATACTTACCTGTGAACCGTTAACCTGTTTTCCTCCCATAGGATAGCATTGACCCTTTTTCAGCCATCTCTTTTCGGATTCTGGCTGATGCCATTCCACAAAGTACCTAAGCTGCACTGCTCTAAAGTAGTCCAGTATACACGGAATCCCCAATCCTCCCTCGTCGGGCCGAAGGTAGCCCAGGTCCTTTCGCATCCGGGGTCGTGCCCCTGCCCATACAAACTGTTGTATCCCCTGCTGTAATTTATGGAGAGTACCTGGCGTGGGCCACACTGGGATTGTCTGGAACAGATATAGTGCCTTGGGGAGAATGAACATTTTGATCGCTGCTACCCTTCCCAGGAGTGACCGTGGGTGATGTTTCCAGTGATGCAACTCTGTAGTGATCTGTGAGGTTAACTTGGAGTAGTTTAGCTCGACTGTTTGTGTTACGGATGAGGCCAGCTCAATACCAAGGTACGGCATAGATGTCACGACCTGTATCCCTCTATAGGTGTCCCCTCCCGGCGTAGACGTTGTCCCCTGTTGGTTCAGCCAAAGGACCATCAATTTCCCCACATTGACCTGGAATCCTGAGATCTGACCAAAAGACTCGAGCGCCTGTAGAAAAGCCGGGAACGATTGTTCTGGTGTTTCAAGGGATGCTATGAGATTGTCGCGTGTGCTTTTCCCCACCAAACTGAATACCCAGAATTGTGGGATTGTCCCTAATCCTCTGGGCCAACAGCTCGATGTATAACGCAAAAAGGAGGGTCCATAGCGGACATCGAAGGGGTGGGATGAGACCCCATTGACCCTAATAGTCGCCGTGGGCGCATTGTAGCAGCTCGACACCTAGGTCCTGAACCTTTCCCCAAAGCCGAAGTACACCAGAGTCTGATATAAATAGTCCCAGTCCACCCGATCGAATGCCTTCTCGGCATCTACCGACAGGAGAAAAGCTATCATGTTTGTACGGTGGGCTTTATCGACCAGGTGTAAGATGCGTTTGGTGTTGTCGCGGCTTTGCCTGTTCTGTATAAAGCCAGACTGGTCAGGTTCGATGATGCCCGGCATGAGTGGGCCCAGACAGGCTGCTAGTAAGCCCGTGAATAATTTCAAATCCGCATTCAAGAGCGATACCGGGCGATAGGAGTCACAAAGCGTTGCATCTTTCCCTGGTTTTGGCAATACCACAATAGAGGCAGCCAGCATCTCCGACGGGATCGCCCCAGGTCCCGTAAAAGAATTAAAAAGTCATGTCAACAGTGGAGCTAAAAGGATTTGTAAAACCCGGGTGAGAAGCCGTCCGGTTCCGGTGACTTCATGAGCTTGAGGCGGGGGATCGCCCCTATCACTTCCTCCACTCTTATTGGGGCCTCTAGAGATTCTGCATGCCTTGGAATCAGCGCAGTTGTGTGGGTGTCTTGTAGGTAGGCGGTAATGTGGGAACGGGGTGGGGTATCTCTACGGTATAGCTCGGCATAGAATGCCCGAAAGACATTTGCCATCCTCTTTTTTTTTTTCTTCCAAAACCTTTATTAACAAGTTGCAACAACCATACATCTTCACGCCTACAACCTCACGGGCCGGCTACCGTACATCATTCCCCCTGTCATCAGCCTTAAAATACACAGCCATGTCTCCGACACCCCGGAGGTTCGGCGGCGAAGGGTTGCAACATTTTCCAGCTATCAATTCAGCTCTGTGCTTATCAATCTCATGGCCATAAAGACGCACTTCACTTACAGTCGCATTTCCACATTGTGTAGTACCGGCAGAGTCAGACTGAGGGATAAAAGCCTATCGGTCTCATGCTAATCAGAAAGTCACAGCTTCCCCCATCAATGTCCGATACGCAGCCGTGACCCCCCTATCACCCGGGCACATATGACCTACTGCGGTTTCTCACTGCAAGCACGCCCACCCCAGCCTCCTGAGGAACAATCCGTAATCAGGGGCTAACCTCCAGTAAAACCCTCTACGACCGCTGCAACCCAGCCAATCCCTCTCGCACCCGCAATCTATGCGTTACAGCCCACACTACTATAGCTACGTATAGTCCCTTCCTCCTTCCCACTCCCAGAGAGCAGCCATATTGGCAATACAGCTAACTATCTCCGCATCGATGTTAGTGCTATCATAGCTGCAACGTCTCCCATTAAAAACACAGCCCCAAAATGTCAGCAGTCATCCTCCAGCCAGGCGTGGCATCCCCCCGGATCCCAAGCACTCTATTCCAGCCCTAATGTAGCAGCTGCAGGGTCAGCACCGCCTGCTTCCAGTTCTCCATCCCCCTCTGAAGTGGCTGCAGTTGCTAAATACGCTCTAAATGCATCCCATATGTCTTTGGCTCTACTACTCACTGGCTGTGTCTCTGCGTATATTACATTCTGTTCCTGACAGTATAATAAATCATCCACCCATTCCTTAAATTTCGGCGTACGGCCCCTCCCCCACCTGCATGCCACCCTCCTTTTCGCCATCAAAATTGCGATATCTCCAAATTTCCGGTGTATTTTGGGTATGCCCATAGTATGGCCCAACGGCATCATTAGCGGGTCGCAGTCAATCGTGTCCCCTATCATAGCCGTAAGCGCCTGGTGAACCTGCTGCCAGTACTCAGACACTGCCGGACATAGCCATGCTAAGTGTAAGAACCCAGCCCCTTCCGAGTGACAACGTTCACACCTGTCATTGTCCGCTAGGCGACACCGCAACTTCCTCGCAGGTGTGCAATACATTCGATGCAGAAATTTATAGTGAATAATTCGTAATCTGCAGCTAGCCGAGATCTGCGAGGTTAATCCGCAACAATACGCCCATTGCGCTTCCGTTATTTCTCTCCCTAGGTCCTCACTCCACTGTCTGAGCGCTCTGCATTCACCACTACCACTGTGTTCCCGAATGCTCCGGTATAAGTGCGAAACTAGATGCCTGCCATCCGCAGAAGTAAGTAAAACTTGTAGAGGCATTACTACTGCAGGTTCCTCTGGGAACTGCGGTATGACAGCCCTCAGTCCCTGCCTCAGCCGAAGATAATAAAAGACATCTAGCGGTGTATGCTGAACCTCTTGAAACCAATGGTCTTTCGTTTTGAACCGACCATTCAGGAATAGATCTCCCCAGCAGCGGACCCCTAGCCCAGCGCACATCCCCTGGAACCCCTTTTCCTGCAACAAGGATAGCCCCGGGTGGTAAGCCAATGGCAGTGTTGGTGCATATAAAAACAGGAGTGCGACTTTACGGAGGATCCGCTGCCACGCGTCCACCGTGCATGTCACCGTTGCGGCCGGAGTGTCGAGCACACTTACCGGGCCCTGAATTATGCCTCTCAGTGGCAGCGGTCTAACTATCCAGTCTTCCACAGCCAGCTGTGGCATATATGGCGTAGGCGCAAACCAGTGATATGCAAACTGGGCCTGAGCACTAAGGAAGTAGACTAGAAAATCAGGGACATCAAATCCCCCTGCACCATAGGGCTGGGTAATAATTGACCATGCCAATCGAGGCTGCTTCCCAGCCCAGAACAATCTTATTAACTCCGTGCGAAGCGTACGGAAAAAAAAGGCACCCGGATAGTATGGGACATTTTGGAACAAATATAAGAACTGGGGCAGCACCACCATTTTAATAAGTGAGGCCCTTCCAGCCATGGTGAAAGGCAGAGAAATCCAGCGCGTGACATCTTCAGATAGCTTAGCAATGGCAGTACCGTAATTTAAGCGCACGGTTTCCTCCTTAAGCTTCGATATCTGAATCCCTAAGTAACGCAAGTCCGAGTCACACCATTCAAGTGGATAATCCAATGAAAAGCGGTGAACCGCAGGAGTCAGGGGAAAAAACTGCGACTTCTTCCAATTAATTTGTACACCAGACATCCGACCAAATACCAAGAATTCTCGGAGCAATGGATTGAGATTCGTCACTGGATCTACCACATATAGTGTCAAATCATCCGCATACAATGAAACGTCTATCTGACGTTGAACACACTTAAAAGCGCTGTGCTTATGCAATTGCCGGATATGGCACGCCAATGGCTCGATCGCAATAGCGAATAATAACGGGGATAACGGACAACCCTGTCTGGTGCCTCTGGTCAAGGAAATCGGGCCTGACATTTCACCATTAATTAACACTCTAGCTTTCGGGTCAGTATACAGCAACCGTATCCAGGCAACAAATATTTTGGGAAACCCCATTCTGTATAAAATAGCAAACAGATAATTCCACTCAACCGAATCGAATGCTTTGGTAGCATCTAGAAATACAGCCGCAACTGGCAGTTCCGGCGATATTGTATTTATCAGTGAGAAAAGGGTACGCAAATTGTGGGCCGTAGATCTCCCAGGGATAAACCCGGACTGGTCTGGGAGGGCTATTTTAGTCATTAATAACGATAGCCTATTGGCCAGCACCTTCGCTAAGACTTTAGCGTCGCAGTTAATCAAAGAGAGCGGCCTATACGCATCACAGTCAGTGGGGTCCTTACCCGGTTTCAACAACGAGGTGATCAGCACCTCCCTCATGGACCCCGGCAACACTCCCACTTCCAGCGAATCCTCATAGACCTCCTTTAGGACTGGGGCCATGATATCAATATAGCACTTATAAAATTCCGCCGGCAACCCATCCAGGCCCGTCGCTTTACCATTGCTGAGAGACATAATCGCTTCCCGTATTTCATCCAACCCAAATGGTGCGCCAAGAAACTGTCTATGGTCATCACTTAGCCAGCACAGCGCCACATCATCCAAAAAATCCCCAAATACCACCTCGCCAGCGCTGCGTGCCGTATAAAGCTCTTCATAGTGTGCAGTGAAATGCTCTAGAATACCTTTGGTGTCCCGATGTGCAACCCCTTCCGACGAGCATACCTCCAATATGTGTGTTGTGTAACGCGGTTGCCGAGTAACTTCCGCCAGTACGCGCCCTGGCCTCTCCCCCTCACAAAATCTACGAGCCTGCCAATATTTGCCGCGGAAGCGGGTCTCCCTATCCACTTCCCATTCATACTGCGTAAGCTTTTCTCTGAGTTCTGTATGGAGGGGGCCCATCGGCTCCCGGTTCATCCTGGTCTCTAGCCCTTTAAGTTCCTCTTTCAATTTTGCAAGCGTCCTTCGTATGTCTTTCAGGACCCCAAAACTCTTCGCAATGTAGTAGCCCCTGACCGTCACCTTAAATGCCTCCCAGATGGTTTCCATGCTGGCTACCGAGCCTTTATTGCAGGGAAAAAACTCTGCGATTTCCTCCCCCAGCTCTGTTTGAAACAAGGGGTGCAGGAGGGCCATGGGTTGCATGCGCCAACGTATGTTAGCACACCCGCATCCCGGGATTGCTACCTGAACCAAAACCGGGCAATGATCTGAACATGTCCGCGGCAGATGCGCAACCCTACCCAAATCCACCGCTATGCCCCGGGACAGAAAACAGTAATCCAGTCTAGCCCAGGTATTAGCAAACGTTGTAAAGTGCGTACCCAAACGCAGCCCAGCATGTACAAACCTCCAGCTATCTATCAATCTCCCTTCCTCCACTATCCCCGCTATAGCATCTCGCGCTCTGTTGTTGTATTGATGACCGCCATCCGATCTGTCCAATCCCGGGGTCAGCGTCACATTAAAATCGCCACCCCATAAAATATGCATGGAGCCAATGTATGTTAAGTATCTGTCCCCATAGCTGTGTGAAAAAGGTCGGTGAGTCCACATTAGGACCATAACAGTTGATTATCGTGATCGTGTCAGTACCAAGCCTGCCCCATAACACCGCAAATCTGCCATCTGTATCCACGCGCTCACCCAACTTCACAAAAGGCACCGTTTTTTTAATCAAAATCGCCACCCCTCTAGCATACCCGGAATAGGACGAAAAGCTGCGCACCGCCGCCCATTTGCCAGCCAGAGTATAATGTGATCTGGGACTAAGGTGCGTCTCCTGCAGTAGCGCGATTTGTACCTGGTGCTGCTCTAAATAGGCTATCACCTTTCTGCATTTTCTAGCATCATTCAATCCACGGACATTCCATGACAATACCGTGACCCTCTCCCTCCTTGCCTTCTCAGTCATCCCTCGACCAATACACACCCCCCTGTCAGCGATATGGCACCCTGCATCACCACTCTTCCATGTATCCGTGCAATCAACAGTGCCAGCCACCACATCCACAGTGCTAGACCCACATGAATAAGCAACTCAGCCCTCCAATAACCTTCCATCCTTATGTTTCTCCATGAACGAAACTTCCCGCTCAGACCCCACCCTCCCTCCCCCAACCCCAAACTCCAAACACCCCGCTCCGAACTGTCTCCCCACCATCCTTCCCCCTCCCACTGAAGCAAACCCCAACCTGCCAGCCATGTCCCCTCCCCGTCCCTCCCACCTGTGCCCCCCAAACAAGTGCTAACCCGCTTTACATACCACCCCATAAACTCTCAGGTATTTCCCTTCGGGAAACATGTCTAGGTGGCACCACTAATTCCCCCTCATCTACTCCAGACTCACACCAATCCGGTGGTCTGTCTCGATGAGCCAGAGGGGGCGTCCGGCGGTATATACATTGGCCACCCTAGAGTACTCCGCGAAACCCAATGCAGTCCGAAACCTATGCAAAAGAAACATTTACTGTAACTTCGGACCCCGTACCAACTCTTCAAAACTCCCAGTAAAATCGTCAATAATCCAGCCCAAGTCATTCGTCTCTGCAAGCCTAAAGAGAAATGCAGGATATCCAGTCCAGTGCAATGTCTGTATTATTCAATTCCCCCATCATAGCGCTCCTGCAGAGTACTTACTTGCCCCAGGCAGCTAGTGCACAAGTAATGTCTACCCCACTCACTGTTCACCATCCATCCTCTCCTCGGGCAGCAGTGCCTGCTCAGCGTCCTCCTCCACACCAGGCTTGTGAGTTTGTTTGTAGTGCTTGAGGAAGTCCTCCACCTGCTGAGGAGTCGTGAAAAATCTCTGCCTGCCTTGGTAGGTGACCTGCAACCGGGCCGGATATAACAACGCATAGTCCAGTTGCAATTGTCGCAGCTTGGCCTTCACTGCTAAGAATTTCCTGCGTTCCTCCTGGACTATCGGAGTGAAATCCGGAAACAGCGTAAAGGAGTTACCTTCGTATGATAGGGACCGCGTGCCTCGTGCCGCCCTCAGGGCCGCATCCCGGTCGCGATAGTTCAATAGCCTGGCAATGATGGGTCTGGGTGGCGCTCCCGGTTTTGGCCTAGGGCCCAGAGCACGGTGTGCTCTTTCCACTATAAAGTGGGGAGAAAACACATCCGAACCTATCGCCGTTAGCAACATCTTTTCCACATACTCCTCCATTTTGCCCACATTGGTCGTCTCCGGAATACCTATTATGCGAACATTATTGCGCCTGCTTCTCGCCTCTAAATCCTCGTTCTTGGACGCTATAACACGCAACAAGTTGTCCATTCTGGAGAGCTGCGAGGTGTGCTGCGAAACTGTGTCCTCTGTATCCGATATCCGTTGTTCCGCTCCCTTCAGGCGTTCCTCGTGCGCATCCAGTTTATGCACCACTGCATCCATTCGCGACGATATTCTATCCACTTTGTCAGCGATCGTCGCAAATCCATGGCGCATCTCGCGCAGAACCTCCTGCAGATTCACCGTCGCAACCGAGGAGTCCCCTGCAGCTCCACTCGTGCTCTCCAGCACTGGCGACCCCTCCACATGTTTAGTCCCCTTCTTGCCAGATTCAAACGTTAGCTTAGGCTGTCTCGTGTCCGTCTTGCCCATCTTGAGCAGCTTTCTGGGCACTACTTCGCACCGTTGGCAGGTACGCCCTGCTATCCCCAATGTAATAGAGTCTAGCACGCCACACTCAGTAGGCGATTATAATGAGAAGAGGGTACGCCGCCCTCACGATGCGTCCCCACCTGCAGGCCCCCATTCCCCCGCGCCGCCAGCAGCTACTCCGAATGAAGCGCCTGCACTAAGTTAGCCACAGTGCTTCCAGGCTTCTCCAACAGTGCCTCACAGCTCCAGCGCCCAACAGCTTCAGGCCAATGCCCGGGATATAGGGGAAGGATATAAGGTCGTCCCCCAGCGATCCGCAGTCCACCTCAAGCAGCAGGTGGTGTATGGGGTCCAACGGCGCAATCCGGGACCGAGGTAATACGCTGTCTCCCGGTAACGCTCCCCACTAGCAGCTCCACGGGCAGCAATATAGGCCACAGCTACCTCATCAAGCTCCGCCTGGGTCCCGCCGGCTGCCGACGCCCACGCTGCTGCGACAGCTCGGGGCAGCGCGTCAATGCCCTCCGGGGGTACCGCACCCCGTGCCCAGTCCGACCATTACAGGGGTGGAGGGGGGGGCTACAGCGCCATACCCCCGCTCTCCCGGTCAATGCACACGCTTCCTCCCCGCAGCCTGCAGGGTCCGACAGCTCCTGAGCAGCCGAGGTCTCTGCCGCCGTAACTGCCGGCAGACCGGGCACACCGAAGCTCCCGATGGGGGGGGGGGCGGGGGGACAGTTTCGTCCCTCGCACTGCCCGCTATACCTCCGCTCAGGGGGTCCTGCGCCGTCCGCCGCTCTTGCGCCGATACTCGGGGTCAGTCGCCCTCACTTTGTATGCCGGAGGCCCACGGCCGTTACTGCAGCCCCCGTCTCGCGTAGAAAACGTCCCCAGCGAGCCGCCTCATGTCCTCCACACGCTCAGGCCGTCAGAGCTCCCGGGCCCCGTATCTTCTCCGGCGTCGCTCCTCCAGCGCTCAAACTTGGACAGCCAGCACCGGACTCCAACAGCAGCCGCTGCATGTAATTTCAGCACCCAGGGTCGCCAAATAAGGATATTAGGGCGGATAATTGCCGCCGGACTGCGGGTGCCCTACACGAAGGCGACCATTCGCTAGTGCGCCACCTAGCGTTCCACATTTGCCATCCTTTCATTGCTTTCCTCTACGCTCCCTGAATTTGACTTTTGGATTGCACCTTCGTGTGCTGAGTGTGGGCTTGTAACTAGCTTGCCAGCATACGTCCCGTTTTGGCCCCCCCAATGTAGTAGGCGTGCTTGAGCCCAAGCCCGGCGTATTCCGCCCTGTCTAAATCAAGTCCCGCCAGGTGGGCCCGTGCTGCCTTCAGCTGTCGCCAGACCCTAGGCGCCCCCGTCCTACTGTGCACCTTCTCTAGCTCAAGAACTTGCGCCGTTAGCTGCTCTCTCTTAGCCGTGCGCTCTTTATTTTTGACTGCTGCGATCGCTATTAATTCCCCGCGCACCACTGCTTTGAGGGCCCCCCATAGAGTGGACAGGGAAATGTCGGGGGGAGTCGTTTAGTGTGAGATAGTGTGTGATGCATTTGAGTATCTAAGCTTTCACCTCCGGTCTATGTAGCATGCCTTCCCGTAGTCTCTAGCCCCCGGATCTGTTACATGGTTGAGGCACCCAAAGGGTCACTGTCACAGCGTCGTGGTCTGTGAGTGCTGCCGGTATTATGTCTATATCTTGGACTAGGTATTGGAGCTCCGGTGTACCTAGCATGTAGTCCAACATAGCGTAAGAACCATGGGCGTGTGAATAAAAAGAGAAATTCGAGGCGTGTGGGTGGGCCGCCTGCCATAAATCCGCCAGCCCTTGGGTTTGTAACCAATTTTTCCCCTCAAGTGACAGCTCCCCTGTTTGAGTGTATCGTTGGTTTGATCTGTCCGCTACCGTGTCCATGACTAAATAAGTAACCACTTCTCTTGTGCACTTAGGGTTTCAGAGAGGGCCGCCTTCAAAAACTTCTCCTGCCCCGAGTTGGGTGCATAGATGGACCCTAGAACCAGGGGCGATCCCCCTACACCCAGGACTTGTAGGCTAAAAGGCGCCCTTTTATGTCCGCCACTTTATCTCCCACTTTACCAGCAAATCTCTTAGCCACCAAAAGGGCTAACCCAGCCTTATCTTGTGCAGATGAGAAGAACTGCTGAGGAAAGGCACTAGATCTCATGCGATGGCAATCTTTGGGGAGGAGATGGGTCTCATGCAGTAGGCATACACCCGCCCCAGATTCTGTTAATAGGATAATATGGCCTTCTGTGAGAAAGTGGCTCTGTATATACTGTTCCCAAATAGGTACAGTGTGCACAGAGTCCACAGTCCCCAGAGGTTTGGCAGAGGCTAAAGTTAGATATAACCTTACTCTCTAAAGTGGTAGCTTGGTCGAGCAGTAAGGCAGTATCAGAGGTCAGAGTAAAGCATTTGTTGTACACACTCAGTCAGCAAATGGTCTGACACAGTCAAGAACTGAACTCTAGGCCAATGGTTTGTATATAAAAATATATGGTTGTTTTATTTTAGAACCAACAATAGTTATCAAAATATACTTTCTCAGAATGAGATGCTTTAGTTAAATACTTTGCAATAGGCAATTGACTTTTGAATGCAATGGTTACAGTTTGTTGCAATAGGCAACACAATTTCAAACATAATACATAGAGCTCAATGAGAATTTCAAGTTAAATGCAATTGATTACTTTTAGGATTACTTTTCTAACTCCAGGACTGGATCCTAGATTCAGTCCTGGGACAGTTCCTCGAAACAGGTGAGTAAATACGATTTAGTTACTGTTGTGATTTTTAAGCAATATTTTGGTATTTTAAAAGTTGACACTTAGAAACTTTTCTCTGATAAAATCACCAATGTTATCCTATGGGAGGAAATTCACTTAGCAGGTAAGTGGGGTTATTGTTACTTTTTCTAGTTCAGTGTTGGATCCTGGATCCAGCACTAGTGTACCACCTGTAAGCAGTTGAGAGAATGCATTTAGGTTACACAGGCGATTTTTAACAAATATTTATAAGTTTGCAAAATCGACACTTAGAAGAAATTTCATAGAAAAACAGTCAATGGTCTCCTATGGAAGAAAATTCAAGTTATAGGTAATGTATGTTCTTGTTACTTTTGTAATCCAGTGCTAGGCTCCTAGGTCCAGCACTGGGACATCTATCTAAGACAGGTAAGTAATTACGTTTTCACAGTTGGTACGATTTTTAAAGAATATTTGTAGTTTGCAAAAATCGACAGAAATTTCACAGAAAAACAGTCAATGTTACCCTATTGAGGAAAAGTGAGTTATTAGCTTTTGGGTAAGTACTCGACTGGCAGAGTTAAGGTGCTGGGCATAGACTCAGGGGTCTCCCAGGGTCAGGTAAGTAGTTGTTACACCCTCAGCGGCACAGGGGCAACTGGGTGCAGAGTGAGTTAGGCCCAATGTTATCCTATGGAAGGCAGGGGGCCCTTAGTTGGTGACTGCTGACTAGCAGGCCACGCGGCTGTGGGAGCTGGGCTCCTGGTCACTTGCTCAGGGCAAATGGGGAAGTAGGTAGGAATAGAATTTGCACTGCCAGGGCCACTCGGGCGGCTGGGTGCAGGGTGCTTTTGAGCAGTCGGGCACTAAATGGATTACAATGGAAAAGCTCAAGAACGAACAAAGGCTGCAAGCTCGGGGACGAAGATTCTTCAGGTGCGACCACCACTTCGAGAGGTAAGTTGGGTAGTTGGAGGATAGGTAGGTACCCAGGAGTTGGGCACAGGGCGCCGGGTGCAGGGATGCCTTTTGATCTCGGGAAATCTTACCCTCTGTTGATCGCGGTTGGGGGGGGTCCCTGGTTCTGAGGCTGCAGGCGTCATCAGGAGCATCGAGGTGGGTCCTTGGGTGCCAGATTCGGGGTCACAGTCACCGGGGGGACGTCCTCTGGGTCTTTGTCCACTCCAGCACAGGCCAGGCTTGGCGGGTGCAGAGTGTGCAGGGTTCGCGGTTCCTGGCTGATGCCAGGGGTCAGTTACTTGCTTTTAGCAGTGCCACTGCTCGTGGGAGTCCCAGATGCTCAGTCACAAGGTAGCCAGGTCCTCCGGGGTTTGTGAGGTTGTTGGCCATGGGAGATGCCGGGATTTAGCAGGAGCAGGTTCGAGGGTCGACAGGCCGGTAGGGCTGGGGCCAAAGCAGTTGGTGTCTTCCTCTGGTTAGCAGCTGCACGGCAGGTCTTCTTTCTTTTTGATCTTCTTTGCTGTTTCGGAATCCGGAATCTAAGGAAGGAAGGTTGAGGCGGGCCCTAAATACTGAATTTAGGGGCGTTACAGGTAGGTAAAGGGCAGGGACCAATGGGTCCCTGCCCTGGGGTGGGTACACCCCCTATCCTGCCCCTCTCCTGTGGGAGGGGGGCAGTAGCCTAGTCCGATTTGTGCAGGGCTTCCCATCTTCAAGATGGCGAGAGCCCGGAGATGTGCTTCACCTCGCCTCCCCCACCTGAGGGGTGGGGTTGGCAGAGGCTGGCACACCCGGTTTCCAGCCAGTCTTCCCGCCAGAGTGGGGGTTTAGAACCGGTAGGGGCCAGTACTAAGTACAGCAAGTGGCCTGGAGAAGCTCACAAAGGCGGCATGCCTTTGAAGCTTCCCCTGCCCATCCTGGGGGAGGAGACCTAGCACCTCGCCCAGGACGTGCATTGTTGCAGGCCCAGGAAAGTGGATGGCTCTCTAACCAGGGGTCCAGCAACATGTCTGCTGTGTGGCAGCCTAGGCAGCCCCTCAGACAAGACGTGGATTGTAGGTTAGGTTCAGGGGGCATCTTTTTTTTTTTTAAACCTTTATTGTTTCATCAAAGCGTACACTGCTATTCAGCCAACAACCCAGAGGCAGGCAGCATTGTTGCGGCGCGGCTAACCACCTGAGCGATTCCGCAGCATACATTGAAGTAAAGCACAAATAAAATCATTTTAATGAACATTTCAACAACACCAACTGTGAGCGAGAGTCAGGGGAGAACCACCAGTATTAAGGACAAATACCCCAGCTGCCACCACCTTGCGACCACGCAACATCCTGTCTGCACAAGCACTAGTCTTCCAATCTCTGCTAGACGCATTTTCAGCTGACAGAACACTCGTACCAGGTTGGCACCTTCACCACCTGCGTGCCCCAAGACGCAGCACCATCCAAGCTGCAACACAGCGCCAGTCTTCCAACCCACTACCTCATTCATCCTCATCCACTTCCGCTCCTGCCAGCCACTCCACCAACGGCTGCCACACATCAGCAGGTCTTGAACGCTGTGGCATTTGGTCCCAGTAGGCAGTCAGTTGCTCCCTACAGTATACCGCGGATCTCACCCAGCCAGACTCCTTCGGGGGAGCTTTTTTCTTCCAATGTATCGCTATTTGGCGCTTGGCAAGCAATAATAAGAGGGCCACGAGCTTACGCGACGCACGAGGTACATTCATCACAAATCCCAGGAGGGCCATAAGCGGGTCCGGTTCCATTGCCGCTCCCACTATTTCCCCTATGATGTTGAAGACTGTAACCCAGAAACTGTGCACTGGTCCACATACCCAAACGAGGTGGTAGAACGTAGCCTCACTCTCGCCACATCTCCAGCAAGTCGCGTCGGCCCGGAGACCCATCCTAAGCAGTTGTATGGGTGTACGGTATGTCCTGTGCAGGTAATTAAAATGTATCAGCCGCAGTCTATAATTAGGCGACAGGTGTTCAAGTTGGGTACAACAGAATTCCCACTGCTTCTCTGTGATACGTATGCCTGCGTCATCCTTCCACAGTGTCCTGGAATCAACGTGCGCAACAGGTGCCGTGTTTTGAGTGGTCCTATAAATGCGTGTTATCAATTTACGCGAGGAGGAGTTTGACAGTATGTCTTCCAAAGCTGCCAGTGTCGGCGGAGCTTTTGGGAACGTGGGGTATTTGTGCTTACAAGCCGACCGCAATTGATAGTACAAGAGGAGCTCCGAGGCCGTCGGCTCAGGCGCTGCGGTCAAGTTCTGCAGTGAAAGAAAAGTATCATCCGGATACAAGTCGCCCACCACCCTCAAGCCACAAGCGTGCGCTCGTCGCGTCACCGCCGTGTCTGTAAGCGGACCCAGCAGAGGGTTGGCTTCCAATGGCATACTCGGGGCATATAGGTCCGCTATGCCCGCGCGCTTCGCAATGTTCGACCAGGCCCATGGCACCATCTCAACGGTGTCAATGTCGTCCTGGGACCGCTTGTATCTCTGGTACACCGCTGTCCGTATAGGACAAGGAGCCGCCACGTCCATCTCTATTGCCACGTGGGGTTGGTAAGGGATCGGGTGATGCCAATAGTGCAAATATTGGGCCTGTGCACTATACGCATACAACTCAAGGTCCGGGGCTGCGAGACCCCCCTGCCGGAAGGGGAGCGTAAGGAGGTTCCAGGCCACCCTGGGCTGCTTACCCGCCCACACCAGTTCGATCAGAGCTGAGTGCAGTCGGCGAAAGAACGCCATCGTCAACGGCACGGGGACGTTTGCGAATAGATAGAGAAATTTAGGTACCACAACCATTTTTGCAATGGCTATGCGGCCCGTCAAAGACAGCGGCAGCGCTTTCCATCTCTGCACTTTACTCTCTAGCCACCCCATGGCCACTCCAAAGTTGGCCAGCAATATGTCTTGGACTGAGCGGCTCATCCTGATGCCCAAATACTTGACCTCGTCCGTGACCCAATCGATCGGAAATTCCGTATGGCACTTGTTCGTGCCCTCCGTTAAGGGAAGCATTGCCGACTTTGACCAGTTAATATCTATACCGGTGAGCCCACTGTAGCGTGTCACCTCTCTCATCAACGGGTCAAAGTTCTCCGACGGGTTCATCATATATATGGTGATGTCGTCGGCATACATAGATATTAGCAGACCGCGTGACGTGAATCCAATGCTACGCTGAGTATGGTGTTGTCTCAAGCGGGCCGCCAGCGGTTCCGTCGCAATTGCAAATAGCAACAGCGACAGTGGGCATCCCTGCCGGGTCCCTCTGGTTATGGAAATAGGGGCAGACGTCTGGCCATTCACCCGCACCCTAGCAGTCGGAGCATTATACAGTATGCCAATACGCCGGGCGAATAGCGGACTGAACCCCATTCTGGTAAATAACGTCCGCAAGAACTGCCATTCCAGAGTCGAATGCCTTTGTCGCATCCAACAATGCCGCTGCGGCCTGGACCTTGGGATCTAAATAATGCAGGAGTCCAAATAGTACTCTTAAGTTGTGAGAAGTGGACCTCCCCAATACAAATCCCGATTGATCAGATAGCGCTATTTGTGGCAGCATGTATTTTAAGCGATCGGAGAGTAGTTTAGCGTATATTTTGGCGTCTAAATTTATTAGTGAAAGTGGGCGGTAGGAGTCCGGGCTTATGGGGTCTTTGCCAGGCTTAAGCAGCGTGATAATCAGTGCTTCCCGCATTGATTGAGGGAGGACCCCCTTTTCTACTGCCTCCTCAAACACCCTATGTAGTCGCGGGACCAGGATGTCTGCGTATTCCTTGTAGAAGGCCGCCGCCAGGCCATCCGGGCCCGGTGCTTTGCAAGGTGGGAGGCCAGCAATTATCGCCCGTATGTCGTCTTGCGTGAACGGCAAGTCCATGTATTGTCTGGCACTATTACTGAACCACGCTAAGGCTATGGTGTCCAGGTAGTCGCTTAGCACCTTCTCCTCTGGTGTCACCCTGGTGGTGTATAAGTCCCTATAATATTCTGTCATTGTTGCAAGGATAGCTGGTGGCTCTCGTACCACGTCCCCCTCTGCACTCTGTAATTCCAGTATATGGGCCGATCCTCGTGGCGCGCGCATGTGCGCCAACGTGCGTCCGGCACGGTCCCCCTCACCATACCGTCTGGCCTGACAGTCTTTAGACAGGTACGCGACTTCCCTGTCCGCCTCCTCCTGATATCTAGTGAGCTGCGATCGAAAGTCCGCACGCACTCTATCCGTCGGCGCATCTATCAAGTCTGACTCCAGTCGTGCAAGTTCAGTTTCTAATTTGCTCAAGGTGTCTCGTATTGATCTCAGCACACCCGTTTTGATCAACATGCAGTGCCCTCGCGTCACCACCTTACAAGCCTCCCATAGCGTACCTGGTGAATCCACGGAGCCCTCATTAATCGCAAAGTATTCCTCGAGCTTTTCGCGCAGTGCCTGCTGAAATACCTGATCACGCAGCGCCCGAGAGGGAAACTTCCAACTAAACGGTTTGGTATATTGGGATGGAGTGGACATCGTGAGGAGTACCGGGGCATGGTCAGACAGCGACCTCGGCAGGTGCACCACCTCTAGTACTGACGAGTGTAAGTCTCTGGAGAGCAACCAGTAGTCCAGCCTGGACCAGGCGCCTCTGTGAGTCGTTATACATGTACCCGCGCGGTCCCCGGGGTGCAGCGACCTCCAGGAGTCCACCAGCCCTGTATCCTGCATAATACCGCCGAGCGCCTCTGATGCCCTGGGGTGATGTTCTCTAGTAGCGCCCTGCCTATCCATAGTGTCTAAGAGTACCACATTGTAGTCTCCCCCCCACAAGATTGCTGCCAGGCCGCGAGCCTGCACCCTATGCCATAATTCCCCGAAAAAATCTGGGTTATCATCATTCGGGCCATACACATTCACCAGCACCAGTCTCATGCCACACAGCGTCCCCACAAGTAGCACGTATCGGCCTCCCGCGTCCCTGAATTCCTCGTGTGTCGTCCATTGAAGACCCCGTCTTATCAGTACCGCCACCCCTCTGGAGTAGTTGGAATAAGATGCATGAGCTATCTCTCCCCATCTATTATGTCTGAGCAACTGTGTAGCATTAGCTGTCAAGTGAGTCTCCTGCAAGAGGCATATGTCTATTTCTTTTCTGAGTAAGAAGGCCTGCACCAACCTGGCTTTGCGTCTATCATTCATACCACGCACATTCCAGGTAAGGCAATTTATACCTGTCACAGCAACAGGGACATGAACAAACCACGATTAAACAGCGTGTAACGCGCCACCCGGCCACCACCAGGCGAAGTGCACAGCATAACCCAACGGCCCAGAGGGCCACATAGCATGTAAGCGAGCATTGCACAGTAAGCAAAGTGACTGTCGACAGGGCAGTGCAAAACACACGGTAAACGATTCAGCAGTAGATCTCGCTTCCTCTGACTCCCCACTACGAAACAAACAAACCCCAAAACCACCCCCCAATCTCAAGTGGACCCCCCCCCCCCCACCCGCTCCAACCCCCCAATTAGGTTGTGCAATATCCCCCCAGGTCACCCCCCCTGCCATAAAAACACAACTAAACCCATCATCAGTAACCTGTTAGTGGGAATCATCCCCTGAGGTGCGCAGGTTGGCCGCCTACTAACCCCGTACTCGTGACAGGGCGATCGTGCACTGGTCCAGTGTGCCGGCTCAAGGACCCCCCACCCCCCCCAGACCACAGTGATTCACACAGCCCTCCCGGCACAATAGAGTGAACCCCCAACACAACAATCAAACGGTAGGCCCCGACCCGGACTGGACAAGGAGTCCACCACAGTATGTCAAACATCAAACATGAACAGTCACTCAATATCACTTAGCCTGTCCTGTCGATCCGGACCCTAAGCAGACGGTTGGTTTTTTTGGTCTCTAGCCAGTTGTTTCGCATATTGCAGGGCCGCTTTCGCATCCAGGAAGAAAGACGGTTTTCCGGGGCCCTGTACCCGGAGCTTTGCAGGGTAGATGAGGGAGTATTTAGTTCCCGTTTGTTGGAAAAGTTTCTTTGCGGGCATGAATTCTCTACGAGCAGCTTGCACTTGCATAGTATAATCCGGGTAGATTGCGATGTGATTACCTTTATATTGCAGATCCGTCATGTCTCTTGCCATTCGCAATACCGTGTCTCGGTCTCTGTAATTTAAGACGCGCGCAATGATTGGCCTAGGCGCTGCTCCCGGCTTAGGCCTGGGCCTCAACGACCTGTGTGCTCTTTCCACCAGGAACATCAAGGATAGTCCCGACCCAAACAGGTCTTTCAACATCTGTTCAAAATATTGCTCCATGTTGGTAATGTCTGTTGTTTCCGCCACACCCGTGATGCGGACGTTATTGCGCCGCGAGCGCGCTTCCAAATCCTCGTTCTTTTGTTGTATTAACGCCAGGACTTTATCCATTCCACGCAGTTGTTTGACCAGATCGGTCTGGCCTTCCTCCGTGTCGGCCAAGCGTGTTTCAAGCGCCACTACTCTGCCTTCTTGCTTGTCCATACGCGTCGTGATGCCGTCCATACGCACCGCCAGCGTGTCCATTTTGCTGTCTATGCCCTGCAGTCCCGCCTTTAATTCTTTAAACATCGATTTAATGTCCGATTCTTGCGAGCCATTCTGTTCTTCACGCGCAGCGTCTCGGTGATCCTGGTCCGACGCTTTCTGTTTGGACTTGTCGAACGTAAGTTTTGGCTGAGGCGTGTCTGGTTTGCCCATGGCTGCTTCCCAGTACAGAGTTGGAATATCGCGCACACCTGTTTAATATCTGAGTGTGGTATAATTTTGACAGGTAGTGGCGTGCTGCAAGAGGAGCGACCCCTAAACCAAGGTCGGTAGATAATGACAGTTGCACTGTCCCATCCAGGGTGGTGTCCCTCTATGCGCACAGCGTTGTGGGGTAACAAAGTTACCAATTTTCGCACAGGTTAAATCAAAGTTAATTTATTCATGATTAGAAATTCATTATGCTGTGCAGCAAATTGTCACATGTTGTATCAACAACGGTACTGACGGATATCCTCTATGCATTTCGGGTAAAACCCTTCATCAGGAGGAATCCTATAAACAGAAATAGGAGATAATGTAGCGTGTCCCCTCGCAGGATTCATGATTCAACCAATTAACGTTAACTACCAAATTAATACATTAACAAATTAATACCGCAGTATTTAGCCTAGAACCATGTGAAGCTAAGTGTGTAAACATATACCATCCGGAATGCCAAACATAAAAAAGTGCGCGAAAACATATAAAGAAACGCTGTTAAAAAGAATCACCAAACGTGTGACGTTGCGCCCAAGTTATCCGCTGTTTTTAAATTTACCGCGTGTAAACAGTGCGCCGAAATAGATGCGGTGATAACAGCGTGTTAAATAAAATAGAACCACGTACCAAGATCAAGTAAGATAGTTCATCGCGTGTGCAGAGTGCACAGGAAACGATACAGTGTTGGCAGCATAAGCGGTGAGATAGAACCACGCACCAAGGTCGGGTAAAGTCGTGAATGTTACCTCAGTTCACCCGTTTGAATGAGCATATCCAAAATGCTCTGATCCGGAAAACTGTTATTGTGCGTGTGGCCGTGTTAAGTATTCGGGTAGTAAACAGAGAAAGAGGACTCAAGCTGTGGCGGCCATCTTAGAGCAGGAAAGATAGACAATGTCAAACCGTAACGTAAATCGGTAAACGACAACTCAACTAGAAAACATGCAAACGATTTGGTGCGATGTAACCAAAGGCTGAATATGGGTTGAAATGATAAATTACAATATCCAATGTGAAGTAAAGAAGAAAGTATTAGTTGAAAAAAATTGTGTTTGAAAAACAATAAAGTTGTAAAAAATCAAAAAGCAGGTCCAGAAATAAAAACATAATAGAGGAAGCATGTGAACAAAAAAGGTTAAAGATAGGTAAAAATGGGTTGAGAAAGAGTTGAGTAGGTGAAGAACAAATAAGAATAATGGCATTTTAAGCACAAAAGAGATTAGAGTATCTATTGACTGTAAAATGTATAAGCTTTTAGGCGTTCTCGCAGGCATTAATGCAAAGTCAAATAAAGCAACTCAGTTCAAGGCGGTCATTCAGTCCAAGGGGTACCATGGAGTTCATTTTGTAAATCCAAAAGGTTTCTCTTTGAATCAGAAATTTTCTGTTGTCACATCCTTCTCTTAGTGGAACTGTTTCACACACTAGGAAGCGTAATTGGCTAACATTGTGTTTATGTTCATTGAAGTGTACTGCTACAGTCGATTTGAGATTGTTATTGCGGATGTTGCTTTTGTGTTCATTTAGTCGGGTTTTCATTTTTCTTTCAGTTTTGCCAATATAGGGCAAGCCGCATGGACACTTCAACATGTAAACAACGTTTTTGGAATCGCAAGTTGCTGAAACAAAAAGTTTTATGTTGTGGCCCTTAGTCGGATGTTGTATGTTCGTACCTGTAATGATGTTGTTACAGTTCCCACAATTGTGGCAAGGTATGGTGCCCTTGTATTCGGAAAAAGGCTGTGAGGAGCATGTTGATTTTAATACCTCTATGAAATTTTTGCTCCTTTCGTAGGCAAACAGAGGTTGCTCCGAAAAAATCTGATTGAAGTCAGATTCCATTTGTAGTAGGGGCCAATGCCTAAGAATGGATTTCCTGATGTTAAAACTTTCTGTGGAAAATTTTGTAACCATAACCATTCTCGAAGATGTGTCTGAAGATGTTGATTGTTTTTCCAACAATATTCTCCTTTGTTTGTTTAGAGATTTGTCAATGGCTGTTGCCAATATTTGTGATGGATAGCCTCGCTTTACGAAGCGTCGTTCCATTTCCAAAGTTTGTTGGGTTAGTTGTTGAGATTCAGAAATGATTCTCTTTATCCTGAGAAATTGTGAAAATGGTAAGTGTCGTTTGAGTGAAGGTTGATGAAAACTCGAATAGTGTAACAAGTTGTTTCTGTCCGTATCCTTCCTGAAGAGTGTAGTTTGGATATGTTGATCGACGATGTAAATGTGAACATCTAAGAAATTTATGTGTGTGTCACTGATGGTAAAAGTGAACTTGAGCCTATCGTTGATGGTATTGAGGTTCATAATCGCTTCAGTCAATGTGGTTTTCGAACCTCTCCAAATTAAAAAAATATCATCAATGTAGCGGACAAACAGTAACAGGTGATTCTCCCAAGGTGTGGTGTGCAAAATGTGATCCAACTCAAACTTGTGCATGAACAGGTTGGCGTAGCAAGGTGCTGCACAATTTCCCATGGATGTTCCATTCAAATGGAGAAAAAATTGATTGTTATGAAAGAAATAACTGTGATAAAGCGTGAAGTGTAAAAGCTCCATTAGAAAAACCTGTAAATCATAAGGAGTCTGTGATTGTAGAAGAAAATGTTCCGTGGCTTCTAACCCCATGTCATGGGGAATTGAAGTGTAGAGGGAAGTGACGTCTATCGTACAAAGGTACATCTCAGTATCCCATGGGATGTTGAACTTGAGAAGAATGTTCAGAAAGTCTGTTGTGTCTTTAACATAGGTAGACATAGACTGCACGAGAGGTTGAAGGTGTCTATCTAAATATTTGCCAACTGGTTCGTGAAGCGAGCCTCTAGTTGAAACAATGGGCCGCATGGGGGGATCCTGTAGATTTTTATGGATCTTTGGTAACATCCGTAGAGATGGGCTTCTGGGGAATTTGGAGATTAAAAATTTCTTTTCTATCTCGCCAATGGTGCCCGATAGGACTGCTTTATCCACAAGATTCTGTAAAGCTTGTAAGATGATCGTTGTGGGATTATAATCAAGTTTTGAGTAGGTATTAGAATCTAGCACATGTTCATCAAGTTTCCGAGTGTAGTGTGTGGTATCCATGGCAACCAGTGCTCCCCCTTTGTCAGCATCAAGGAAGATGATGTTGGGATTGTCAGCTAATTGCTTGAGCAAAGATTTATCCTTAGATGTAAAGTTCGCATGTTTGGGTTTACGATGCTTAAAAACAGACTGAAGATCTTGCTTCACCAAGGTCTCAAAGGTATCGAGGATCTTGTGGCTCACTGGGGCTACGTAGGTGCTCTTAGACGCAAGACCTTTCAGTGTGTTTTCTGTTTTGGTCAAAGGTTCAGTAAGAACATTATCAAAAAAGTGTCTAAGTCTGAGTTTCCGCATGAACTTATAAAGACTTACTTCCGCTTCCATAAGGTTGCTAGAATAAGTTGGAACAAATGATGACCCCTTTTGTAACAAGCGTAGTTGAGATTTGTTAAATGTAGTTGAGGAAATGTTAATGACCAAGTTGTCACTGTCATTTAACGCTGACTCCTTGTCGTTCTCTTGTCCAATGGTGGGATTACTTTTTTTGCCCCTCCTGGATCTCCGTGGTCTTTTTGGCCTGTCCCTAAAAAAGGGACCGCGGAAGGTAAGGAAGTAGAAGTTGAGGTCATTGGAATCTCAGTGTCTGGAATGGTTTGAGGTTGTGGTTGATCTTTTTGAGGGAAATTCCTCGGTTTACGACGAGAGGTATCAGAGTCACTGGTAGCTGGAGATGTGTCAGTATCGGATGTTTTAAAAGGTGGTTTGAATTGTCTTCTCCTGGCATATACCTCCGCCCAGTTATAAACTTCTCCCAGTTTATAATCGATCGTGTCCCGTCGGAACTTTCTGAGTTTTCTCTCATTTACTTCTTGCTTGTGCTTCTCTAGTTGTTCATTAATATCCTTGAGAGTCTGAGATAAATCATCTGAAGACATCTTGGTGGCCAATTCATTTTTGAGTTGGGTAATCTCTGTATTCAAGTCTTCCAGAATGTTGGATAACTCTTCCATGATCAGCAATATGACATCTAAGGAACACTTCTTCAGGATACCGTACCATCTATCTACAAATTTCGGGTCGTTTTTGCACAAAGACGGTTTGAGAGAGATCCGTAGGCCTCTCGGAATGCGTTGCGCTCTGTGGTATTGAATCATTGTGCTCGCATGTAAGCGTTGGTTAATTTCACGTTTTGTCAGGTAAAGGAGTTGCTTAATGTTGCTTTGTATGGTGCCTGTGCCAGAGGGGGTAGCTTCGATGTCTCCTATTAATGAGTAAATCCCCTGGGTACCATTTACCAGGGGCTGACATGTGACCAGAGATGCCAATTGGGTTTTGGCTGTTAGGCAGCTTTTAGGGAAGGAACAGAGGCCCTGGGCACCTGATTGGCAGGAGCCCAGGGCACAACAAGGAAAAGTGCATCAGTTATCAGGCAAAAAGTGGGGGGGTTACTGCAACAGAAACCCACTTCCTTACACCTTCCGTTTATTAGGGTTGTTGAGGCCCTTCACGTGGAGGGTGACAATGTGTAAAGGGGATTGCGTCATGGAATCCAATTACAATCCTCTTGCTGATTCGTTGAGTGTTCTCCCTCCGCCCAGGCCCTCCCCCTCCCGTACTGTGACCGCCTTGTTCCCTGCTGCGACAACCATCTCCTACCTTGTAGCACACCAGTTCCGCCCCTCCCCTTCCCTAGTCCTAACCTGAACACCCAACCCCCCACCCCCCATAATGTCCATTGCACGCTGAGCGTGATCGCGGGTCTCTGGAGAAAGAAGAAAACAGGGACATATCGTAGCCCAAGAATTCCCGTCTCCCCGCTCCCAATAAACCCTCCCCCGCCAGGCTTATCGCACATTATTGTTGCAGCCCCTCCAGGGATCATGAATCGTCCTGGGATGCGGTGTCCTTCAGGACTGTTTCAAGGGCCGCTTGTCTCTCCTGTGCCATCGTAGTAGGGTCAGGCCCCAATGAGCACAGAGGAGGGCGTTTCTTTCTGACTCTGTGCCAGCTTGTTCTTATAGGTCGGCGTTCCGGACTTGGTCAACTCCCCCGGACTGGAATATGATAGACCGACTATCTTACAGATCTCTTGACGGGAACTGATTTGGTGGAGTTTGCTGTCCCATTTGAAGATTAAGCGGAACGGGTGGCCTCATGAGTAAGCTACTCCTTTGTCTCGAAGGTGGGCGGTGACTTCCTTGAACTCCCGCCTCTTTTGTAGTGTGCTAGCGGCCAAATCTTGGTAAAGAGCTATGGAGTGTCCCATATACCTGAGCGGTTGTTTCGCCCTGGCCTCTCGGAGAATGCGTTATTTAAGGGGGTAGTCTGGTAAAAAGGCTAGAATATTTGGTGGGGGCGCATGTGCCCGTATTTTAACCCCACTATATGTGCCCGGTCCATACAGATCTCCAGGGTTGGTGCGGCACCTAAAATATCTCGGAAGAGCTCCTGCAAATAGTGGACCATGTCCGTTCCCTCTGCGTCTGAAGGTACTCCCCTCACCCTTATGTTATTTCACCGAGAGGGCGATTTTCTAGATCCTCCTTGTGGGCCTGGAGGTCCAGCTGTTGTTCCCGTAGGCTGCTCACCTTTTGCTGAAGTATTGTCACTTCCTCATCCCTGCCTTGCTCCTGGTCCTCTATTGCGGCCACTCTTTCTCCTTTCGCGTCAACATCCCTTCGGATCTCTTTCACCTCGCCAGCCACCTCGCTTTTGAGTCTGTGGAAGTCCTCCCCTAGGGTATTGAATAAGGACTCCAGAAAGGAGCGGGTGATCGTGGCCTCATTGCTCCACGGGTCAAGTTGTAGGTGCTTCGTAGGGGAGGACCGATCTTCCCCGCTGCCCACCGCTGGAAGCTTAGTTAACATATATTTGAGAAATCTGTCTTTTTTCCCCCTTAGGGAAGACATCTGGGCGCTGTAGATTCGAGGATCTGGGTAGTAACTTTGCAGTGCTGCGCTTCCAGACTGTGTGTCACCATGGTAGGCCTCTGGCGGCCCTACCTTCTCCGGACCATGTCACTGCTGTCGCTCTAATGCGTGTGGGTGCCAATCAAAAAGCCTGGCCGAGGATCCTCTTCCCCAGGCGGGGGCTCCCGACCGAACCAGCCCTGCCTCTTGCCACCGAGTGGGTACCCCCTCCACCTGTGTCTTTGTCTGTGGCCCCCTCTGGTCTTAAGCTCTCCTGCTTCCTTGTAATGCTGTATCCCTGGGGTTCTCAGGCCCTGCACCCATCTGCTTTGCTCCTTCTATGGGATTTGCCTACCGCCGCAAACCTAGGTCGACCTCTCCTCTTAGTTAGGCGCCCCCACTCCGCAAGTCTCTTGATGCCCTTCAGTAGCGCCAGACAAGGTGCGGTCGTCGCTGCGTCCTGGCTTATAGGCCTCCCTCCTGCTGCCTCGCCTCCTGGGGTGGCCATCGGCCCCCGCTAGTGGCTGTGCAATGTATTACACGCTGATGCCCTTCCACACTCCCCCCTCTGGCCTGGAAGCGCCAGCCGACCCACCTATCCAATGCTCCGCCTGGACAGCCAAGTTCCTGCTGGATCCTGCCGCAGCGCCGCCGCTGCGTTCGGTAGGGCAACGCATCAGCCAATAAGCCTCGCTGTTTCGGGGATAGGCTCGTGTTCCCCGGCCTGCTGTTGGTGTCGGCCCCCGTAGAGGGCACAATACCGTGTGCTGTGCGGCTGACGATGTGTGTTCGCTCCAGGCCACTTCAATGGCACTCACCGCGTCCTCCCCTGTTCTGTGGCTGCTGGGTCCCCGACTCCCCCTGCGTCAGGGCCCCCTATTCCCTGCCACCGGAGGAAAGTCACTCAGGCTTCATCGGCAGTGCCTGCCCCTCCCGCTGGTCCACGCCCGATTGCAGTGTAATTTCTTAGCTTGGTTCCGCTGCTGCAGCCCCCTCAGGCAGGGGCGCTTTGCCTGGGCTCACTGGCCTGACGGACTCCCCTGTGCAACACGGAGGCCAGCGGTGATCGCCAGCCGCTCCGGGGCTCCCAATGTTTCTCAGGGAGTGTCCCTGCACCATGTAGGATCTGTCTCTGAAGCTGGAATCCCCGCCCCGGTCCATCCTCTGGTCTCGAGGCCCGTGGGCGCCAGCCAATATGCCTGTCCGATGCTCCGCTGGGTCGATCGGGGCCTCCTGGGGCTCCCACCCCGATTCTTCCGCTGCTGGCCTGGCCCCCCCCCCCCCCCCCGGCCTGCTATGCCAAACCAAGTCGCGGCTCCCACAGCTTCGCTCGACTCGAATCCTCGTCGACTGCCGCAGGTATCCCCAATCGGCCGTGTACTGGACCCCCGGCGCAAGTCGATTGTCAGGCCGATGCCCCTGGGCTATGTTCCGGCACGGGTCCCCTCCGTTCGGCGCTGACGCAGCCTCACCTCACCCACGCTCCGCTCGGCCTACTAGGCCTCGCCCCGCCTCTTGCAGTCAGGCGTCCGGCTGTTGTCACTCAGCCCCGGGCTCCACTTGGAGCGTCCTGCCACACTCCTCACCTCCGCTAGGTGTTCTCGGGGGGTATTTGTCTGCACTCTTGGGGTTCGCCCGGGTTCCGGCCGCCGCCGCTAAAGCTCAGTTCTTGGATCCCTCTCCACTAGCGGGGCCCGACTGCCAGGGTCTCCATGCTGGGCCTCAGCCGCATAGGGCACAAAGTCAACCAGAGTCGAGCCTCCAACCCCAATTTCACCCTTCTGGATATCGCTGTTGGGCTGGAGGCGCTTCCTTACTTACTCCTGCACCGTGTAGGCCTGCGTTTCATGGTTATGGGCAGATTTGGGCACTCGGGAGCGGGGAGACGATGTAGAACACGTCTTACCCGCTCGCCATTTTGGCCACGCCCCCACATTTTATTTTAAAAAGCTAGCCACCATAGTAGACAACCCAGCGCTGTTGGTATCATGGGGACATCTGTGCAGCAAAGGAAGGCGTTCTGCTGCTTCATGAGCCCCAAAGTTCAGAAAATAAACACAGAGGCAGGCATAAAGTTAACACCCAGCCCCAGTAACGACCGGGGGTCACTGCTTGAAGCCCCCTCTGGTCCCAAGGACCGCCCACGGCAGCAGTGCTAGGCCAATGCCCTGTAGGCATTTCATTTAAATGGAAAGAATGCAGTCTTGTTTATGTAAGACCCCGGCCAGGCCGGCTCCTCTGATAGGCTGCTCTAGGACATTTGTGTCTCACGTCTGTGCGGGCTCTGGGGACCATATTTCACAAACACAGAGTAAAGTAAACATGACCTTCAGCTTGGACACATGAATGTGGCAAAGTTATTCACGGATATGTGATGTAAATAAACATCACACGGTCCGGCAAAATAAAAATAAAACCAGAGAGAACTTCCGCGAGTTGTGTTCCAGCCTGCAGTTGATAAAACGTGATCATGGCAGGTAGCAGAGTGCCTTTCATTAGCTGGGAAACTACTCAATCAGTTCGCACTTGAATCAAATAAAAAAAAATGAAGTATTCTGCTCAGCACAGATGATCAAATTAGAGTTAATTACAGCAGCAGGAGAGGCAGGGACACCGGTCTCTGCCATCAGCTGGCGAGGGCATTGTAAACTAGAAGCACAGCTGTGAGTCAGGCCAGGCTGGAGCCTGCTGACTGATTGGGAGGGGGAGGGGGAGCAGAGAAAATACACAAGAATGAAAGGGAAACCAGCGCGGTGCTAGTGAAACAGGTGCAACGCTAAATTTCACAATTATTAAAACAAACAACCCAGCAGGAGCCACGGTGGGGAGGCAGCAGTAAAAAGGGCTGCAGTAACAGAACTGTGGCATTAAGAGTAAGTGGGAGAAATAATGCTATATTTGAATGTAAGCAGCTAGGGCTCTGAAGCTAAACTCAGACAAACAGTAACAGAGCAGGAAACTAAGAAGAAAATTGTCCCCCAAAGAACAGATAAAGAGCCCTGGTGGAATCAGACAGTACTAAGTCCCTGCTCTGTGTGAGGTACAGAAGAGAGAAAGGAGGGACGAGGAGGGAGGACTGACCACTAGCAAGCAGGGATTTTTGAAGGACACTGACCTAGACAAATGAAAAGCAATGCCCACAGACCAATTACAGCAGGTCTCCAAGAGACAGCTGCATGGTCTAGCTTGACCTAAAAATGGAGGTATGGGTGATTGAAGGTAAGGACATTAAGTGTCTTGTGTACGTAAAAGGAGATGGCAGTGAGGCCCTTCAGTAATTGCTCACCTACTAATAGCCACTTAATACCTTTCAAAAGTTTATTTGGGGTAGTTGAGTGTCCTCCCAGTAAAGCAGACTGATCGACAACTGTGCTGCAGTACAGGGAGGAGGAAGAAATCTCAGTACCGATGTCTTATGCATCACATAGCTTCTCAAAATGTAAAACCTGGTCTTGGTGGAGCAGTGTATCAGCGTTATACTGCACTTCAGAACAGAATGAAAAATAACGGGTTGAGAAAGCACAATATATGTAATGTACTTTAGGCTTAGATGAACACCTCTACTAATAATGTCAGATCCTGAGATCTCAGCATTCAACAATAGACTTAGATGTGATAATGTGTTGAATATGCACTACTGAGAATGAACCTAAAAGTGCAGAGCAGATTTTGGGCTCTGCACAGCATTTATGTGCCCCCACTTGTTTAAACTTTGGTTTCCTTTTTTATAAATAAATAGTTCAGTTCAGTTCAATAAGCTTTTATTCGGTTTGCATAACACAACCATGTAAGCTGTACAATTTATTCTACATTTATCAAATCCCCCTCATATATAATTAACAAACACAGTATAATCAGAACTCCTCCTTCTGGATAATTACTATAATACATGTTCTCAATAAAACATCAAACTGTGCAAAATCGCTGTAAAGTGACCTATGCTAAAAGCGCAAAATTGCAATATCAACTAATTTTTACAGTACATGAAACTGTGCAAATTCGCAATAGAAGAACATCTCGTAAAAATGTATAAAGTGCAAATTTACATTTTCTCACCATCTGTTACAGTACATAAATTTGTGCACATCCGCTTTAAAGTGCCATATGTTTATGTGCAAATTGCAATAGAAACACATTTTTAAAATATTATCGACTTTCTAGCAGCTCTACATTTCAGGATAAAACTAGCCACATAAAAACAGATATCTGAACTCTCCAGTTTGCATAGTAGTCTCATGGCATTTGCGGTTAAACGAATATTATATTTTAAAAAGATTGGTTTTAAATAGTATTTCCTAAGAGATACATAAAATTTGCAAAAAAGTAAAAAATGGCAGCAACTCTGACTAGAAATATTGTCACATGGACATTTGAGTTTGGAACGTTTACCCATATCCGGAAAGGCTACAAGATGGTGGACCCAACCTGAAACGGGATAATACAAATCGATGCAAAGAATTTGTCACATCTTCCAAATACTGTTGGAATCCACTTTTATGGTCAAGTTGCTAGTAAAGCACGAGTGTTTTTTGGGTCTCAAGTAATTTATTCTCTTGTTCCCCCCTCTTAAAGGACAAAAAGCAATCTTTTATCTCTTTTTTGGATAGTGTTATAACATGTTCGGACTCATCAAAGATGTTAAAATCAAAAAAAAATTTGTACCAGTGATTTATATAACTTATCCACGATATACGAGTAAAAAAATCCAACTTTAAGCAGTCCCTAATTATGGATTGTGTAAACTCAGTTTCGCTCTTGGACCAAATAGAGCGCCATAAAATCAAAGGTCTCAGGGCAGCCAAATCAGAAATATAATCAAGGCCGGTTTCCATATGAATTAATTAATTAGAGGCTGAGACAGGTACGCTCAACAATCGGTTTAAAAAACTGTTTTCATCTAATTGAAGTCGGTCAGCAGGGTAATGGCCCCAAATTCCAGCCCCATAAAGGGCTGAGGAGACACATCTTGCATTATATATATTTACCATGTCCTTTACCCTCCGGTCCCCTAGTTTGGCCGGAAACCTAAATATTCCATTCGTGTTCCTAGTCATATTGCATCTGATATTTTCATGCTCCTTATTCCAACTACCACTTCCAGTAAAGGTAATACCTAAATAACTAAAGGAGGTAGCAGCTTGAATTTTAAAACCATCTAAAAAGAAGATCCTAGATGAGTTCGGCTTTTTGCCACATGTCATAGTATAAGTTTTGGTTTTTTTTATTAAGAGTTTCCTGCCTTTAATAAAATCTATAAAATTGTTAATGAGTCGCTGAAGGCCTAGTGGGGTACGGGATAATAAAACGGCATCGTCAGCAAATAATAATATTGGAACCACCTTTTTATCTATTATCGGTGCGTCTGCTGGAATTTGACTTAGAACCATAGCTATTTGATTGATGAATAGGGAGAATAAAAGCGGGGCCAAAACACACCCCTGCCTAATGCCTCTTCTGACTTCAAAAAAGGGAGTTCGTTCACCAGTTGGCCCATATCGTACACTGCAGGATAGTTTCTCATATACTCGTGCCAGAAAGAATATTATTTCTTTCGGGGCCCCAGATTCGAGCAGTACAGACCACAAGAGAGAGTGGTCCACCAAGTCAAAGGCACTGCTTAAATCGGCATAACATAAAAACAAATAACCACCCTTCACTAATGTGTATTTATTGATCAACAGATCCAGGTTCACGCATTGTTCAAGAGTGCCTAGTCCTTTCCTGAATCCATATTGGACTAGAGTTAAAATCTTGTGAACCGTTGCCCAGGTTTCCAATCTTTTTAGAAGGACCCTGCTCATAACCTTTATTGAGAGTCCAATAAAGATATTGGGCGATAATTACAGGCTTCAGAACGGGAACCCTTTTTATATATTGGAATAATTAAAGATTGTCCCCAAGATTTGGGGAAATTCCCTACTGCCGCAATGTTAAAAACTCTTGTAAGAATCGGGGCCCATAGATCCATTTCACTCTTGTATAAATCAATTGGAACGCCGTCCGGACCTGGAGCTTTTCCCCCTTTACTGTTGATAAGCCCTTCCTGTACTTCATCCACTTCAATTAACATAGGCAAGAAAGGCCAAAGAGGGTCATTATTTGATGTTATAGTTAAAAGGTTCTTATCTGGGTTAAAAATATTAGTAAAGTGGTTGATCCATTCAGTCCATTTTATTTGGGACGTCAGATCCGGTGTACATTTATCTCTCAAAAAAGGACAATTTATAGTTTCCCAGAAGAGTTTACTATTATCAGTGTCTGCTGCCATATTTAATGTATCCCATGCCTCCGCTTGTAGCTTTTTTTTATGTGTCAGTATAGCTTGCTTATATGCAACTCGCAGCTCGTGTATATACAATTGGTTTCGGGGAATTGTCCTCAATGCCAGATTTAATTTTTGTAATACGAGTGTACATTTTGAATCAAACCACCTCGGTCCTATTTTTTCCGAATTTTTGACACTTTTAGTTAGTAGAGTCTTTATTGATCTATTAATGTTCGAAAAGGCCTCTATCAGGGTATCAGGGAGAAACTCTTCACTAAGACAGTATTCAATTTCTTTCCTACAAATTGTAACCACCTCTTGTTGGACTTTTGGTGGGTCTACTCCAGTCCATTTAATTCTTGTGCCATTAGATCTAACAGGGAGGATATTTAAAATACAATCCTCAGTATTCACCAATTTATTACCCCAATCTAAAATTACAATGGAAATACTATTATGATCACTCACTACCTGTTCAGATATCCATAAATCAGTATAAAAACTATTCTTTGAAATTAAGATGTGGTCGATATTACTGAAAGCATTTCGCCCCGTAAAAGTTGGACATTTAGTATGACCCTTACTAAATGTGCAGTCTAATAAATCAAGATCAAATTTTGCCATGATCATGTTTAAAATTGTACCATATCTGCAATGGGGGAAGTGTAACATATCATCATCATTCTTGTTATTATTACTATTAACTTTCATAAAGCCACAAGAATTAATTTGCGATGTGGGACATGTTCGTATATTAAAGTCTCCAACCCAAAGGATAATGGCGAGTTTACCGGAGAGTGCCAGTACCCTATCTATTTCCTTTTCTAATGCATCCAGCAGATCTCCCCTGTCGTTGGAAAAGATGGAATTATAATAGTTAATTAATATTAAATCCTTACCCTTTGGAAACTCAAATCTCAATACTTGGCTGTGATTACATACAGATGAGTAACTTACAATTTTACACCCAAGTATTTTGATTGATACAAGCATCAGCAATCCTCCCTTCGCTCTTCCTGATGTGGACGGTAGAGCACTTAAACAATATGAGGAATATCCTTCGACCACAACAGGATTTATGCACCAAGTTTCCTGTAAACAAATAAAATCATTGCTACAGGAAATAACGTCCTACCAAAAAGGGGTATCTAATTTTTTACCAAGGCCTGCAATGTTTCAGGTTATAAATGTATAGCCCCCATGTGTTATTGTTTGCATTCTTTGACTAGTGGAAGGAGTCATGGTTGTGGTAGTGCCTGTTACGATTTCAACATTCTGTGACCCAACTTCTTGCTCATTAATATCATTTATAACAGGGACAGTATACACAATATTGTCGTTATTTAAGGCCACCTGCTTAAGTTTTGTATCTTTATTAATTTCATTTCTACTAACAACTAGCCCATAATCTATCCCACTGTCTTTCCCATCAATTGATGTTACAATCTCGGGTCTCTCTTGTCAATCATTATCCTCCAGTGTGCCCAAGGGTTGGAATCTGTTATACAACGGGATAGTAAAACATGTGGCACGGGGCGCTAATGGAGGCATTGAGTTAGTAGTTGGATAAAGGATTTTTTGGTATGCATCGCAATCACGTGCAGGTAAGGATCTATAAAAGTAACCCAGCGGCAGTAATGTCGTGTTGAAATCCCAACAAGAAGGTGGAGGGGCATTGGTTATGGTTTTATAAGCCCAACCTGGTGAACTAAAATTAATTATTATACAGTCCCCAGCGAAGTTTTTCGATAATGGGCCTATCCATCCAACCCTTTGGGTAAGTATTATCTGGTCGGCCCTCATTGTGGGGAAACCACAGTATTTGGAGAACCAATGCAGGGTTTTATTTTTTAATGTTTCGTTGTTTTCTAGTTGCCCTTCCCGTAATTTGGGTACATTGGAAAGAACAGCCACGTATGCCTCACATTGTGGTGGTAAGTTGATGACCGCTGGTATATGAGTGTTATTAAACTTTTCAGTATCACGTGGCTTTCTTGCCTGCTCTAGGGTTTCATTCCTGTGGGTTCCTTTACCATTTGGTGGCATAATATTTTTAACTGGTGTTGGATTTATTAACTCCTGTAGATTATTCCTATTATCTAGGTTACTGTCGGTAGTTGGACCAATAGTAGGATCAACAGGTACTATATTTAACGAATGACTAGTTACTAAACTCCTGGAGACATTATTTATCGTCGTGTTAATCTGGTCACAAGGATTAATTAAATGGACTTGCGGTCTATGGTTATCCAAATATCTACCAAGTCTATGGACCTCTTTAGTCAGGATATCTATTTTCTCGTGCAATGGTCGAATTATCTCGGTAATTTTCTCAGTAAGGACCTCCAAACTAATGGAACACATAGGTTCCCCATTGTTCAATGCTACTTTCTGTTTAGTCAACGTCCCTCTTGTTGCTATATGCTTTCCTTTGGCTGTCTTACTAATAACCTGGCCTGAGTTTCTCCTTTTGCCCCCTTTATCTAGATTCTTGGGCTGTGGCGAAGAGGGTGGATTGGGTGAGTCTGGTGTATTAGGGGTCCGGGAGCTGTATACATTCTCTGTATCAGCCAAGGCTATAACAAAGATTATACCCGGTGTCCCATCTGCTATACTCAATCCGTCCTCCCTATGTGTATATACCTCTGCGGTCACATTAACTTGATCCCCGCCCCTTATGCCTGTTCCCATTGAAATCCGTCTCTCAGTTCGATCTATTTCCTCAGCCAGGGCACGGACTGCTTAAGTTAAATATGTATCTATAGTATTAGGTTTGTTGTCTGCTGCAGGTTTTACTCGGCGTCTCGACATGATTGCTCAGTATATTTTAGATAGCAGTGTTCTCAACCCACACGTTTAAACTACACCTATATACAAGCAAATAACGCGGAGAGAATTTACCTAATACACATACAATGTCACGCTCTTACTCGCATCGAATAGTGTCAATAAGATGGCCCAGCCCGGCCTCCTTCGGCCCCTGACGGTCACAGACGGTCCTGCCCTTGTCCCGGGCTTCTCCCGGCGCGTCCCGCGGGACGAGGATCCGCCTTGACCTTAATACGCCTCCTGGCGCCCGGTAGCAGCGTCTGCGGCGACCTCGCTGGTAGCAGGGCTGCTGGGGGATGGAGTCCTGGTCACGTTGTGGAGGGGGGGGGCAGCGGAGCAAAGCCCAGCCAAGGGGAGAGTCAACGAAGGGGTGCGGCGGAGCAAAGCCCGGCCGAAAATAACAAATCACCAAACAAAGTTTCAAATAAATAAAAAGTGAATTGGTTAACAATGTCACTTGTTTAAACTTTCCCTGCAATGCTTTACTATATACTACCTTATGTGGGACTCCTACCTAGACAACAGGGAAGGTTTAAGCATCTGAATCTATGAAAGATTCAAAATTTGCACAATCTGTGGATAGATGGAGCATCCACCACAAACCGCATTACCAAACGTTACTTGCTCTTCTAATAGATAGGGCTAACTGTTGATTCCTCACCTAAGAAGAGTTACCAAAGCAGTACCTAACAAAAGGTGGAGAGTCTGTGGAGTGGACTCAATTCACATAGTCTTGCTGGTTCAAGGTGGTGAAGTGTCCTCCCTGTCGGACCTGGCTGTCAAGGCAATAGTGTTTTGTGAATGTATGCATTACCGTCTATGTTTCAGACTGACAGAAATCAAGGACAGGAACTCCTCATACTAATACAATAGTAGTGGCCTTGGTCCTGGTAGAATGGGATTTCACACTTTTGGGGGGCTGCTTCTTGGCTAGCATGTAGCAAATCTTGATGTAGAGTACTAACCACCTTGAGAGGGTCATTATTTGCACAGTTGAACGTCCACTTGATGGACTTTGGTACGATCAATCTAAAAACAAAGCAATTTTGTTGTCTAACCAAGGGAGCGTCTCCTCGTTCGAGAGGTGGAGGGGCATAAAATGCTGGTAGAATTATCAACTGCCCAACATGAAAGACAGTCTCAACTTTAGGTAAAGGGATGCTTGAGTCTTCAGCAACAATTTTTCTAGGAAGAAGGTGCATTGAAAGTGCCTGCTGTTTACTTGTGCAACAAACTTATTTATTGGCAATAAGGACGAAATTAAGGTCCTACTGAGAAATCACAAACGGTTTGGGAGAGAACATGAGTTGAACCAGTAATAACCTGCATCACAAGTGGTGATTTGAATAAGGTAAGGACTTTTGGTCTAGCAAACACAGAAAACCCTAAAGGGCCAATAAATTACCTTGTATAGTGCCCACTGCAAGGTCTTGCAGGCCTAAAAACAAAACATAAAAGGATGTCTGACAGCTTAGTTTGTAAGGGGTCAGTGTACCAGGCATCACAGCCAGATACAAACTTGTCCCAACACCCAGCATAGATGGAATTCATGAAAATGTGTCTGGCTGTGAGGATTACATCCAGCACTTTATGTGGGAAATTAAATGTAGTTAATTGCCATCTCTTTTTCCACACATGGAACTGTAAGTTGCAGAGGTTCGGGTGGAGGACCTTATCCTAGTGTTGACACAAGAGGTCCTCTTGAAGCTGCAGGCTATTCAGATGACAGATGCTCATGGGTTCTGGGTCACACAATCTCCTGGCTCAATCCATGGGGCAATAACTTGACCCCGGTTGTTGCTAATCTTCAAAACTTGCAACAGAGGTAGTGGTGGAAAGGCACACAAGAGGCCCTTGTTCCATTGCAGCTGGAATTTTCCATATTGGCATTCAGGGACACTGCCACGTGGCTGGTGTCCAGTTAGATGTTTAGCTGCTCCAGCCACATCCAGAGATGCAAACCCTTGTGGCACAGGACCTAGGATCCCACCCGCAGTACCACATGGCAAAATATGACCTAGTGCCAGGTGGCACCATGTATAATATGTGCTTACTATTATAATGTGTTATGATAATACAAAGGCTATTTTTATATATACCCTTGTGAGGAGTTCCTTTTGTGGTGTGCCTGGGATGTTGTTGCTGTGTGCGTGCACAAATGCTTTACACATAGCCTCCGGGATAAGCCTGACTGCTCGTGCCAAGCTACCAAGGGGGTGAGCAGGGGTTATCTTTGGCGTGTAACTTCCTAGCCCTGACTAGAGTGGTGGTTTCTGCCTGGCTTTGGCGTACGCCTTAGCCAGCCAGAAATCCCATTTCTAACAAACCTGCACTGCCCCCCCCCCCGATGGGCATCAGGAAGGCCTTCAGGGCCAGACGGATGGCCTGTAATTTCAGTAGGTTTATGCAGAAATGGCCTTCTGATGGAAACCAGAGGTATTTACTCTCCACATCTCCTAAATGACCTCCCCAACCCACGCCCCAACCCAGCAGCAATTCATCCGTCACCACTGTTAGGTCTGGGTGGTGAAGAGGTAGTGGCTTCCTGCTGGACAAGTTGTGATCAACCAGCCACTATAGTAGATTTTGGGCCATCAACTTCAAGAACTGGATAGTGTCAGAGAGGTGGCCCTGATGTTGGGTCTACCTGGAATTCAGGTTCCACCATGGGGTGGCATAGTTGAAAAGGAGGATGCATGATGCTAAGAGGCCAAGAAGCTTCAGAGCCAAACTCACTGAGATCCAGGATCGAGCCTGAAATACCGGGATCATATTTCAAATATCCAGGACTCGCTGCAGAAGGAGGAAAATCCTTGAACCTCACTGTATCATTCTCGCCCCAATGAACTGAAGCTTCTGTGAGTGAATCAGGTGGGACTTTAGCTTGTTTATGATAAACTTCAACATTGTTAGAAGTTCTGGAGAGGTGGAGTTGAGGCCAAAGGGGAGTGCAGCAAATTGTATGTGTTCCTGACCACCTTGAATAGCAAGTAATGCCATTAGGACTGCAGGATGGGTTTATGAAAATACATATTTTTTTTATTTTTATTTTTTATATTATATCTTGCACACGAACAACACCATCTAGTTTCCCAGGTCCGTAGCAGATGGATTTTGAACCAATAGATGCATTTTGAATATGTCATTCAGCGGTCGAAGGCCCAGGATAGGCCGGAGACCTCTCTCTTTTTTTTGGGATGAGAAAGTAGTGTGGTTAACAACCCCCACGTTTCTCTGAATCAGATACCTGTTCTATGGCACCCTCAGAGAGTAAGAGGGGGTACCTCCTCTAGCAGGTTGGAGAGATGTTCCTTTGAAACTTACTCTGGTGCGGGAGGAATTATGGGTGGGGAGGAAATGAAAGGAAGGGTCAAGCCCTTTTGAACAATCTGCAAGGCTCATTTGTCAGATGTGATGAATCGCCAACCCTGGAGGAAGTACAGAATTTTGCTTCCCATGGTTTGGGAATTAGCTGCTAAGGATACACAAAAACAGCTTATTTGTTGCTGTAACAGAGGAATAAGAGTAAGAGGACTGGTGCCCCTGCTGGACTGTGTGATGTCTCCCAGTTCCATGTCCATCGCCAGAAAGGACTAGCGGTCTGCTGCACCAATGGCGGGAAGGCTGTTGCTGCCTATGGGCTTGCTCCCTTGACTAACTCCTAAATTTGCGGAACGGACAGGGAAATTGCTGGGTTAAACATACCTAAGAACCGTGTGATGGCCCTACTATCCTTAAACTGCTCCAGAGCAGAGTCCGCCTTCTCTCCACAATGGAAAGATCCAGCAAAGTGCATGGTCCATCGGTGATGCCTTCATATCGCCAGAAAATTTGGTTATCTTCATCAGGTGTGTCTGTGGAACATAACACTGGTACTAGCTGCCCTGCTATTGCAATCCGGGGTATCTAATCCTGTGTGGATGATATATTTGCTAACCACCATTGATTGTCTGAGCAAAGGAGGAGCTGAGGTCCTTCAGGACTGCTAGCAAGATCTTGCTCCCCATGCCCAATAGAGAATATATGTCTATTCCAACAGACAGACTGCATTTATGGACCTATACTCTCTATCCAGGGGACTGGTTGAAGATGAATTTCGATTCGTGTTAGACCTGTTAGCCTTGGTTTGGTCTTCCCCCAAACCTTTTGCCTTCTTCCTCCATTTTTGGTAAGCTCATTTTTGCTGGCCTTAGCACTCTGCATACTTTACCACTGCTAACCAGTGCTAAAGTGCATGTGCTCAATCCTAGTAATATTGGCTTATCACCAATTGGCAAACTTAATTTACTTGTAAGCCCCTAGTAAAGTAGCACTACATGTGCCCAGGGCCTTCTAAATTAAATCCAACTAGTGGTCCTGCAGCACTAATTGTGCCACCCACTTAAGTAGCCCTTAAAACATGCCTCAGTCCAGCCATTGCAGCATGTGTGTGCAGTTTTTAACTGACATTCCAACCTGGCAAAATAAACATTTTGCAGGCCCAAACCTTCCCTTTATATGCATATAAGTCATCCCTAGAGTAGGCCCTCGACAGCCCAGAGGGAAGGGTGCAATGTATTTAAAAGGTAGGACATGTACTCTTCAGCCTCACACGTTCTGGTAGTGAAAAACTCAACTTCATGTTTCACTACTTCAAGGCCTACCTCTCCCATAGACAAACATTAGTTACCTTATTACATTTATTAAGCTGTAATTTCCAAATAGGACCAGGTCCCCAGCTCATGTTTGGTGTCTTTGGAATCAAATGGAAAATCTTAGCTTATGATGCAGTCAGTTGGATTTTGCATTACAATTTTGAAAATGCCTTTGAGAAAGTTGCCATTTTCCTCCATTTAGTGCCTGTAGCCTGTACCTGGGCCACATGATTGGGTGTACCTGACAGTTGAGTGTTGGGTGTTTCTCCTAGACAGTCACACACAATTGGGAGCTTAGGTGTGGCTGGATGGGCTATCACCAGCAGAATGGGAAGAGCTGGGCATAGCCCCACCTACACTTGAACAGGGTGTGTCCTGCCTCCACACAAAAGTCTGCATACCCCCTGTAGTTAGTCTGGAGCCGGGACAGGGAAGGTATGATGCCAGGGACTTCAGAGAGAAACCTCTAGAAGCTTCTCCCTCACTTCAAAGGAACAACTGGATATAAAGACTGCACTTCAGATACCAACTCTTTGGTATCCTTCTGGACCTATGGATACTCTGCCAGGAAGAAGGAATGCTGTGCTGCTGAAGCACTGCCACTCTGCTGGACTCCTGCTTCGCTGTGCTGACCTCCTGCCCTCCTGCCTGGGTGAGAGGACTTGACCTTCATTTCTTAAACACAGAACCCCTAAGTGACTCCAAGGGCTAGTTGGTTAGCCTCCTGACTTAAGCCTCAGGGACAGAAGGCTCGAACAACCTTGCACCTGAACTCTGCCATCTGTGAGTCTACCATGCCAAGTTGTGCCACCCCAGTCCTGGACCCTTGGAAGATCACCTGTCTGGGCTGCTTCTTAGAAGTCAGCTGAGGTTAAGGGGCAACAATGGTGCCATAACCCTTCACAAACCTCCTATAGCATCCTGTGAGGCCCAGGAAGGCCCTCACCTTGGTCTGTGTTTTAGGGGGTTACCATGTCAGGATAGTTTCGATCTTGGGCCTGGATGGGCTTCACCTTGCCCACGCCCACCATGTGACCCCTATACACCACGAAACCCTGCCCTTTCTGGCACTTACTGGCTTTTATAGTCAGGCCCGTCCTTCCTTGTTGTGGTACAGGTGTTCCTCCCCACTGGAGCTGCAGACAACTATGTAATCCAGGTAGGCGGCACAGAATGCCTCCCTCCCAGCCGGAACCCTGTTGACCAACCTCTGAAATGTGGCAGGGGCATTTTTTAAACCAAAGGGCATCATCCTAAACTGAAAGTGGCCCTACTGGTCGAGAATCCAGACCTCTCTTTCGCCCCCTCAGTCAGAGCAATCTACCAGTAGCCCGAAGTCATGTCAAAAGTACTGAGAAATTGGTAAGTTCCCAGCCTGTCTATGAGCTCATCAGCTCGGGGATGGGGTGTGTGTCAATCTATGTGACGAAATTGACACCTGTAGTTCACACAACCAAAATAATGGAGGGTCTGCTCATAGGGCAGCCTTGGGTACCAGCAGCAGGGGGCTGGACCAGAACTGTTGGAGGGTTCCATTACATCCAATGCCAGCATCTTGGAGACCTCCTATAGCATCATGTGAGGCCCAGGAAGGCCCTCACCTTGGTCTGTGTTTTAGGGGGTTGCCAGGTCAGGATAGTTTCAATCTTGGGCCTGGATGGGCTTCACCTTGCCCCCGCCTATCATGTGACCCAGATACACCACGAAACCCTGCCCTTTCTGGCACTTACTGGCTTTTATAGTCAGGCCCGTCCTTCCTGGAGGTGGTACAGGTGTTCCTCCCAACTGGAGCTGCAGACAACTATGTAATCCAGGTAGGCGGCACAGAATGCCTCCCTCCCAGACGGAACCCTGTTGACCAACCTCTGAAATGCAGGGGCATTCTTTAAACCAAAGGGCATCGCCCTAAACTGAAAGTGGCCCTACTGGTCTAGAATGCAGACCTCTCTTTTGCCCCCTCAGTCAGAGCAACCTACCAGTACCCCGAAGACAGGTCAAAAGTAGTGAGAAATTTGTAAGTTCCCAGCCTGTTCATGAGTTCATCAGCTCGGGGATGGGATGTGCGTCAATCTATGCGATGAAACTGAGACCCCCGTAGTTCACACAAAACCTAAGTTCTGGAGGGGCGGCTCGTAGGGCAGCCTTGGGTACCAGCAGCAGGGGGCTGGACCAGGAACTGTTGGAGGGTTCCAGCACTCCCAATGCCAGCATCTTGGAGACCTCCTCTTGATTACGGGCCCTCATCTTGTCTGACAACTTCTAAAATGTTATTTTTAACAGGTAGGCTGTCTCCAGTGTCAATTTTAATGGACGCACAGGAGTGTGAGTCCAGGAGCGAGGGAGAACCAGGTTGAGAACTGCTCCAGCAGCTGGCGACAGTCACTCTGCTGTTCTGGGGTCAGGGTATGGGAGAGGTTGACACCCCCCCACTGACCCATTGTGCTCTTGGGTAGACAGGAGGTCACAGAGAGGTTCGCTCTCCTCTTCCACTCTCTCATCTGTTCTCAAAGTTTGGTTTGAGGAGGTTCATGTAGAGCACCCTTAAGGGGTGCCTAGGGGTCTTGAGATCCTCCAAGTAGGTGGACTTCCCCTTCTGCTCCTTCACCTCATATGGGCCTGTCCAGCGATCTTGGAGAAATCTGGGCTCTACAGGCTCCATAACCCACATCTTATGGCCAGGTAGAAACTCTCCCACAGTGGCCTTCTTTGGAGAACCAAACCTCTTGACTGGTTTCCAGATTACTTTTCACCTTATTCCAGAAGAAATGCATGTGGTTGAGCAAGGCCAGCATGTAGCTGCCCACATCCTGAGGGGGTTACCTGGGAGTTTCTTGCCACTCTTTTCTCACAAGGCTAAGTGGTTCCCTAACAGAGTGGCCATAGAGAAGTTCAAAAGGGCAAACCTGATCTCCTTCTGTGGCAAAGAAAGGGCACGGCAGGAGGACGTCCTACTTATGCCTCATGGGCTGAGGTAGGCCCATTATCATGCCCTTCAGGGTCTCATTGAATTTCTCCATAAACCCATTGGTTTGGGGGTGATAGGGTGTGGAGAATTTATAAGTTACTCCACAGTCATCCCGCATGTACTTTATGTACGCTGACACGAAGTTAATGCCTCTGTAAGACACCACCTCTTTGAGGAACCTGCAACGGGTAAAAATCCCCATCAGGGCCATGGCTATTGCAGGTGCAGTCACCAACCTTAGAGGGATGGGCTCTGGGTAGCAAGTGGGGTGCCTGCTGCCTACGCTCTCAAAGGGATGATAATGACAGGTAATGGGATAAGGGAAGCCTTAAGTTTTTTCCCTGACTTCCTGCTTGCCTGACAGGTGGGTCAGGACCTACAGAATGCATCTGAGGCAGCCTTCCTCCAGGGCCAATAGAAGTGGGAAACAAGCCTGGCTTGTCGTCTTGACCCAGATGTCCTGCCAGGGGTATGTCATGAGCCAAACCCAGTAGGTCGGTCGGGTAACACTGGGTGACTACCAGCATGTGGGTTGCCCCAGGAACCTTAGGCACACTATATAGGAGGTCATTCTCCCAATAGATAAGGTGCTCTCCAGAGGTGTCACCTCCTGCCTTGGCCTTTGCTTCCCACCTCAAGCCCTTTAGTGTGGGGGACTCTTTCTGTGCCCTAAAGAATTCCTCCCTGGTGGGCCTACCCTCAACTTGCCTGCCAGCAAGCTCAGACAGGTCACCCAGGATAGCAATGTTCTACCCTGGTTAGATCAGGGACATCCTCCTCAGGTGCTCCATCAACCCGGACCGGAGGAACTTTAGGGGCTGGTTTCCCAAGCCCTGTCCTCCCATTCTTTCTGGACCATTGTTTCGGGGGCCCATGACTCCCTTCCCAGGCATCCATGGACCGTGTGGCCATACAGACCCATTCAGGCAATCCCAACATCTCCAAGTGTGACCTGAGCCCTCCAAATAGTGTAGTCCAGGTCGTTGCCAGACAATCTACATGCATGGCAGGGTTCACATCTACTTTCAGAGGCCCTGAGAGCCCCCAATCAAAGGGATCCAGGGTCACTGACAAGCGACTCTCACGGTTGTCTGTGACTATGACTTGGTGGAATGTGCTGGAGAGAATCTGCTTTGAGTGCACGAGCGGATACCTCACAGTAGTCATGCTGGCTCCTGTGTCTCTCAGAGCCTCCGCCCATTGCTCGTTGACAGTTGGCCACTGCCTGTACTTTAAAGTATCAGCAGGCTTGTGGGCTTTTGGCACCATTTCCGTATACCCCAGGGAAACTAGGGTCACCTCTGTTTGCCCCCCAAGCCTAACTGGTACCACTTCCTCCCCGAGCACTACACTTGCCAACCCAGGTGTCTGCCCACAATGGTGGGCTGTGCCCTTTTGGGATATTTAGAGTCACTCTTGGAGTGCCAATATGTGTAGCACTCTGTGCACTGGAGGACAAATCTCCGTCTGCTTATAAAACAAAACCTTTTTAGGCTCAGACTGATACTGCTGACAGTTGTTCCCTTGAGAATTATTTTTCGCCTCCTCAGCAAGCTTTCTGGGGTCAGTTTGCTTACTGTCTACTGGGTGTTGGTGCAGCTCTGGAAAACAACCCAAATCAGCACAGCCCTCATCGACAGCAGCCTTGACAACGGACTCCGCATTAGAACTGATGCACTGCCCCAACTGCTCGACACATCTTCCACACCGGACTTTGCATCGCAGGCCCTTGTAGACTGGATCTTCAACGCCAGCGAAGCAGGACCTCGCACCACAACCTCCCTGCATCTCTGAAGTGACTCATCGTTACGCACTTTCAACACAGATCCTCGCAAAACTCCGCATACCAGGATTGAAGGTACTTTGTTCAGCAGGCCGAACTAGGTCCCTGTGGCCAGCCCATGCTCCATGACGGTCGGCCTGGACTTGTGACTTTGCCCTGGTCAGACATGACCAGATATTCAAAGTTGGCGCTTTATGCCTTTTGCCGACATTTTTACTAAAGTCTTGAATATCTACAGTTCTACTGATTGGAGTTTTGTCGTTTAGAACTTGTTTTACTTATTAAAAAGGTACTCAATTATTCTCACCCTGTTGTGGGCTCCTTTTTTGCTGTGTTTTCACAGTGTTTAAATACTTTGCACATTGCCTCTGAGCTAAGTCTGACTGCTCTGTGCCAAGCTACCGGAGGGTAGAGCACCGGTTAATTTAGGTTGGACTTGTGACTTCACATTGAAAAGAAGTGGTTGCTGCTTGAGAAGGGTTTCACCCCCTCTCAACCAGTAACATAATTTCTTACAATTCACCTTACTGGTTATAGTCTATAAAATGACTTTCCAGAGTAGGCACTTGGTGAGAAAGCTAAATCAATAGGCGCAAGCCAATTTTGCCTGGCCACTTATTGACTAACGGGTGAACAAACATATAGTTTCAACCAGGTAGCCACCAAGCCATCCTTGCGGGCATCATTGAATGGAAGCAGGGGTTCCAATGTCACTGGCCCAGGCTGTAGAATGTCTGTCAAAAAATGTGTTTTGTGGAAAGCAGCTATAACTCCAATACCCCAGCTACCCTCTGAAACACCACTGCAAATGAGATACTTTCCTCCATTTGTGGTCCATGTGGAAAGTCAAGCCCTGTTTCAGGGGAGGTGTGCAGCCCACTGGCATTTTTTTAATTCAAGGTATAAAGCATCATTGATATTACGAGTGGGGGAGCGAGCCACCTCCTGCACCATCGTCATCAGTATCTTGCTCTGGCACATCACCAGTGTCAGAACCAAAAGAAATACATACCCTGCAGAAGAGGTATCGGAATAGAGTGGGGCTGCATGGCAACTGGTTGTGTTTTGTGATTTCGTAGTGTGACATCAATTGAGCTAAGGCCAACATCTGCTCGGTGTCCGACATGGGAGTTGGCGGGAGGTCATCAATTGGTGCCGGTGAAGTCTCTATCGGCATCGGGGGCCTGAATACAATCAGGGCTGGAATGGAAATCTGTACTGGAGTCGGTGCAGGCCTGCTAACTGGTTTTCAGGAGGGTCAGCTAGAGGAAATGTGACTGGAAGCCCAAAGGTGTGCCAGAAGCGAATTGCTTCCAGGTCAACAATGGCCTGGGAAACTCGAGGCACGTCTGCACCAACTGAGGTATCGGTTCCGTGGCCAATGACCCTGAGGCAAATCAAAACTCAGTCCTTCTCTTTAAAATCAGAGTGGAGGGATGGGCTGCTTTACTTTCTTATGCTTTCACTTGAAATTGGCTTGCCCAAACATTTAGAGGAGAAGTGGAGCGGGGACTTGGACAACACCTGGGAACGGGTGCAGGACCTGTGTGAATACCGCAACTACTTCTTATGTTTGGCGATGTACAAGTTTGCCTCCTAGTCTCAAATCGCCTTTGGGTGCATTAGGTTTATTCGTCGGTCAACTTAGAGTTGTGGCTGCAGTCCAGGCACCAAAAGCACACCTTGTACAGGTCCATGACTGACTTCTGCCTCCAGCAGTTGTGGCACAGATCAAATCCTATTTTTTTCAGTGGGAACAGCCTTCCTAAGCACATTGTTGAAGAGCCTTTTTCGAGTCATTAGAAGACCGATAAAGGTGGGAAAGGAGCTCTAGCTCCGATTCAGAAGGTGCTGAAAGTAAGAAACTCCTGCTAGTGCACACGAGCGGACCTTATATGCTGCTCCGTCACTGGTATGGAGTCAGTGCAGAGCAGCCTGACGCCCTCTATCGGTGCACTGAGGCATTGCTGGAAAATTCTCCATATCCAGTCTGGCTTAGGGAGATATTCTGAGGTGAGGAACCTTATATTAGAAATCTCTATCTGAAAGAACAAGAGTAAAGTTCCAGAATAACAGAAAACCCCTTGCTGGACACAGGTTTTGATTAGAAAATATCATGGGGAAAAAAATCAACCTGTGCCAGAATTAAAGATTCTTCAAAAGGAGGAAACAATGCACAAATGACAAAAAACAGAACTAAACATCCAGGGCTGCTCACAGGTCCTTTTACAATACACAACCATACAATGTACCCGCTACGCACAAGTGGAAATTGGCCATCTACCCCTTTCCCCAGTAACCTTTCAGCATGACGATTGGAGACGTTCATATGCAAGTGATGGTGAGCATTTCTAATCACTCTACATTAAAAGTAGGTCAGAAATTATGAAGCCAGTTCTGCAGATAATTTTTAACCTACACGGCGCGAGGAGGGAAGTGCATGGACGGCGGCCTCAACTTGACAAATGTTTGACTACAGGGAGCCACCATCGCTCCCGTGCCTTTTCGAGCTTCAACTACTGTGAAACTTGGTATAACGGCAGTGTGTTTAAGCAGCCCAAGACCAGAGTGGGTCTATCCTCAACCTGCAAAAGTAAGGGAGGAAAGAAGAGGAATATAGGGGATCTCAGATCCTGACGAAAGCCGTAAAGACCTGTGTTAGGGCTACATCCAGTTTGCTGAAACATGTTGACAAATATGCAGTTAGGAGGGGTGAAGGTCTACTAAAAATCCCCCACACCACCATCCTATACTCATTTTAATCCTGACCGGGAAATACAGGAATAAAGTATTTAGGCAGATATTCCTGAGCGAGTTTTAGATTCTATGTTCTGCACTAATATTTCTATTTTGAATCCCTACGATGTTATGTTTGTATTGTCTTCCCCCTCCCTTTTGCTCCACCACAGGCATTGGTCTTCGCTGGGGTGTTTAGCAAGCCCTATGATGAAGCATGCCACAAATTGTGGTAGAGGGCAGTTTTTAAATACAAAGCTCATGCCACCAAATATAACAGCATGAATCCAAATACTCCTACTTCTCTTTTGTGTGTGACTTAATTTTGAAGTCTGGGTCATACAAAAAAAACAACATGGATTGTGGTGGTGGGGGTGGCTCTTTTCACCCAGTGTGGGGTAAACCCGTTACCTTGTTATTGACCTGTACCCATAATTTCTTCCTTCCACATGGGTGAAAATCCTTCTAGAGCACGGTTCGCACACATGACAAAATGATCGAACCAAACGGTCAGCTCTTAACAGCCAATCAGATTCCACATTTAGATACGATTTGTAAAGTTTGTAGTCTTTGAGTGTTTTCCAACTTACATATGGACCCAGTTTTGATTTAAAATACTTTAAATGAAATCTAAAAATGCAAAGTAAAAATTGGGCTCTATGGCAATGCTAAATTTAGTTTCATTCAACAGCAATTTTTTATCTAGGCCTCGTGTTAACTCTCACTCTTGGAGTTAAAATGGTGAAATGACACTCAGATAAAGTGATATTAAATTTTAAAGTAACGAGCAAAAGTTAACTTTCGTTTTTTGGAGTTTCGGAAGATATGTCAAACGGTACCAAACACAGTAGCAATGCAAAAAATGTTGTTTTAAGTGTGATGCCTGATTAAAATGTAGAAAAAACGGAATTCTCTCCCTGCCAACAGTATGGTCCACCCACCCAATTTTAATTCAGGTGGACCATAGTTTGTGGTCAAACTTCTCTGACAGAGTAAGGGCCGTCGAAGATTTGGCTATATGTCTGCCCACCTAATTTAGATGGGCAAACATATAGCCGTTTTTCAATGCCCATCCCCGCCAGGAAACACTGGTGGGGGAAAAACTCTAAGGGGCATTGAAAAGTGCACACTGTCCCCCTGGCCCTGTGAGCAAACTCAGATGGCCAGAGGGGCATTGTTTTTATTTTCAAAAGTGGCTTATTTTTAAAGGATGGATTATTTAAAAAAACTATACATAATGAAGACACTCATGTTATAAAATAATTTCTGCGGTTGCTTATTCTTTCAGAAACACAACTTCTTTTTTCCTAGTGCTTTACAACTTTGCAACCAGAAAAGTGCAAGAGTCAAAAACTGTGCTTGTAGACAAAGAAGAACACATTGCACCTACTTTAAAAGGAAATACAACTATGTGTCCTGATGAAGTTTTACTAAAGGCACAAGTTACTTAACTACGGTAACGATATATCTGTAAGAAACATTAGTAGTGATAGATTCTTTACCTTAGAATTACCCCCAGGCGTCAGACTGGATCCTGAAAGTTTTCTTCAGCAGTACCCCTGCGCGTTGGTAGGCGTCGTCATGCGGCTCCGCGTGCGTCGTCGGTGCAGAGATGACGTCGCTGGAGCTACTTAGACGCGCCCACACGCGCTGACTTCAGTTCTGTACACGACTTTCCGCGCCAGGAACGTAGAGCCATGCAAGAAACTGGTGCCATGAAACTAGGCCCCTGAAAGGGATGACCTTAACCCTAGAAATCAGTTCGCAGAACGGGGAGGACGGGTGGGGAGGTAAGGAATCTATCACTACTAATGTTTCTTACAGATATATCGTTACCGAAGGTAAGTAACTTGTGCATCTGAAAGAAACACGTAGTGATAGATTCCTTACCTCAGAATAGATACCCCAGCAATACCAACCCCGGTGGTGGGTCTGCCAACCAATATCACACCAGAAAGTCCTGGGGAACAGAACGGCCAAAGACGCCGTCTCTCCGGACTTGGCTGTCCAGGCAGTAGTGCTTGGTAAACGTGTGCAGCGAGGCCCACGTAGCAGCCTGACAGATGTCATGTAAGAGAACTCCCTGTCCCAAAGCAGTAGTGGCTGCCGTTGCCCTGGTAGAATGGGCGCGCAGCCCCACCGGAGGCTCCATTTTAGCCAAAGAATAACAAGCCTTTATGCACAGAACGACCCACCGAGAGATGGTCCGCTGGTGCACGGCCCGACCCTTCTTGGCGCCCACATAGCTAACAAAGAGCTGGTCATCCACCCAAAGCTGTTGTGTGCGGTTTCAGTAGAATGAGAGCGCACGTTTTGAGTCCAGACGGTGGAGCCTCTCTTCCTCTTTTGAGGGATTCGGAGGCGGAAAGAAGGTGGGCAAAGTGGTCTGCCCGATGTGAAAGGCAGTGACAACCTTCGGCAGAAAAGATGGACGAGTCCGTAGAACCACTTTGACCGGATAGACAGAGAGAAAAGGAGGTTTAGAAGAAAGGGCCTGGAGCTCACTCACTCTTCTGGCAGAGGTGATGGCCACCAGGAAAGCGGTCTTTAAAGTGAGAAGACAAAGAGGACAGTTGTGAAGTAGCTCAAAGGGAGCACACATCAGATATGTCAGAACCAGGTTCAAGTCCCACTGAGGCATTATTAAAGGAACAGGAGGGAAAAATGAGTAATGCCTTTTAAGAATCTATTTACAACAGGGGACTTGAAAAGGGAAGGCTGATCTGGAAGCCGTAAAAAGGCTGAAATGGCCGAGAGATAGCCCTTGATAGTGCTCAGACCAGAGCCCTGCTGGGGCAAAGAAAGAAGGAATAGAAGGACCTCTAAAAGAGGGGCAGAAAGGGGATCGACAGCCTTTGCTGTGCACCATGCCACAAACGTATTCCCCCTGGAGGCGTATACCGTCTTAGTGGAGGAACGCCTGGCTGCCAAAATTACATCACAAACTTCAGGAGGCAGGTCAAAAGACGTCAACTGCCGCCGCTCAATCTCCACGCAAGGAGGTGGAGGCTGGACAGTTTCAGGTGGAAGACTGTCCCCTGTTGCTGCGACAGATGATCCTCCCGAAGAGGCAGTCGGATCAGGGGATCGACAGCCATGCTGAGTAGCTCGGAGTACCATACTCTTCGAGCCCAGTCCGGAGCCACAAGAATGACTTGGGCCTGGTTACGCTCGATCTTCTTCAACACTCTGGGTAGAAGTGGTATAGGCAGAAAGGCGTATAGTAGACCGCAACTCCACTCGCGACGAAAAGCGTCGCCTATCGAATGCCGCCTTGGAAATTCCAAGGCGCAGAACTGATGACATTGCGCGTTCTCTTCGGTGGCGAATAGATCTAACCAAGGCTCTCTCCACTGCTGAAAGAGACCTTGCGCCACGTCCGAGTGCAGACGCCATTCGTGATCCATCATGCACCGGCGGCTGAGTTTGTCCGCCCTGGCGTTCAGAGAACCTGCCAGGTGTTGAACCACCAGGAAAATGCCCTGATGTTCCAGCCATGTCCAGAGACGCAGAGCCTCCTGACATAGGGTCCACGACCCCACCTCTCCCTGTTTGTTGCAGTACCACATGGCGGTGGTGTTGTCCGTGAACACCTGCACTACTCTCATCTTGACAGAGAGAAGGAATGCTTTCAGTGCAAGTCGGATCGCCCGAAGCTCCAGAAGGTTGATATAGAGCCAGGACTCCACCGGAGACCAGAGTCCTCTGATCTCCACCTCTCCCATTAGGCCGCCCCATCCCAGAAGGGACGAATCCATCACCACTGTATGTTCCAGTTGGGGAAGGGAGAGGGATCGGCCATTGACCCAATCGTGATTTGTGAGCCACCACTGCAATTGTTGTGCAGTGCCCTCCGAGATCTGGACGTGATCGAACAGGTTGCCCTGATGCTGTGCCCACTGGAACTTCAGGTCCCACTGCAGAGGCCACACATGCCATCTGGCATGATCCACCAACAGGATGCAGGAGGCCATCAGACCCGGAGGGTCACCCTGACCGTAACCCGGTAAAAAGGCTGAAAGATCGGAATCATAGCCTGAATAGCTCGGACTCGATGATCGGGAAGATAAACCCCAAACTGCGCCGAATCCAGAACTGCTCCGATGAAGAAGAGCTTCTGAGAGGGAATCAGGTGCGACTTCGGCACGTTGATGGAGAACCCCAGCAAATGCAGGAGGTCGGCCGTAGTCTGGAGGTGGGAGACGACTGCCTGGGGTGAGCCCGCCTTCAACAACCAGTCGTCGAGATAGGGGAAGACTGGGACCTCTGATGAGCTGCGACCACCGCCATCACTTTCGTGAACACCCGAGGGGCGCTGGTAAGGCTAAAAGGGAGCACGGTGAACTGAAAGTGCTCGTGGCCTACCGTGAACCGCAGGTAATGCGGTGGGCTGGCAGGACGGGAATATGAAAGTAAGCGTCCTGCAAGTCCGCTACCATCCAATCTTGCGGGTCTAGGCCAGACAAGACCTGAGCAAGTGTGAGCATCTTGAACTTCTCCTTCCGGAGGAAGCGATTGACGTTCTGAAGGTCTAAGATAGGATACAGCCCCTTGTCCTACTTGGGGAGCAGAAAGTTTGTGGGAATAACAACCACGACCTACTTCTGGCCCAGGAACGCACTCGATGGCCCCCTTGGCCAAGAGGGCCGTGACTTCCTGCTGAAGAAGCGCAAGATTGTCCCCCGACATGCGGTGGTATTGAGGTGGCATGGCTGGAGGGGGAGTCTCGAAGGGGAGGAAGTAGCCCCTTCGGATAATTCGCAGCACCCACTTGTCCGATGTGATGTTGCGCCAGTGGGGGAGATGATGGCGAATTCTGCCGCCCACTGGCGTTTGATGGTCCTGAAAGGTCGGACTAGGAAGGCTTTGCAGTGGATGCTGCGGGGATGGAGGTGAAATGACCCGCCTACTGGCCTCCAGAACCGACTCAATGGTTCCCACGTCCGCGGCTGCGCTGAGAATGTTGCTGCGCAGGCCTGTGGCTCTGGAATTAACATGTTGGGACACCCCTTCCGTGGCCACTAAAACGAGCAAAAAGCGGAAGGCGGAGGAGGGCGAGAGGCCGACAGGCCCAAGGATTTGGCCGTAGCCTGAGAGTCCTTAAACCGCTCCAACGCACTATCCGCCGTATTGCCAAAAAGGCGAATGCCATCAAAGGGCATGTCCATCAAGGTGTTCTGGACATCTCCTGAGAAGCCAGTTGTTCTCAGCCAGGTGTGGCGCCGAAGCGCCACTGTCGTGGAAATTGCCCTGCCCAGAGAGTTGGCGATATCAAGCTCACAACGAATGGTGAAATTTGCTGCGTCTCTACCAGCTGCTATAGCTTGGGAGAGTACTGTCCGTGCCTCATCCGGACAGTTGGGCAGCACCTGCGCAACCGTATCCCACAGAGAGTGGGAATAACAGCCCAAGAGGCATGCGGTGTGGTTAGGAGATGTCCAGAACACCTTGATGGACATGCCCTTTGATGGCATTCGCCTTTTTGGCAATACGGCGGATAGTGCGTTGGAGCGGTTTAAGGACTCTCAGGCTACGGCCAAATCCATGTTGGGACACCCCTTCCGTGGCCACTAAAACGAGCAAAAAGCGGAAGGCCCTAAGCTGGCAGATGAAAACAGCTTCTTGCCAAGCTGTTCCAGCTTCTTGGATTCCCTATCCGGGGGTGCGGAAGGAAACGCACTTTGGGAAGCAGAGGCTTGGACAACCAAGCTCTCAGGAGTGGGGTGTTGGGGGGGATAGAGGGGGTCGCCCAGAGCAGGGCGATGGTGGCGGGTCACGTTCCTGTCCACAGGAGCCCCAGTGTTTGGCCCGGACCAAGTGCCCAAAAGGATGTCAGAAAGTGCGTCATTAAAAGGCAGCAAGGGCTCCGAAGAGGTTGCCGCCGGCTGAAGCACTTCTGTCAGGAGGTTAGCCCTGATGGCCACCGTAGGGAGTAAGAGGTGGAGGGCCTCAGCTGCCCTACGTACTACCACTGCGTAACTGGCTCCCACCTCCATAGCCACGGTAGGAGGAGACAGCATGCCAAGGTCAGGTGAGGTGTCAAGACCACTGGCATCCCCCAAATCCTCTGCCCAGTCTGGATCATAATCGCACTGCTGTGTGGGAGGGTCCTCAGACCCCTCCCAGTACTCCCCTTCCTCCGAAGTCTGCGAAACAGGCTGAAAATAAGGAGGACGTACATAGGGGAAAAATGGCCCCATTTTTCGGCATCCGGTTCAGGGCTGAAACTGGGGACAACGACGTCCCTAGGAACGGGCGACGTCGGAGGAGGTGCCAGTGGGGTCAACATCAGTGGAGGTGTTACAAGGTCAACCGGCGTCGATCGGGGTCCGATACCAGATCCCGGGGGGTCCTGCGGCGCTGGAGCCGCCGGCGATGGAAGGATAAGACCCCCCAGTCGGGCCCACGGGGCCCGGAGGCGCATTGGTGGGGCCAGACGGCCCAAAGAGTTGGGCCATGGCAGCAAGAAACTTGCTCCTGAGCAGCCGTCGCCGACGGACCTGGAAAAGGTGGGTAGGCCGGTGACGACGCCGCAGGCTCCGCCGGAGCCGCAGGGGTGGCACCACCCGCACCCTCAGCCGCGACGGGAAGTCGAGGAGCAACAACGCTTCTTCGACTTCTTTTTGGAATGCTTCGACTTACCTGACCCAGAGTGCAAAGACAGATTCAGAAGAACGATGGTTACAGCTCTGCGACCTGTCCCTCGACCTCCCACAGGACCGGGACCTTGAGCGGCGCGGAGCCAACTGCCAGACTTCCAGCAACTTTCGGGACCGCTCCTGCAAAGTCTTCGACGTCATGGTCCGGCAGTCAGGGCACGACTTGGAGTTGTGGTCTCGCCCCAGGCAGTAGAGACAAACGCGGTGCGGGTCTGTCACCAACATCATGCGGTAACAGTCCCCACAGTTCTTAAAGTCTGGCATCCCTACGACACCAGGAGTCGATCGACTCGAAGAAATTGAGACAAAAGGCCTAAAAAAAACTCAGTCAAAAAGTGATTGGGGGTACTTGCTCTTCCCGGATCTGCGCTTGCTGGCACGGACAAAGAAAGAACTGACGTCAGCGCGCGTGGGTGCGTCTAAGTAGCTCCAGCGACATCATCTCGGCGCAGACGATGCCAACGATGCACGCGGAGCCGCACGACAACGCCTACCGACGTGCAGAGGTACTGCTGATGAAAACTTTCCGGACCCAGTCTGACGCCTGGGGGTAATTCTAAGGTAAGGAATCTATCACTACGTGTTTCTTTCAGATATGAAAATTAAGAGGTAGATAGCCAAACAGTAACAGAACACAAGATTCAGAGTGATTTAAAATAGACTTTATTTTTGTCATTTCCGTTTCTTGTAAGTAACATTCACAGCTTAGTATCACAAGCGAGGAAGAAAGGCCGTACACAAGACTGAAATTTGGCTGAAATATTTTACTGAAACATATCAGATAGTGAGAGACAAAGAACCATATTACACTCTCACATTTTCTCAGCCAACAAGGAACTGTGGCGGCCGAAGGAGCTTGGGTATAAAAACTCATGAAGGTATCTGTAACAGGCACAATGAACTATGATAGCTCCGTTTCTGCCAAAGCAAAGGAAGGACTGCCACAATAGGCAGTTTTATCACTGGATCTTTCAGACCGATATGACTCACCTACTCCAAGAAACATTAACTCTTTTAAATAGGAGTCTGCCTCTAGTTTAAATGGACAGGTTACTTATGAACTCATGCTTGACCTTATATGGGTGGGGAGCTGATTAGGGTGCATGATATTATTTAATGGTTATACATTAATGGCAACATTTATTATCAAAAACTGTCTGGTAGTCAATTGTATATTTAAATGGAAATTGAGGCTTAAATGCATGTTTTACAATGTTCCATTGGATCCTCCTGAAAGGATTAGCTGTACACAGTGTGTAATATGTAAATATTTATGTGAATATGTGTATTCCTAAATTCCCAATTTATTTTCACAAATAGATGTTTTCTGTTCTGTAATAAAACGTTTTTTGATTATGTCTCATATTTGTCTTTTAAAATTCCAATCTAATCAAACAACACCCACTGGTAATTATGACACCTTTGTTCCAATTCATGCCGAATGTCGACCCTTGCCTTACTTGCATGTGTTCCAAGCTACTCTTTTGTAAAAATTGACTCGCAACACACTTGACGACAGTCTGAAAATGAACAGGTGGGAATTAGGTGTCCCTATAAAGGAGAGCAAACAGAAGCTGGGTTGCAGAGTGTGCCACATATCAACACACAAACTTCGTCAATGTTTCCATGCTTAGGAATCACGCGAGGTGGAGGTGACCAAACTAACAAGTTCGACCCATGTCTTTTATAAATTGTTTCAGCTTACCTACTACGAGCTTTAACAGCCTTCCTGCTACAGCAACGAAAATATAAGGCCCACCACCAAACTAGCTTGAAGTTTACAAAAACAGAAGGGTATGCTCTGAAGAAAGGACCAAGGAAAAGCAAGATGCAGTACAGTCATCAAGCTGCACCCTGGTCTGGGACGCATCCTGTGATTTATAAAAATAACAGAATGCCTGGGCTGTTGCCCAACATAAATATTAGTATGAGTGATGGATCATTTAGTCAAATGTTACAGAAGACATTAGCATGATTTGCTTCTTTTATCGGACTTGTACCATCACTCTTAATTTCATGCTGCCATACATACAGCAAGCACATAATCTAGCAGATTATAGATTGTTGCTTCAGTTGAGCCTTTCTTCACTGGAACTGGGTGGTAGTAAGGAAACACAACATTAACTTTAAAATGAAAGAATCTCAGGCAATGCCTCTAATCAGTACAGACATATTTGGTGTGACTCTGGCTAACTAACTGAGGTATTTATCCTCCATTGCCAGATAGAAATATTTAAGAAAAAAGGGTACAAAATCCACTGTAGAGCTTTGCACAGTAGCCTGTTTCATTAAAAAACCCTCCCAAAACAGAATACCTTTATCATCATAATCCTAAATCTTACTTGTAGTGTTTTTACTTAATCCTTTCAAAATCAAATAAACCCATGCAATCACAAACCTGTACTGCGCAGTGTTACTTTCCTCAAATTCAAAAAGTCAACAGGCACACCATAACTAAAATTAACAAATGGTTTTCAATGGACAGTTCCAGCTTTGAACCAAAACTCTGTGAAACCATACAGGTCAAATGGTGCTGCTGCTAGCCTACCACAAAGAAACTCGTGGGATTCCATAAATATTATTGACAGATTGAACTAAAACAGCTCAGCCTAGATATAATGCAATATAAATATTCTGTACTCGCTCCTCTACTTGTGACAAAATTCTAATAGTGAACAAATTGACAGTACTTCCTGCAGCACAGCGAGTCATGTCAAAATTAAATCGCAACTAACTTCTTTGGTCAATTCCGGTACTTGTAATACTGCTTCATCACAAATTAAGTTTGTGGTTGGTAATAGTAGTCAGTAGCATAGACTGACAGTCAGCATCTGTAAAAGGTCATAAGACACCTTTATGCCATGCGTCATGAATGTATGAAGACCAAGAAAAGTTGTGAATCTTTTCAAGCGTTTTAGCAACAAAAAAAAAGCAAAACAGAACAAAAAAGACACACTAGTAGGATGAACGAGCTAAAGCTATATGAAGGAAAGCTTGTTAAAAAGTTTTGGTTGAAGGAAATAGTAACATTTCACTGTGGTGATGCAGGCTTGGAAGAAATAGGAGCTCACAGTACTACTTACCAGCAAAGAAAGGTAAGGAGTGTGCATTATAGAGACATACGTTTCTACTTACTACTGCTCTCATTTTTCAGTAAAAAAGTCACACAAAATTAAAAAATTGCACAATTGCGCCTGCATTTTAGAAGGACCATAGTCCTCAAAATGGCAACTAAGCACATTTGGGCCCAGATTGTGCAAATTAAAATGTCACTGCACCAATCCCTTATGGGTCGCTTCTCAGACAAAGCACAATTGCACCAAATTACAACACAAGGATGTGGGCAGTGTTTGTTCTGTTGTGGAGTACCACACACGAAGGAGCTCATTATATATATATATGCAATACATACCAATCAATTAATTGGTGTGGACTGATTTTATGCTAGTGACATTACTTTGCAAGGCAGAGTGCAGCTGCAATGCAATTAATTCAATACCACATCTAAAGCTGCAGGTTCAAACATGTAGCACCACTAAATTTATAAACAAGGATTACAATTGCACGTAGTTTGCTATGTGCTTGAGGCGAACGCAGAGGTGCTATCGTAATGATGGTGTGGCCAAACCTAGCTCAACAGTCACGTTGTCAATGAGGATTTCTGTGCCCTGGAGAGATTGTGGGAGCTGCCCCGCAGTGAGTTGGGTTAGCAGACCCATACAGCCACATGCTGGTTCCAACTATAAATGTGCTAAACGTAGAGTGTGGTTTATGTTTTACTGGCTAAGGTGTGTTTAATGTAGTCTGAAACGTGCACCCTAACAGAACATTTTTATTGCAAGTAAAATCCTACTGTGCACCATCTGTGTATGGTCTGGGTCTGGTTTACTTCTCTAAGCTGAGTTATTTGTTTAAATTGTAGCAACGTATATACTGGTTTAGTCTTAGAATCTTTGACTCTTAGTCTTCATTCTCAGTCAGGGACAAATGAACACCTCAAACTGAGGACAATCAGTTAACTTGACAATCTATGAAATTAACTCATATTTGGGTAGCCAGGATTTATGTACATCTGAATTCCTAACTCACACCAACCACTCTTACTACATCTGCAGGGTCAAAGCTGAAACTGAACACAAACAAAAGTATTGGTTTCAATTAGCACAAGCACTTTAATACTGTGCAAACCTCAAAGAATTTCCACAAAAAATCTTGCATACTCACAATGAAACTCTAGATCTTCATCACTCAACATTCGTAACATTTGTCAAAAGGTAAAACAAGAAAAAGAAAAAACCTAAAATAAAAGTTTCCAACATACTCAAATCCCTGTAACGACACAAGCACTGCACTCACCAAACGCTAATCTTCAAACACATGGCTCTACTCCTTCATGACGATGACTATGTTCTTTCACGTGGTCATCTCTTTCCTTTCCTGGGTTTTAAGGTCTTCGCTAGTGAACAGATTGTAAGGAACCACCAAGACTTTGTCTTTCCTTGCATACACACACAAACCTCATTAGAAAGAGCCAGGTGAGTGATGGACATCATCTACTTCCACTTTAGGGCATATCTAAATGGATGATGTTAGTAAGACAGGCTGCAAATCAATGCTTCCCATCAATCACTAATTTCAAACAAGGCACAATAACAGCCAGCCAAACGACTGTTTCAGACCAGACATGTCCATGTTCCTGAAGTATTGATGGTTCTCAAATTAAAAGACTTGTAATGTAAGCAGAAGGTGCAAATATTTTTCTCTATATGCCCAGAGCATCATTAGGAAAATCAAATAAATTCTTAGATTTACAGGTTGAAAAAATAAGCATTGATCGAGGCATCTGCTAGATTACTAAAAGTCAAGATAAAAGGTTATTAAAAGGACAGACAGTATTGCAAAAAAAAAAAAATGTAAACCTTTGCCTATTTCAAAGGCAGAGGTTTGTAAAATTCCATAAACTGATTCTAGGTGGCAAGGTCGCAAGTAAGAATTTGAGTTTACTGACACGTTTCTCGCACTTCATTTCCATAGGGAATGCTCAGAAATGAATGTCAGTTTTCTCATCAATGTGTAAAAGGGCATGCACTGAATACTTGCTTCAACGAGTTGATCATTGTCCTAAGGATCTCCGATCCTCACTGTATTTTACCACAGCGGCCATATATGCAAACGTTATAAGCCTATACCCTCCAAACAGGTCATAAACGAGTATCTGACCCCCGAACCTGGCATGTTTAGGTAGGTGGCGATGGAGAATGCATCCCTCTTTCCCACTGTGTCTAAAGAGTAGGCCAATTCCTAAAACCATCAACAAACTAAAATTACCACGTTAAAACATGCACCCTTCTTGCCTGCCTCTCAGACAAGAGGGAGGCAGTTGCATATGAAAAACCAGCCTGGGGTAAAATTGTAAACCTGTCCCCATGTCTCATCATTTCTTAACTGCTGAAATGATTTGCCTCATCCTGCTCCACCTCGCCCCTAAACAGATGTTTAAGCCCAGCTTCTGTTTGGAATCCAGGGACTTGCAAAGCAAAGGTGTGTTCACATGAGGAGATTGGTCTGTGTTCTCTCTTTTTGCTACTTGGAGGTCTGACCAGTTTCAGTGTCACTCTCATGGAAGCCTATGCCTAGGAGATGGTGGTGGCATGTCAACAGAGGAAATACAGAAACATTTTGATCTTTGTCAACCAGTGGCATGGATCATGAAAATAGAGAGGAGAAGACTAAATTAGGGAACTAGTTAGAAGACAGATCAATGCTGATCCCAAAATAGCTAACCCTAGTTTAATCAACTCTGGTTCATCTGTGAGGCTCTTCCACTCAAGTGAAATAGTCTGGCATCAAGAAACAAATATGGAGCGATAGAGGTCAAGTCGAATCCTGAAGAAGTTACTAATGATGGCAAGGTAGTCTGATTGAGGACCTAGTCCGAGAAGTAGTAGTCCTTACTGAGGTTTGTAAGCTCACAGGAGAGAAGGGGGAATGAATGCAAGATTGTGAGGCTCACCGGCATATGCTACGAAGAGAGACTCTGAACCTTAATAGCACGGTGTTCTCCCAATGCTATATTCTATGTTACATCAAGGAGAGGGTGTCTCTAAGTGTAGGGAAGAGGCATGGTTGTATGTGTGGCTATTTATAAACAAGACCTCTACGTTATGCTTTTTGGCTCAAGCTCCAACACATTTCTCATTTATACACCACATTACAGTGCAGTGATACCCCTCTTTTCTTCACCCGAAAAAAGATTTGGGAAAGTTAAAGATAGGTGTAAGAGGATAAGAGCATGTGGCATTACAGATGAGTTACACGGCGCTTAACATATGGAATAGTCCAAGATATGAATCCGCTTCCCAATATGGGAGGTGCCAGCTTGTTCACGTGTCTATCTTGCTGTCTTCTTCGGCATGGCGTTCTATGTGTCCAGTAGCATCCTGATAAAGGAAAGACAAAAACATCAGACGGAGAACAAAAATTAGTCAAGTACGAATTATTTAAGTTAACTTTGTGTAAATGCATCACAACTACAAAGGGACTCAAGGTATTGTTTTCAAAATTCTATGATGCACGCTTACACTGCCCTAACTAGTTACATGACTAGAAAACACCTTTATCACAAAATATTAACAGGCAGTTGCTGGGATAACCTAGAACCATCAATGGGTTCAAGCCACGAGTCTGGAGCTGGCACAATTTGGGTACAGATAAGTGCAATAAGTAAGTAATTTAGCTGTAAATATCCAGCTTTGGTGTCTTTCATAGAGTCACAGTCTTGAATATTTCATATTGTCAGGCTGACAATCCACAGTCACCTATGTTAATACAATGGGGTTCATAAACAGTGAAATAACAGTGACAACAACAATAAACCATATGCAGTCCATCTATTTCATTAGGTGCTGCAAATTATGGACAATGAGATGGACAGACACAGATTTCCAACTCTACACAGAGACTGCAGCTACAATGCTTAGATGTTCATATCTAGTGTATATATATATATATATATATATATATATATATTCACTGAAAAAAATAAAGGTTAAAGGGACATTACAGTTCGGAATCAGCTTTTTTTAAAAACCTTAGAAATTCACTAAAAAAACAAATGTTATATGGATGTTAAACTTAGGAATTAGCATTTCCAATGCTCTCGCTTCCAAGAAGCGGACCAGACGCTCCCGCCAAGCCATAGCAAACTGCAATGTACAAGTAGTCGATACCCCAGGACGTTGCTGGAGCCGGCCCTGGGGGGTGGCGGTCCCCAGGGCCGTCTACGGCACCACAAGGGGAGGTAGTGGTCCTCATATATAATTTACTATACAGTTGCTCCAGGAGTTGCGTGGGGCTAGAGTTCTCCCACACATTATTTTTAAAAATAGCCCCGGGGAGGTGCCCGTCCTCGGGGCTGTGGGGTGGGGTGGGGTGGGGGGGCGTAGACCCTCCCCACATTTTAGTGAATTCGCCCTAGGGAGGTGGAGGTCCCCAGGGCTGCGTGGGGGGCTGGAGCCACCCACGCATTTACATTATACTTTTTATAATTGTGATAATCATGAACATCAATTATGCATATTCTTTTGCTCAAATCTGTTTATTAAATTTTGCACAAGTCAGAGGTTTTACATGTGGTGTAAGATATGTGGATGCAAGGCGTCTTGCAGCACTTTTCATATTTAGACAAATAAGCATAACTAGAGCGATGCAGATTATACGTTGTAGCAACTGCATCCAATGCACAATTTCAAATATTTAACTTTCCCTCAAAGGAAACAGATCAATTAACATCAATAACGAACCAAGAAAGAGGAAGGAAAAACACCTACCCACCCATTCCTAACCTATTCCCTCCGCTTTAAAAACAAGCATTGGCAAAGCCAATAGGTCTCACCTACCAGAGCTATTGGCTTTGTCAATGTTTTTTAGCCATGTTGTGCAGCAGCATGGCTGAAAGTAAAAAACAAACAAACACTTTGATGTGTAATGCTGCTGTACAACATGGCTAAAAAGCAAACCCAGTAGCTCCTGTAGGCGAGACCTATTGGCTTTGCCAATGCTTGCTTAAATCTGGAGCCAGATGGACTGTGACTGTTTGATCTCTAGAAGCAGGCTCTGGGGTATCTCTGAGCCCGGTCAGCCACTCCTACAGTGATCCATCCTGGGAGTGTATATTGTGAGCAGCTTGTTTGTCCTTGTCACATTTCTGTGGCTTCCGGATGTGACAGACAGTGAAGCAAGGATGCAGGTGAACAACGATGTTGGGTGGAGAAGCTGAAACGGCTGCCATACCAAACCAAAATTACTGGGCCTATTCTATTTCAGTGATTCTGGCCTCCCCAAGACAGTGGGGTTGGTCTATACAATAGTGGGTACAGTCTCTTTCTCAGCGAAAACACTCAGCCTCCCAAATCCTAGAAATTGTGGCAAAAAAAAGAAACGTTGGCAAGCAGCAGAATAGTTTCCTAAAGAGTGCTTCCCTGTGGTCATTACATTAGTCCTAGATCATGGCTTCAGGCCCCATCCAAAGGAAAGGATGAGGAACCAGGAGATTGGAAGTGTAAGGGGGAGAAAAAGGGTTTAGGTGCACGAGAGACATGAATAAGAAACACTTGCTGTAAGAGAGAAGTGAGCATGAAGAGAAATAAGAGTGATAGGAAGAACGAGAGGGAAAGTTGTGAGTATTGGAAAGATCATAAAAGGGGAGGGAGGTGAAGGGAATAGGAGCTAAAGGCTAGAATGAGTGGAAAGAGAAACATATTGAAAGAAAGTGAAAAGATGAGGAAGCAGCAGGATGGCAAAGGGGAAGCATGAGTGACCCTGAGGGGCAGAAGCCCTCTATAAAACGTTTTCTTGAGCGTCCTTTCGAACTGCCTGTAAAAGCTTTGGCGTTTTTTAAAAATGTTTTTGCAAAATGAATGTAAAATGTAACATTTGGTGCTATTTTTTTCCAGACATTTCTTGGGGTTCCACAGAACCCCCATAGAAGAATCATTCAAACACACTCTCTTACTCCAATTCGGGTAACCAATTTAAGTCTTGCCAGTTTTAAAAATTCCCCAGCCGCCATTACAGGTGACGCTGCACTGCATCACAAGTAGGGTGGCTTTTGGGCATGTCAGTGTTGTAAGTGTGATTCTATGATGTCATGTTTTTAGGTCTCGCCTACGCAACGCGCATGCGCTGCGTAGCAAGAGACCTTTAGAAAGTGTTCCGGTTTTGCAGGCAAAAACGTGCACATGTTGCATTGCTTTGAATGGCAACACGTGCACGTTTGGCGATTTCCTTGCGGGAGCGAGAGGTGCCATCTGGTAGCAATTATCGCGCTCGCTCCTGCAAGGGAAACGCTGCTTGCTCTCGGCCGCACTCCTCCCCCCCACCCCTACTTGCGCAAGGCGTGCACCCTTGTTGTTTATTATTTTGAATGCCTTGTTTGATCAGTCATGAATATCGCACTGGTGTGAACTACAAAAATGATCTGTAGGCCATCACCTGAAAATACACCCCTTCTTTCCTTGATATTTACTTTATTTCTAGAACTATTCTGTTTTCTGCTACAGCAAACCTCTTGATTCTCCTGCTTGTTGCTTGGTATTTCATGCATGCTCTTGTGATGATCTCTCAGATTCGTCAAAGATGCCAGGCGATGTGTAAAAGTCAGTGCTCTCCCCTGAGACACTCAGCACCTCCTTCCTGTAGGGATATTAATTCCAGCCATGACTCTAAGTGACGTAATTTCAGCAGCTTTGCTCATCTTTATTTTCAGTTTACCGTACATTGCTGTGCACCACCATTGTCCACTGGACTGCTTTCTAATGCTGTTTTTCCAGGCCCATCTGCGTGCGCTGAGGAAGCCAGTCTTGTCTCCGGGACAAACCCTACACCGTCCGCCATCTTGCGCCCACTGTTATGCTGGTAAAACGTGAGCCCCTATCATTCTTAGCCTGTAGATGGTATTTTGTAAGTTTGTTCAGGGTTGCTTATGACTTGGATGTGAAGGTACTCAAACCCAACAAACCCGTGAGAAAATACTAACGGCGATGCTGAGCTATGCAAATCTCTCTTAGCAAGAACCAATATAACATAATGTTCCCCTAATGTTCACCTGTCTCCCAGCTCTCATCCCTCACTGGGAAGCCAGTTGCTTCATCTCCTGGGCGGCTGTTTTACCCTGACAGATATGTGTCCTTCTTGCATGCTGGCAGATGACACCGCTCTTTAAATGGATCCTCGAGGAATCATTCACACAGTATCCAAAATGTTGCAGAAAACAAGTTTTACTAGGTTCATAAAACAGTACAAATACTTAGGAGTACTAGCTGAACCGGAAATACTCCTGGGTCTCAAAATATTAGTTATACACAACTTCTTATGTGAAAGCAGATTAACGTGAAAAACTGCAGTGGCAACCACCAATTGCTCAAAACTACTGCAAACAGTATCTGTCCTAAATACAGCTTTTTTAAGTTGCTAAAACTTCAATATGCATTCTAATGTATAATGACATCATAGACAGATGATAAAAGCAAATGGAACCGCTAAAATAATCTGACTTTTTAAATGCTTATGGGGGATGGGTGGAGGGCGAGGCGTTTCTTCAACTCCCTTCCAAGGAGCCTGCTTAAAAAAATTACCTTTTCTGAATCCCCTCCCTTAACAAGCCCACAGCATCCTTTTATGATGTCATTAAATGAATAATCCTCGTTTCCGGCATTTTAACTATAAAAGTGTAACAGATTGATATCTCCCAATCTATATTCCAATTTTAAAAAAAAGAAAGTAAGCCTCACAGATGGTGCTCACTGCTGCACAATTTCACATGCCAGGAAAATATTGCACAGGATAATTCAATGGGAAACAGAGCGCTACATGGAAAGAGAATTACTGGATGTGCAAACTGGGTTCAGAAAAACCTGAGCAACAAGAAACATTATTGCAGATAATTGAAAAAAACAAGGAATACCAAAAAGGAATTCAACATGTACTTTACTGACTTCATAAAGGCCTTTGATGTAGTCGACTACTTAAAATTGTGGGGCCTCCCTAGGAAAAGGGGTATCCCAGACCATCCCATTGTTCTCAAGCATAACCTTTATACTGTACAAGAAGCTACAATCAGAACATGGTGAAACAGACTAGTGCAACACTAAGACAGGACTGAGACGAGGCTTTTAAGGTTGAGCATTCAAGACCTCTTGTATATACTGTAGTATATACCTATTATATTCTTAGGCTTTTTAGGTCGAGCATTACTTTAGTATATACTTATTATATACTTATATGTCTTATGTACTGTGTGGGCTCTGGAGATCAACCCTAGGACTTGTCTGCTTCCGCTTCAGGACTTTTTTTTTTGGTTCAACTGCCTCTATTTAACTGTCTTGATAGAAAACTGCAAGCAGAGGTCAGTAAAATACAAGAATTGCTTTCCGCGGAGAGACTTTCTTTTTTGAATTTTTCTGGCAACTACCTCTTATGTAACTTTCTTGAAGGAAAACGACCAGCAGAGGTCAGTAAAATACCAGAATCACTTTAGCATTCTCTAGATTCCAGTCCATAGAAATTGTCTTCGACGAGTACCCGTAGACAACAATATTTTTTTTAATCTTGTATTTTCATTGATATGACCACTGAAGGCCCTAAGTTTATATTAAAAACAGAGCTTTGGACTATACCATTTCTTGCTGAAAAGGCAATATTTCTCTCAATGTGTTCCATACCTGGCGTGTCACGCAGTTTGGTGCTGACTTTCCCTCCATGTAAAAGAACAGTAGAAGTTTCATCACCCAGACTTATGTGCTGCAAAGCTAAATACATATAAGGTCCCAAAGGCGAGACCGATTGCATTGCAAATGCTTGTTTATTTACTTAAGGATTTATAAAGCGCACAGCTACCCAACACAAAGTTTCAGCCCAACCAGTCATTTCCAGCTCGAGTATATATGCAGCTACTGGGAATGATGGCCTCTTGCATCATGATAGTACCCCATGCAAGACTCTGAATGCGTCCCCTTCAGGAATGCTTAGCACGTCAGTGGAATCAATCTCAAGGTCAAGTGTCAGATCTAGTGTTGGTAGACGGCCAAGCCCATCGCCCTCAGCAGTGGTGGAATCCACAATACCTTTCAATCCCAAAACTGGGCAAGGTCCAAGACAACACCAGAAAAACACCACTAGCGGCACTAGGGCGGGCAGGTGCAGAAGTGTCAAACAGCATTGGGTGCCCAGTGATATCCAATGGAGAACAGTCGCGGTAGAAAGAGGCTGCAGGAGGGGACCAGCTTGGTGAAATCAACAAGTGTGTTTAGGTCTTGCAATGGTGGAGGGTGTGGGAACACATTTGGTCCTCTGGACAGGGCATCCTGGTTGAGGGTGTTTGGGGTGTCAGGTTTTCTCCATCCGGTAAACTCGCGGTTGGGGAGGCCTGCCAACAGGGGCTGCAGGAACTTTGGGAAGTTCACAATTAGTCACTCCACAGAGCTTTGGTACCAGGCTGACATATTTGGCCCATTTTGACACTGTCAGAGGGGACGGGGCCACAGATGCAGTGTTGCTTTGCAGTGTCTGGTTTTGGTGGGCCAGAGTCGACTTGGTCTTTCTTTGGCTGTTCTGCAGGATGGAGGGGACAGTTTTGCTGCAAGAGGTCTTGGTTCCTGGGTGAAGTCTGGTAGGTCTCCTGGGCTTTGGGGAGTCACCAGCTGCAGGACAAGTTGCCTTCTTGTGCAATAGGTGAAGTCAGCAGGCAGGCCAGCAGGGTTGGCACAAAGTCAGCTGCTTGGCCTTCTGTTCTTGCCGTGCGACTATTCTCGTCCATCTTCTTTCTTCAGGTCCTTAGGACCTGCTCTTCTAGTGCCAGGGGCTCCCCTAAATACTCAATTTAGAGGTGTTAGGGGAGTGTAGGGTAGTAGCCAATGGGCTACTTACACTTGGGCTCACTACGCCCCCATATGACCACTTCCTGTTGAACGTGGGCATAACCCTGTCCCAGAATTCCCAAGTGTACCATCACAAAGATGGCTACTTCTGAAAAATCATGTCCACCTCAGTTTAGCCCACCTTAGGGGTGGTACTAGCCTGGGGGTGGCACGCCTACCTGACTAGCTAATGTTTCCGCCTGTCCACGTGCCAATGGGACTCAGGACAAGAGGTGGGTTTCCTCTCCTTTGAGGGGGAGCCAGATTCGTATTTCAAGGTCAGTCTATGGGAAGGGCGTTAAACCCTATTCCCGGACAGGCGTTTGTTCTGGGCATCTTGAGAAGAGACTCTCACACTAGGTCAGAACAGTGTCTTGGGTGGCAGGCTGGCAGAAACCAGTCAGGGAGCACACCAGAGGCTGGTAGGTTTTCAGGGGGGGACCGCTAAAGTGCTCTCTGGGTGCGTGTATTGGTAAATCCATCACTGGAATCAGTGTGAGTTTACCAATATGAGATGTTTGATACCAGACATGCTGATCTTCAGTGAAACCATCATGTAGCTGGGGAACTCGTTTTCACCAGTGTCCAACACATGTTTTGAAATGGCTTCCTTGGTCACTTGTACTGGCAGTAACAGGACTGACCAGCACAGGGACATATCTGCTCCTGCAGGTATGCCTTCACATGCAATACTCAGCACCCTGCCTTATGGCTGTCAGGCCTGGTTTAGGGGTCACTTACAAATATTACATGCAGTGTTAGGGGACATGGCACACAGGGATGTGGTACTTAGGGCCTGAGTTACTAAAGAGGATCCCTAAAGGCAGCAGTACAAATTGTGCCAACCTAAGGAACCCCTCACCAAGCACAATGCAAGGCTGCCATTGTAGGCTGCCTGCTTTGGTGCAGACAAAAGTGAAAACACCACATGTCACAGGGGTGCCATTTAATAGGGACTAACAGGGGAGAGGAGTTGGCCTAACGGCTACGGCAGTCAACCTCGAATCTGGGGAGCTGGGTTCGAGTCTCGGCAATGACGCTGAACATCCTGTGATTCTGGGCAAATCACTTAATCTTCCCGTGCCTAACAAAAATGAATGTGTGTCCTAATGTAACATAACTGGTGCTTATGTAAAGCGCTCCGATACCCCGTTTCGGGTCAAGTTCGCGCCATATAAACCTCTGTAAAAAAAAAAAAACAAAAAAAAACATAGAGGGTGCTAAAGGTTTTGTTAATTTGGGGACACAATTGTACAGATTTAGGTAAGAGCTCCGACACTGGGGACCTGGTTAGCAGGAAACCAGTGCACTTCCAGTCGAATTCACATCAGTTACCAGGCAAAAAGTGGCGGTGACCATGTCAAAAAGGGCTAAATTCATACTTTTAGTTTTAGGTTCTTAAACATATGCAGGGCAGGCTCCATTTCAGCTATAGTCTCCATTTTAGTTAGCCTGTCGAGCTTATTTAGTTTTTGCACCAAATCCATCCTAGGTAATAGTGGCTTCCATCTTTGATAATGGAGGTTGCCATTTTTCCTCAAATTATGCAGAAGCATCTACATGTCTGCATTTGACAGAGGTCATCTGTGCCTATCTTTCCAAGAACTGTGAAATTGTGAAGTCATTCAGATATATAGACATCAACAAAATCCCCAGTGCAACATCAGTCCGGGACAGGTGCCTTTTTCAAGGTCATATAACATCAATAGCCAAAATGGTGTAGTGTAAAATAAAGTCCTTTCACCTTATATGTCCATATGGAATCTTTGAGACGCACACCTTGGGGCACATAATCTATGTCAGACATTTCTCAACTTATGTCAGAAATTCTAGTCTCTGATAAGATTCAGTATATAAGGATTGTCACTGGACCACTTAGTTAGCAGATAAACTTCACCCAGGTTGCAGATGCAGATCCAGATGCGCAAAACACCAGATTCCAATTCAACCAAAGAAGCCCCAAGCAAGACTTCCAGAGGCTCCACGAAGCATTCCATTCCGCCTTCACAAACTGGTGCTAGGATTAAGTTCTTTCAGACACAATCTCCTAGCTCTTGGTCTTGTGCTTGAAATAGCGGACAAGCTATTTCAAACAGACAACAAACCCTGTTGTGCAGGTTTAGGAAGGAAAATGCTACTTACCAGTATGCATCTGTTGTTGGCATGTAGACGTATACTTCTGCATAGATCGCCATCTGCTGTTGGGCTTGGATGTTTGCACTTTGTTTTTGTCTTGGAAGAAGTCTTTGTTGTCACGAGGTGGGTGACTCCTCCTTAGGACGATAGTGTGCATAGGCATCGACTCCATCTCCAGATTATTTTTCCATGGAGGGTTATGAAGGAGTTAGTAAGAAATAGAAAAGGATGTCCATGTGTAATTTATCTAAGTAAGATAGTACTGGAACAGATAGAGGTATCCGGGGAGGCGGGTGGGTGTATACGAATCTACAGCTCTACGTGCCAAGAACAGATGCATTTTCCGTTCGAGGCATAGGATCTGTGGATCATATACTTGTGCATAGACTATACAGCAGTTATCCTCTTAGTGGTGGCTACCTGTATCTGTTGCAGTGGTTTGAAAAAGTGTTCTTCATGCAGCCTGGCTCAAATTAGCTTGTGGTTTTGCTTGCACGTCTACACAATAGTGTTTGGTGAACGTGTGTGGGTTGTAGACCAAGTTGCTGCTTTGCAGATGTCATATAAGGGAATGTTCCCTAAGAATGTCATAGATGCCCCTAGTTTACGTGTGGAGTGAGTTCTAGGGGGAATGGTTTATGTGCGTTTGGCTTTAACATAGCATATTTGGATGTATTTAACAATCCACCTTGCAATCCCTGTTTTTGAGATAGGATTGCCTTTATGAGGAGGGGAGAAAGCCACAAAGAGTTGTTTAGTCTTTCTAAAGGATTTTGTTCTTTTAATGTAGTAAAGTATTGCTCTTTTTACGTCTAGCGTGTGAAGAGCTCGTACTGCTACTGCATCTGGTAAAGGGAAAAACACAGGGAGTTCAACAGACTGGTTAAGGTGGAAAGCAGATACGACTTTAGGTAGAAAATTTGGGTTAGTCCTAAGAACCACTTTGTTGTGATGGATTTGCAGAAATGGTTCTTGTATGGTTAATGCCTGGAGTTCACTAACTCTTCTAAGAGAGATGATAGCAACTAGGAAAGCTACTTTCCAGGTGAGGAACTGTAGTTCGCATTTATGCAGAGGTTCAAATGGAGGACCCATGAGTCTGGTAAAGACAATATTTAAGTTCCATACTGGAGAGGGTGGAACTCTGGGTGGAATTATTCTAAGTTCTTCCAAAAATGCTTTGATAGCTGTTACCCTAAACAAAGACAAGTGTGGTCTGTTTTAGAGACAGGCTGCTATTGTAGCGAGATGTAGTCTAATGGATGTATATGCTAGATTACATTGTTGTAGATGCAAAAGGTAACAGATAATGTTTTGAATAAAAGCATCTAGTGGATTGATTTTGTTATCTGTACAGTAAATTAGAAATCTTTTCCGCTTTGCGGCATAGCAAACTCTGGTGGTAGGACTTTTAGCCTCTTTAATGATGTTCATGCAGTCTGGCGGGAGATTGAGGTGGCCAAACTCTAAGATTTCAGGTGCCAGATCGCAAGGTAGAGTTGACTGGGATCTGCATGCCTGATCTCTCCATGGTTCTGAGTGAGAAGCTTGGGTGAGAGGTGTAGCTTTTTATGAGGAACTACCGATAGCTCCAAGAGGGTTGTGAACCATGGCTGTTGGAGCAATCAGGATCATTGTGAGGGAATGCTGTCTGAGCTTCTGAACCACTAGTGGAATGACCGGGAGAGGCGGAAAAGCGTAAGCAAATTTGCCTGACCAGTTCATCCATAGCGCATTGCCTTTGAACAATGGGTGTGGATACCTGGATGCGAAGCTTGGGCATTTTGCATTTTGGTGTGTGGGGAACAGGTCTATTTCTGGGTGGCCCCACATATGAAAGAATGGAAGGAGAACTTGAGGATAAAGTTCCCATTTGTGGATCTGCTGTGTTTGACGATTGAGCAGATCTATAATCTGATTGTGTACAGCTGGGAGGTGTTCTGCAAGGAGATATATTTTGGGGGAATGGCCCATCTCCATATGCTTTGAGCTAGGTGTGAAAGCTGCAGAGTGTGTGTATGTCCCCGTTTTTGTATGTAATACATTGCTGTCATGTTGTCTGTTCGGACCAGGACAGCTTTGCCTACTAGGTGGAGTTGAAAAGATTTTAGTGCTAGGAAGATCTCCAACTATTCCAGGTAATTTATGTGGAATTGTTTTAGCTGAGGGGTCCACATGCCCTGAATGGTATGGTTTTGAAGATGAGCTCCCCAGCTGGTGAGAGATGCGCCTTCTGTTAGCACTATCTGTGGAACCAGGTCGAGGAACGGCCGCCCTTTGGAAAGGTTTTGTATGTTCCACCACCGTCTAGAGCAATGGGTACGGCCGTCCACCAACACCAGATCTGTTATCTGACCTGGAGTCTGGTTTCACTGACGTGCCAAACACTCCTGCAAGTGACGCATTTGGAGTCTTGCATAAGGGACGATGAGAATGCAAGAGGCCATCATCCCGATTAGCTGCATGAACACCCTAGCTGGTAGTGTATGTTGAGGCTGAAAGTCTGCTATTAGAGCTTGCATGGTGCTTATCCTGAATGGGTTGGGGTATGCTAGAGCTTTTGAGGTGTCTATTGTAGCCCCTAGATATTGTATGCTGGACGTGGGACTTGGTGAGGTTCACCGTGAATCCCGAGTCGTGAAGCAGTTGGATTGTTTTGTGTGTGTGTTGCACAGAGCTGCTGTGTGACTTGGCTTTTATGAGCCAGTCGTCCAGATAAGGGAAGACATGAATATGTTGTCTTCGTAAGTGAGCCGCAACTACTGCAAGGCACTTGGTGAAGACTCAGGGTGCTGTAGTCACCCCGAATGGGAGGACTTTGAATTGGTAGTGTTGACCATCTACCACGAACCTGAGATATTTCCTGTGAGCGGGGTGAATGGGAATATGAAAGTAGGCGTTATTTAAATCCAGAGTGGAGAGAAAGTCGTCCTGTTGAAACAGTGGGAGCACCTGTTGGAGAGTGACCATCTGGAAGTGGTCGGACTGAATGTAGAGGTTTAGTGGTCTGAAGTCCTATTGGCCTGAGAGAGCTGTCCTTTTTTGGAATTAGAAAATAGAGGGAGTACACCTCTGTGCCTTGATGGGGCAAGAGGACTTGTTCTAGTGCATGTTTTTGTAATAGAGAGAGAACATCTTGTTTGAGAAGTGTCAGATGTTCCGAGGACTTTGGACGTTGTCTGGGAGGAATATTTGGGGGAGTAGAGGTGAGTTCCAGGCAATAACTATACTGGATAATTTGTCTTACCTACTTGTCTGTTGTGATTGAAATCCAGATAGGTAGGAACTGTGAGCGAAGTCCCCTGACAGGAGTGGGATGATCGGGGGGAAGTGAAGGGAAGTCACTGTTTGGTGGTAGGGGAGTTGCGGGTACTGTTACCGTGACCTCTTCCCTTACCGTTGTTGCCTCTTTAGCCTCCGTGAAAGTATCCTCTGAAGGACGTTTGAGTGGGGCTCTTATAAGAAGAAGAGGGATGTTCTGAGCCAATGGTTTTGGAGCCAGCCCTGTAGAAGGAGCAGCGAAAAGAACCTCTAGGGGAAGGTAATTGCAAGGCCCCCATGGACTTAGCAGTGTCAGTATCTTTTTTTCATCCTTTTTAAAGATGTGTCATCTGTGGGCCCGGAAAGATGCTCTTGATCAAAGGGCTGGTTAAGAATAGCAGATTGCTCTTCCTGTTTGAATCCGGAGATTTGGAGCCAAGCGTGCCTGCGTAGCAAAACGCTAGTGTTAATGGCACGAGATGCAGTATTAGCCGCGTTGAGCGCACATTTAATTGAGGTGTTAGTTATTAATTTCCCCTCCTGTATAAGGTCGTTAGCTTTTTCTTTTATTTGTCAGGAAGGTGTTGCATGAGCTTTTCAAGCTCATCATAATGAGCTCTGTCATACCTGGCCAACAGAGCTTGGGCATTGGCAATCCGCCTATGATTTACAGCCTGTGACGCAATACGTTTTCCAGATGCGTCTATCAGTTTGGATTCGTTATCAGGAGGAGGGGTGTCGCCTGTAATCTGAGTTTGCCCTCTTGCATGCATTTGACACCACAAAGGAATCCAAAGGGACCTGACCTTTAATGTAACCTGAGTCACTGGGAGCTGCTTTATATTTTTTGTCCACCTTGGTGTTGAGAATCCTGGCTCTGACAGGGTCCTTAAAAACTTCTGGCGAATGTTTTAGCATGCCTTTTAACATTGGCAGGGTGTGCGTGGACGTTTGTGAGGGTGCAAAGGTTTCGAGTAAAAAGTCTTCCTCTATGGGATCAGAATGTAATTGTACCCCGTGGTATTGAGCAGCCCTATATATTAGTTGCGCAAAAACGATATTTGCATCTGGTGATGATGGCTTAGATGGATAGAGGTCCGGGTCATTATGTGGGTCGGGATCTGTGTTGTAGTCATCCCAAGGGTCTACGTTGTGTGGGATGGTATGTGCGTCATCATCCCTATCTGGATCTCCATTCCCACCCCTTCGGTATAATCATCCTCATCATCTTGTGGTTGAGGTGAAGAAGTATGTTGTGGGGAGTGTGCTGGAGAAATTAAGAAATCTGGATCAGCTGGAGGAGGAGAAGGAAGTGGAGAAGTGTTAGTGCTCATTTCCTTTCGTTTCATGGGTATTTCATATTCCTCTGAAGTGTCCAGTTTTCTCTTTTTAGGAGGTTTGGCAACAACTTTACCAGTTTCTGGGTCAATATAAAGAGTTTTTTGTTTTAGATCCGAAAAATCTGGTACAGACTGTGTGGGTAGAATGTTCTTTTTCGGTGCCGAACATTTAGGATTGGAATGTTCTTTAGACCGAGTCTATGAGGCTTTCTGCGGGGTCTTGGACACCTTAGGTTTTGGTATAGGAGTTTGTGGCTCCGAGTCTTTTTCGGCTCTGAAGGTTTTTTCGCCACCGAATGTTTGTCCTTGGTGTGTTTCCACGCCGAGGGCTTCAGCGTCGAGGCTGTATTCGGTGCCGATGAAGAAGGGCGTGGCACATCTTTGGTCTTGTACTTCGGTGCTGAAGATGACTTTTCGGCACAGGAATGGGACTAGCTCGAGCCCAAGCCGGAAGGCTTGTCTTTAGGTTTCATAGCTGGGCTGGGCGCCTGAGACATGCGCCGGTGTCGACCTGAGCCGGAGGGCAAAGGTGTTACCGGAGCCTTAGGTTTGGTTTTTGGGAGAAGGGTTTCAGTACTCACGGACCGCTGAGCTGGGGTGACTCGCTCCTCTTCGACGTCGGAGTCGTTGGCCTTGAAGATGGAGATGTCTTCTTCATCACCTTGTTGCTCCAGCTAGATATTGGGATCTGCTCCGAAGATGTCCGGAACGAGCTGCTTCCACAAGACATTTTGTGACGTCGAGCCAGATTACAAACCTCGGGCATGTCCGTGTGTTGGAACTTAGCACCGCACCCGGGGCATTTTTTAAAAGGAGTCCTTTCCATTGACTGCTGGCGTGGTCGGTGCGGATAAGCCCAACGGCCTGCGGTGAAAATCGAGGAGTTTGTTTTAAAGATGCGTGTCGAAAGGGAAACACGATCGAGACAATACCGTTGAGAGGAGAGGGATTGCGCGTCAAAGGAGGGTTCGAAACCGACAGCGACCCGGAGCGCAGCAAATTACATCCGAACCCGATGGCGGAAAAAAACAATCTGGAGACGGAGTCGATGCCCATGCACACTATCGTCCTAAGGAGGAGTCACCTACCTCGTGACTACAAAGACTTCTTCCTAGACAAAAACAAAGTGCAAAAATCCGAGCCCAACACCAGATGGCGATCTATGCACAAGTATAAGCTCTACAGCTCATATGTCTCGAACAGTGGGTTTCTGTTGCAGTAACCCCCCCCCCCCCCACACTTTTTTGCCGGACTACTGATGCCCCTTCACTTGATGTGCCCTGGGTCAATGACAATCAGGTTCTCAGGAATTGTGTTCTTTCCCCAAAACTACCCCAATTGGCATCTCTGAAAAACAGGTCAGCCCCTGGAAAATGGTACCACAGGTACCCAGGGCACTGTGACAAGGGAAGACCTCTAAGGGCTGCAGAACTTATTGTGCCACCCTTAGAGGCCTTGTACCTTTACACACACACACTACCTTTGCAGGCTGCGTGTTTTGGTGCAGAACAAAGTGAAGAGTCGACCTGGCACACATCCCTGTGTGCCATGCCTACAACCCACTGCCCTGGCATAGATCAGTCACCCCTCTAGCTGGGTGCCCTATGCCAGTGGTGAGGGTACAGGTGCATGAGCCCTGTACCCCTACGGTGTCTAAGTCCATTCTTAGACATTGTAAGCGCAGTGCTGCCATTAAGAGTATATGGTGCTAGGAGCTAGTCATTACGAACTCCACAGCACCATAATGGCTACACTGAAAACTGAGAAGTTTGGTATCAAACCTCTCAGCACATTAAACCCACACTGATGCCAGTGTGGGATTTAATGAAAAATGCACACAGAGGGCATCTTAGAGATGCCCCCTGAAAAACGACCAGCCTCTGGTGGGTTCCCAGACTGATACACACCAGCCTGCCACCACGAGACATGTTTCTGGGACCCTAGGGTGGGAGCCTTCGCTCCCTGAGCCCAGAAACAAAGCTTTTCCTGGGCGGAGGTGTTCACACCTCCCCCAGGCCAGGAAGAGCCATCTGTGGCAGGGGAGCTTCAAAAGCCTGGGAGCCTTTGTAATGCGACCCCCAGCCTCTCCTGCTATCAGGAGCAGGCCCCCTTCCCGTCTCCCCTCCTTTTCAGCAGGAAGACAGGCGGGGAAACCTAGCCAGCCCAGAAGGTGTGCCCACCTCTGCCAACTCCACCCCTCAGGTGGGGAGGCGAGGTGAAGCCCACTCTTCAGAGCCCGCCATCTTGCAGATGGCAGGCACTCCAAAATCAGGATTAGTGATTATGTTCACTTCCCCACGTGGGGGGAGCACAACAAGGGTTGTGCTCACCCCAAAGAAGAACAAGCATTTGCAATGCAACAGGTCTCGCATTTACGTGAGTTTGAGCTGTTGGCATTGTAAATGACAATGCCTTTTATTTATGTTTTGGTTTTGGAACATAAATAAAACACATTGTCATTTATAATGCCAATAGCTTAAACTCGAGTAAATGCGAGACCTATTGCATTGCAAATGCTTGTTCCACTTCAGCCTACAGTAACACCCGTCCTGGCAGACACAACAAAGCCATTCCGAGCCCTCTTCTGGGAACAGGTCACAGTGTCCATAAACGCTCTTAGATAGAAGAGGGGGGGGCACCGAGTGCAGGGAAGAGGGCACGCCTTGACGCCGGTGTTGGATCGTAAAAAATAAATAAATATATAATTAATTACGAGCGTGGAAACGTGTTCAGGCAATAAATTAACAAGAATCATTTAACAGTCTTGAACACTGGGGGGTTGCACATGCTTGGCTAGAAGGGGGAAGTAGCTGGGGGGCGGAGCCCCTATAACTGCAGAGATGGGCGTGGGATCGGCAGTCACAATGCTGCCGAGGTCGGATCTAGGCTTCCCACGAGGCTGGAGGGGGGCGGGGGGGGGAGGGGGAGCACTGGGGGAGGGGCGACTCGAGGGAGACTTACACTACAGCTCCTAGGGGGACGGGCCCCGGGAACACTTTGTGTAGGGTCCCAAACAGCTGGTTACTTCACTCGCCTCCTAGGGCTAAGATAGCGACCTAGAAAGTAAACACACAATATTTGGGACCATGCACCACAATATCTACAGGTAGAGGTGAAGCATATGACTCTGATGTTGTAATCTGAGAGTGATGATGAAGAGGACACTTCATCATCAATTAAATAATTAATGCACTACACTTAATTAAAAAAAAAACTAACTGATGCTGCGTTGTATCTCAGCTGCAGGCGTCATGTGAGGCGATGAGCCAGAGCGGATCACTCAGGGAACTCACTCGAGTAAAAGTGAAGCCGCCAGGTTCACGCGCCTACTGCAGAGATATGTCATAACGGCTGCAGTCGGGGGCATCTGACATACTTCTACCACAACTTGACAGTTCCATGGATGGTTGCGTCTTCCGGATAAAAGTATCATGTTATGTGATGCTATAGCCCCGGAGATAGGAGGGAGTGGAATAAATACGTCGCAGTAATATCACATCAGTTCCTTGAGAAGCCCACGGAGCTATACAATAGCGCAGTAAGTTAAAGTACCCGCTGCAGGGATCTGTATAACCCTGCAGGCCACATAGTTCAAGACATCTCAGAATCTATGATGCTTCCGGGATCAAGAAATGCTGCAATATAACGCCTACTATGTAACCGGCAACGGGCAGTTCAGCCATACAACCAACTTTTACATTTACCAGGCTTATATTTCTTAAGCAAGAAAGGCAGCTTTAAGCACTTCTTCCGTCTTGTGCTTGTTTAATATTACCACTAGAGGGCAGCATTAGCCCAGATTTTATTAGGTGACCTGTCACACGCTAGTCATCCTCCCGAGGCACAACCGGTTTCTGTGGGAATAAAATATTAGTTACATTATGTTTACCATAGTGTAGAAAATAAACAGTGTGCTAAATATAGAGTTACAGAATACCAAGAGTGCAAAATAGGGATCTTTCACTTTTTACCCAGCTATAATTTTTTGTTGTTATACATGGCCCCCGACATTGTCGGCTTCTAATTTCAACTGCAATGCAGTGGCAGAGAAATAATGGGGAGCCACTCTTAACATGGTCTCTTCTTCCTTCCTCAAATGTAAACAAGCAGGAAGGGGGTGGCAAATGGTGTTCACGGGCGCTTTGATGTCCTCAGTGGCCGCGCGGCTCACTGAAAACATCAAAGCGCCCGCGAAATGTAAGTGATCGCAATCGCGATCACACTTCAAAGCGCGGCCGTGTGGCAGGCGAAAGTGAAAGTAGTTTTGGAAGTGCAAACAGTGGCTTTTCAGGCCGCCAAATGGTGCGCGCGCCCGGGGCACATGCACTGTACTTGGAGGCCTGAAATGCCACTGTTTGCACTTCCAAAACTCGCTTACTATAAGTCTCGCCAGAGCAGCGCTAAAGCACTGTCTCAGGCGAGACCTAAAAAGGACTAACTAAGACGCCCAGCAGAGGAGACTGCAGAGAACTGACTTGGCTCCAGCCCTACCGGCCTGTCTGCAGTTTTCTGAGACCCTGCCCAAAAATCGTCTTGTCCTGCAGCCAGCAACCTCCAGAACCCCTGGGAGGACTGACTGCCTTCAACAAAGACCGGATCTCCTGAGAAAAGCAGCTCTGTTCAGAAGAAACAAAAGAAAGACTCCGAGCCTTCTTAGGAAAAAGAAACCAGACGCCTCGAACCACCACTGCACCAGTCGCCTACGGCCCGAGTTTGAGTGGCCCACCGGTCCCAGCGAGGTCCCCCAGCGCTCCAGAGTCCGAGTCCACCGTGGGTTGACCACTCCAGGACTCCCCAAAGTCACCTACAGCCTCTGCACCGAGCCCCCCCCCCCCCCAACCACCAGTGGCCCAGTTTGGTGAAATCAGACCTCAAAAGACACCCCTGCATCCACCTGCCCTGCGCCCTGGAGAAAAGATCCTGAGGTGCACCTAGGTCCCCATCCCTCCAACTTACCTGCCCAGCTGGTGGTCCCTCCCGGAAGTCTTCCTGGACCGAGCCTGCAGCTGAAAATCAAGACCGGAAATCCTCATTGAAAACAGGGCACCCGACACCAAAACAGCACCCTGCACCCATCCGCCTCTGAATGTAGAGGTTTAGTGGTCTGAAGTCCTATTGGCCTGAGAGAGCTGTCCTTTTTTGGAATTAGAAAATAGAGGGAGTACACCTCTGTGCCTTGATGGGGCAAGAGGACTTGTTCTAGTGCATGTTTTTGTAATAGAGAGAGAACATCTTGTTTGAGAAGTGTCAGATGTTCCGAGGACTTTGGACGTTGTCTGGGAGGAATATTTGGGGGAGTAGAGGTGAGTTCCAGGCAATAACTATACTGGATAATTTGTCTTACCTACTTGTCTGTTGTGATTGAAATCCAGACAGGTAGGAACTGTGAGCGAAGTCCCCTGACAGGAGTGGGATGATCGGGGGGAAGTGAAGGGAAGTCACTGTTTGGTGGTAGGGGAGTTGCGGGTACTGTTACCGTGACCTCTTCCCTTACCGCTGTTGCCTCTATAGCCTCCGTGAAAGTATCCTCTGAAGGACGTTTGAGTGGGGCTCTTATAAGAAGAAGAGGGATGTTCTGAGCCAATGGTTTTGGAGCCAGCCCTGTAGAAGGAGCAGCGAAAAGAACCTCTAGGGGAAGGTAATTGCAAGGCCCCCATGGACTTAGCAGTGTCAGTATCTTTTTTTCATCCTTTTTAAAGATGTGTCATCTGTGGGCCCGGAAAGATGCTCTTGATCAAAGGGCTGGTTAAGAATAGCAGATTGCTCTTCCTGTTTGAATCCGGAGATTTGGAGCCAAGCGTGCCTGCGTAGCAAAACGCTAGTGTTAATGGCACGAGATGCAGTATTAGCCGCGTTGAGCGCACATTTAATTGAGGTGTTAGTTATTAATTTCCCCTCCTGTATAAGGTCGTTAGCTTTTTCTTTTATTTGTCAGGAAGGTGTTGCATGAGCTTTTCAAGCTCATCATAATGAGCTCTGTCATACCTGGCCAACAGAGCTTGGGCATTGGCAATCCGCCTATGATTTACAGCCTGTGACGCAATACGTTTTCCAGATGCGTCTATCAGTTTGGATTCGTTATCAGGAGGAGGGGTGTCGCCTGTAATCTGAGTTTGCCCTCTTGCATGCATTTGACACCACAAAGGAATCCAAAGGGACCTGACCTTTAATGTAACCTGAGTCACTGGGAGCTGCTTTATATTTTTTGTCCACCTTGGTGTTGAGAATCCTGGCTCTGACAGGGTCCTTAAAAACTTCTGGCGAATGTTTTAGCATGCCTTTTAACATTGGCAGGGTGTGCGTGGACGTTTGTGAGGGTGCAAAGGTTTCGAGTAAAAAGTCTTCCTCTATGGGATCAGAATGTAATTGTACCCCGTGGTATTGAGCAGCCCTATATATTAGTTGCGCAAAAACGATATTTGCATCTGGTGATGATGGCTTAGATGGATAGAGGTCCGGGTCATTATGTGGGTCGGGATCTGTGTTGTAGTCATCCCAAGGGTCTACGTTGTGTGGGATGGTATGTGCGTCATCATCCCTATCTGGATCTCCATTCCCACCCCTTCGGTATAATCATCCTCATCATCTTGTGGTTGAGGTGAAGAAGTATGTTGTGGGGAGTGTGCTGGAGAAATTAAGAAATCTGGATCAGCTGGAGGAGGAGAAGGAAGTGGAGAAGTGTTAGTGCTCATTTCCTTTCGTTTCATGGGTATTTCATATTCCTCTGAAGTGTCCAGTTTTCTCTTTTTAGGAGGTTTGGCAACAACTTTACCAGTTTCTGGGTCAATATAAAGAGTTTTTTGTTTTAGATCCGAAAAATCTGGTACAGACTGTGTGGGTAGAATGTTCTTTTTCGGTGCCGAACATTTAGGATTGGAATGTTCTTTAGACCGAGTCTATGAGGCTTTCTGCGGGGTCTTGGACACCTTAGGTTTTGGTATAGGAGTTTGTGGCTCCGAGTCTTTTTCGGCTCTGAAGGTTTTTTCGCCACCGAATGTTTGTCCTTGGTGTGTTTCCACGCCGAGGGCTTCGGCGTCGAGGCTGTATTCGGTGCCGATGAAGAAGGGCGTGGCACATCTTTGGTCTTGTACTTCGGTGCTGAAGATGACTTTTCGGCACAGGAATGGGACTAGCTCGAGCCCAAGCCGGAAGGCTTGTCTTTAGGTTTCATAGCTGGGCTGGGCGCCTGAGACATGCGCCGGTGTCGACCTGAGCCGGAGGGCAAAGGTGTTACCGGAGCCTTAGGTTTGGTTTTTGGGAGAAGGGTTTCAGTACTCACGGACCGCTGAGCTGGGGTGACTCGCTCCTCTTCGACGTCGGAGTCGTTGGCCTTGAAGATGGAGATGTCTTCTTCATCACCTTGTTGCTCCAGCTAGATATTGGGATCTGCTCCGAAGATGTCCGGAACGAGCTGCTTCCACAAGACATTTTGTGACGTCGAGCCAGATTACAAACCTCGGGCATGTCCGTGTGTTGGAACTTAGCACCGCACCCGGGGCATTTTTTAAAAGGAGTCCTTTCCATTGACTGCTGGCGTGGTCGGTGCGGATAAGCCCAACGGCCTGCGGTGAAAATCGAGGAGTTTGTTTTAAAGATGCGTGTCGAAAGGGAAACACGATCGAGACAATACCGTTGAGAGGAGAGGGATTGCGCGTCAAAGGAGGGTTCGAAACCGACAGCGACCCGGAGCGCAGCAAATTACATCCGAACCCGATGGCGGAAAAAAACAATCTGGAGACGGAGTCGATGCCCATGCACACTATCGTCCTAAGGAGGAGTCACCTACCTCGTGACTACAAAGACTTCTTCCAAGACAAAAACAAAGTGCAAAAATCCGAGCCCAACACCAGATGGCGATCTATGCACAAGTATAAGCTCTACAGCTCATATGCCTCGAACAGTGGGTTTCTGTTGCAGTAACCCCCCCCCCCCCCCCCCCCCACACTTTTTTGCCGGACTACTGATGCCCCTTCACTTGATGTGCCCTGGGTCAATGACAATCAGGTTCTCAGGAATTGTGTTCTTTCCCCAAAACTACCCCAATTGGCAGCTCTGAAAAACAGGTCAGCCCCTGGAAAATGGTACCACAGGTACCCAGGGCACTGTGACAAGGGAAGACCTCTAAGGGCTGCAGAACTTATTGTGCCACCCTTAGAGGCCTTGTACCTTTACACACACACACTACCTTTGCAGGCTGCGTGTTTTGGTGCAGAACAAAGTGAAGAGTCGACCTGGCACACATCCCTGTGTGCCATGCCTACAACCCACTGCCCTGGCATAGATCAGTCACCCCTCTAGCTGGGTGCCCTATGCCAGTGGTGAGGGTACAGGTGCATGAGCCCTGTACCCCTACGGTGTCTAAGTCCATTCTTAGACATTGTAAGCGCAGTGCTGCCATTAAGAGTATATGGTGCTAGGAGCTAGTCATTACGAACTCCACAGCACCATAATGGCTACACTGAAAACTGAGAAGTTTGGTATCAAACCTCTCAGCACATTAAACCCACACTGATGCCAGTGTGGGATTTAATGAAAAATGCACACAGAGGGCATCTTAGAGATGCCCCCTGAAAAACGACCAGCCTCTGGTGGGTTCCCAGACTGATACACACCAGCCTGCCACCACGAGACATGTTTCTGGGACCCTAGGGTGGGAGCCTTCGCTCCCTGAGCCCAGAAACAAAGCTTTTCCTGGGCGGAGGTGTTCACACCTCCCCCAGGCCAGGAAGAGCCATCTGTGGCAGGGGAGCTTCAAAAGCCTGGGAGCCTTTGTAATGCGACCCCCAGCCTCTCCTGCTATCAGGAGCAGGCCCCCTTCCCGTCTCCCCTCCTTTTCAGCAGGAAGACAGGCGGGGAAACCTAGCCAGCCCAGAAGGTGTGCCCACCTCTGCCAACTCCACCCCTCAGGTGGGGAGGCGAGGTGAAGCCCACTCTTCAGAGCCCGCCATCTTGCAGATGGCAGGCACTCCAAAATCAGGATTAGTGATTATGTTCACTTCCCCACGTGGGGGGAGCACAACAAGGGTTGTGCTCACCCCAAAGAAGAACAAGCATTTGCAATGCAACAGGTCTCGCATTTACGTGAGTTTGAGCTGTTGGCATTGTAAATGACAATGCCTTTTATTTATGTTTTGGTTTTGGAACATAAATAAAACACATTGTCATTTATAATGCCAATAGCTTAAACTCGAGTAAATGCGAGACCTATTGCATTGCAAATGCTTGTTCCACTTCAGCCTACAGTAACACCCGTCCTGGCAGACACAACAAAGCCATTCCGAGCCCTCTTCTGGGAACAGGTCGCAGTGTCCATAAACGCTCTTAGATAGAAGAGGGGGGGGCACCGAGTGCAGGGAAGAGGGCACGCCTTGACGCCGGTGTTGGATCGTAAAAAATAAATAAATATATAATTAATTACGAGCGTGGAAACGTGTTCAGGCAATAAATTAACAAGAATCATTTAACAGTCTTGAACACTGGGGGGTTGCACATGCTTGGCTAGAAGGGGGAAGTAGCTGGGGGGCGGAGCCCCTATAACTGCAGAGATGGGCGTGGGATCGGCAGTCACAATGCTGCCGAGGTCGGATCTAGGCTTCCCACGAGGCTGGAGGGGGGCGGGGGGGGGGGGGAGCACTGGGGGAGGGGCGACTCGAGGGAGACTTACACTACAGCTCCTAGGGGGACGGGCCCCGGGAACACTTTGTGTAGGGTCCCAAACAGCTGGTTACTTCACTCGCCTCCTAGGGCTAAGATAGCGACCTAGAAAGTAAACACACAATATTTGGGACCATGCACCACAATATCTACAGGTAGAGGTGAAGCATATGACTCTGATATTGTAATCTGAGAGTGATGATGAAGAGGACACTTCATCATTAATTAAATAATTAATGCACTACACTTAATTAAAAAAAAAACTAACTGATGCTGCGTTGTATCTCAGCTGCAGGCGTCATGTGAGGCGATGAGCCAGAGCGGATCACTCAGAGAACTCACTCGAGTAAAAGTGAAGCCGCCGGGTTCACGCGCCTACTGCAGAGATATGTCATAACGGCTGCAGTCGGGGGCATCTGACATACTTCTACCACAACTTGACAGTTCCATGGATGGTTGTGTCTTCCGGATAAAAGTATCATGTTATGTGATGCTATAGCCCCGGAGATAGGAGGGAGTGGAATAAATACGTCGCAGTAATATCACATCAGTTCCTTGAGAAGCCCACGGAGCTATACAATAGCGCAGTAAGTTAAAGTACCCGCTGCAGGGATCTGTATAACCCTGCAGGCCACATAGTTCAAGACATCTCAGAATCTATGATGCTTCCGGGATCAAGAAATGCTGCAATATAACGCCTACTATGTAACCGGCAACGGGCAGTTCAGCCATACAACCAACTTTTACATTTACCAGGCTTATATTTCTTAAGCAAGAAAGGCAGCTTTAAGCACTTCTTCCGTCTTGTGCTTGTTTAATATTACCACTAGAGGGCAGCATTAGCCCAGATTTTATTAGGTGACCTGTCACACGCTAGTCATCCTCCCGAGGCACAACCGGTTTCTGTGGGAATAAAATATTAGTTACATTATGTTTACCATAGTGTAGAAAATAAACAGTGTGCTAAATATAGAGTTACAGAATACCAAGAGTGCAAAATAGGGATCTTTCACTTTTTACCCAGCTATAATTTTTTGTTGTTATACATGGCCCCCGACATTGTCGGCTTCTAATTTCAACTGCAATGCAGTGGCAGAGAAATAATGGGGAGCCACTCTTAACATGGTCTCTTCTTCCTTCCTCAAATGTAAACAAGCAGGAAGGGGGTGGCAAATGGTGTTCACGGGCGCTTTGATGTCCTCAGTGGCCGCGCGGCTCACTGAAAACATCAAAGCGCCCGCGAAATGTAAGTGATCGCAATCGCGATCACACTTCAAAGCGCGGCCGTGTGGCAGGCGAAAGTGAAAGTAGTTTTGGAAGTGCAAACAGTGGCTTTTCAGGCCGCCAAATGGTGCGCGCGCCCGGGGCACATGCACTGTACTTGGAGGCCTGAAATGCCACTGTTTGCACTTCCAAAACTCGCTTACTATAAGTCTCGCCAGAGCAGCGCTAAAGCACTGTCTCAGGCGAGACCTAAAAAGGACTAACTAAGACGCCCAGCAGAGGAGACTGCAGAGAACTGACTTGGCTCCAGCCCTACCGGCCTGTCTGCAGTTTTCTGAGACCCTGCCCAAAAATCGTCTTGTCCTGCAGCCAGCAACCTCCAGAACCCCTGGGAGGACTGACTGCCTTCAACAAAGACCGGATCTCCTGAGAAAAGCAGCTCTGTTCAGAAGAAACAAAAGAAAGACTCCGAGCCTTCTTAGGAAAAAGAAACCAGACGCCTCGAACCACCACTGCACCAGTCGCCTACGGCCCGAGTTTGAGTGGCCCACCGGTCCCAGCGAGGTCCCCCAGCGCTCCAGAGTCCGAGTCCACCGTGGGTTGACCGCTCCAGGACTCCCCAAAGTCACCTACAGCCTCTGCACCGAGCCCCCCCCCCCCCCAACCACCAGTGGCCCAGTTTGGTGAAATCAGACCTCAAAAGACACCCCTGCATCCACCTGCCCTGCGCCCTGGAGAAAAGATCCTGAGGTGCACCTAGGTCCCCATCCCTCCAACTTACCTGCCCAGCTGGTGGTCCCTCCCGGAAGTCTTCCTGGACCGAGCCTGCAGCTGAAAATCAAAACCGGAAATCCTCATTGAAAACAGGGCACCCGACACCAAAACAGCACCCTGCACCCATCCGCCTCTGCGCCGTTGAGGGTGCAGTTTGTGTGCTAAATTGGATCCCTTTTTGCCCTGAGCCTAACACCCGGAGCTTGGCTCCCATAACCTTGTGGCCTGCTCGTCAGCAGCCACCAACCGGGGGCCCTCTATCCCCCCATTGGATAACATTGGGCCTCAGCTCTCTACACCCAGCCGCCCTAGTGCTGCGAAGGGTGTAACGAGAGTGCATCCCTGACCCTGGGGGATCCCTGAGTCTACCCCCAGGACCTCAACTCCTGCTACCGAATACTTACTATAAAAATAATAACACTATTTTCCTACATAGGATAACATTGACTGTTTTTCTTGGAAAAGTTTTTAAGTGTGGGGTTTGAAAACCTAAAGAAATTCTTTCAAATTGTACTATTTAACAAAAACGATTTTACTTACCTGTTTGCAGGCAATGTCCCAGAGTAGTATCCAGGTATACTACTCTGTGTAAGAAAAGTAATCTCAAAAGTAATTTACCTATAATCTTACTGAAAATCCTATACAAAGTATATGTACTGTATTTACAAATCATTGCATTTCTCATAAACAGTACTGTAAGTCAAAACAAAGTGCATTTACAAATACAATCTAAACTGTTACAATCTGTATATTTACTGCAAAGTACTCATCACTTACCTGTGCCAGGCTTGCTTGGTTCTAGGAAATAAGAATATTTTCATACAAAAACAATTGGTCTGAAGTTCAGTCTTTGAGTGTGTGAATTCATTTGCTGACTGAGTGTGTACAACAAATGCTTAACACTGTCCTTTGATACTGCCTTAATGCTCGACCACACTACCACAAATGGAGAGTGAGGTGCTATCTAACATTACCTTTGCCTACCTTTGGGGTTCCACTGGACTCTGTGCACCCTATATCTCACTTTGGTATAGTATATACAGAGCCAGCTTCCTACAGCAGGTATGCGCACCACCTAGGAAACTCACGCTTATTATTTATTTCTCTGCTAAAACTAGCATAGCGCTTAGAGATAGCACAGTGGCTATAAATTGTGATGTTATGATTTTTCCCTGTTTTTATTGTTATTGAAAAGTTAGCTACTTTTTATTATCTTCTGTGATGTTACCAATATTATGTGCACTAGATCCCGAATTTTAAAATAAATATTTTTAAATAAACGTGTTGAAATACATATTCTGTTTCTAGTGATGATGAGTATGCAAATCATTAATGAACAACTGTTTGGGGGGAGTGCTGTGAGCAACCCAAAAGCAGTGACACTACCTCCTTTATATATTGGGTGGGCTTCTGCTGGCCACAATAACCTGTGGTTCACATTCAGAACTGGTGCACTGGACTGAATTAACTTGTGCCGGTCGTGGGTGTGAAAACAAACCTTGTAGAACTGAGCAAGAGAATCCGTTTACCAAACACTTTGTAAGGAATAGATTGTAAATCTTGTGCTGATCCTGCTGCGTAAACTTGTGGTGGTATTTGGGGCGGAATTTAAAGGGGCCATTCTCTTCCTTGACCCAATCGTAGAAAAAAGAATCTGAAGATAGTGACCACACGCAGGAACCTCTGAGGTGAACGTCTGACGCCACAGAGACAACAGACTTACCACCAAATAGTGGTCGATGAAGACACTCCCCCCCACCCCCCCCCAAAAAAAACAAAATCCAGAAAAGGATTAATGCTGCAAAACTTGATTCCTATGGCACCGTGAGCATGAGACTAATTAAAGAATTTCACTCATCACTTTTTTGTTTTCCTAAACAAAATACAGCCATCAAACGCCATATATTGTAACTGGGCCTGGACATCACACAAGATGCTTATGATACAAATCTAAGAGAATCAGCAGAGCACAACTGCTAAGCTCATGGACCTTGAAAATAAGTCCACTGTATTCAATGGAGTTTGCATGCAGTGTTTTGATGAATCCATGCTATCTTGATGCAAACCAGCAAATAATTTTCTTGTGTGCCTGGGGGTAATTCTAAGGTGAGGAATCCATAACTAATTGTCTCTTTCAGATAAACACTGTTTTTGAAGTTGTTCGGGAGAAACAAAAATATTTCGTATTCATTAACAGTATGCATCTGCTAGTTTCAATTCTTGTGCATATTGGTCAAGTGTGTTAAAAGTAATGGGAGTGTGTGTTACTTTGTTTGTGTGACTACAGAAACTCCCATGTTAACTCCTGGTCTCTGATGCAGCAAAAACCACTAGACAGATGTACACCAAACTTGGCATGAAGATAAACTTTGACTCAGGAGAAATCCTTTTGAGGTTCGATTTAAGTTTGTTCAGTGGTTTATGAGTAACTAAAAAATATCAACCTACAGCAGTATACATCTGCCCTTGTTTACTGTACACATCTAAATCATTTTACTTGTTTCTACTTTCTTTTGGGTATGTCCACTAAACTAAGGCTTTGAACACAGTCTCTACAAATACCTGCTTGGATCCTCTTCTGGCTGTGAAGAAAGCATCACAACTTTTCCATCGACATTTCAGCGTCTGGAAGTTAGTGTTGGTGTGATCCGTCAAGAGATGCTGTTTCAAGTGATCCACAACTCCAAATATCAGCGAGCAACCATGCCACTATAGAAAGCAAAGGTGTGAAAAATCAAATGAGCAATGGTATTATACATAAGAATGTACTAGAGTAGCTCTTCTGCTGTGTCTGGCTCATACTCGTCAAGACTAATAGACTCCACAAGGGGCACAGCCAGTCACACTCACAGACTACACTAATCCACATACGTACATTCAAGCTCTGAACATTTAAGACACAGTATGGAAAACAAAAGGATCCGAGTTAATGGAAACTGGAAGACCTTTTAGATAGGGAAAGTGAGTAAGCCGCTCCATCTGACTGCTACAGAAAACAAGTATTGGCATAGCCAATGGGTCTCGCCTTTGGGACCTTATTCGTTTTTAGCCATGCAGCACATTATCCTGGGTGCTGTGCCACCAGGGATTGAGGAGCTATACAATTACTAAACACTGGGTCATGCAGTCTGATTCAAGAATAAATACTTGCCTCAGGAAACATTTATGGGAGCGGCAGGTCTGAGAGACAGAGGTGGGTGAAAAAGGTGGGACAGTGAGATGGATGAGTTTGGAGGGACCAAAAGGGGAGAGTAAAATGGTCTCAGTGGTGTAATGGAGACGCCTACAACACCCACACAGGGCGGGGCCAGGGAGTGGACAACCTTCTGTCCCTGAAAGAGTTTAACCGAGGGCCTAATAAATCTCCAAGATTCATGAGTCCCGGGGGCCCTCGCCACTCATCAGGTAACCCATCATTTTGCATGACACTACTGCAGAGGGGTATGGGAGAGGTGGGACAGAATGCTGGGGGAGGGAAGTGGGAGTAGTCAATAATGGAGGTGAGCGAGCTAGAAAAAAGAGAGAGAGAAACGAGAGGAGAGAGAAAGGAGATGTGTGGGAGGGAGAAGGGTGGGAGAGATCTCTGGGGTTGTTAGGGGTTGAGTTCCACTAAAGGCTGGTAAGAGGGGTGTACCACATGAGACTGGGGAGTGTGAAATAAGAGCAGTTACTTTGAGAAAAACGCCGGAGGGTGGTCTGTGGAGAATTTGGGGATTATTGATAGAATGGCGGCGCCCCCAGATGTTCTTGTTCTGCTTACAGTATTGTGGACGCGTAAAAAGTCGGAAATACGTTAATTGCTCACGGCAGCTGCGGCGGTGTTTTTGGCATATGCTGCGGGAATGTGTGGGGCGTTGTTTCTTGGGAGAATATAATGTACATGTGTCAGAAGCGGGAGCAGAGGGTGTGTGAAGATGGAGAGACAGAAGGGCGTGGGCAGAGAGAGCAGCCGTAAGAGCCAGAGTGGTGGGGTGAGGGTGGATAGTAAGGAGCAGCTGAGAGGAGGAAAAGGAAAGGGGCGAGAGAGGCACTGCCAGTGAAACCAGGAGAGAAAGCTAGAGATTGGGGAAAGGGAACTGGCACAAAACATCACCAGAAGGTGTAGAAAAGTGAGAAAAGGGAGCGAGCTCTGGGAAATAAACCAGAAAAGGGGGAGAGTTGTACCGAGAGTGGAAACAAGGTAAATGGAGGTGAGAGAAGGGTAGGGAGAGACGTTTGTTTACTTAGGAACATGAGCCAAGATCAAGATAAGGAAGGTATATAGCTGTCACCCGGCAGCGCTGCTGCTCACTCCCGAGCTCCCTAGGCCAGGGGAGTTAACGTTTAGAGAGAAGGCGGGACATGCACCCGCCTTTGGCCAATTGCGGGCTTTCAATTTTAGAAAGCCACACGCAAAGGTCAATAGAATTTGACAAGCAGACGCACAAGCTTTCCGCAAGCTTTCTGAATGTCTGCAGTGATTACAAGAGACCCTCTCCAAGAGCAACGCATGCACGCAGCGCTAGGAGAGACCTAAAAAGAACTATCCCTTCATGATACTGAAACTACAGACAGTCTCACAAAGCCAGGTTACAGAGGGCAGTAGCCACTCTCTAACAGGGGAGTGAAATGTAAGTGCACCCTCAATCTCCAAGCATAGCTTTGGCATCTTCAGTCGTTAGAGAAAACCCTGAGGGCGCTTGCAAAGGATCTATAGACATCTACTTTAAGACACATCAACTATAGGTCCTTATAAAGGCAGTCTACTAATCGTATTGCATTAGCAGGCAGCAGAGATGAGAGGCATAACTAAGGAAGCCATCATGGCAGACGAGATCTAAGCGAGCTCTGCCGATCGTCCCGCTCAATCTTCCTTTCTCCTACCGGGGACCCATTCCAAACACTAAGAATTGGGCTCCCATGACCCCCTTATATCAGCTGTACACCCCGATTCTGTTGACCTGGTGGCAGTTTGCAGTGTGGAGCCAAGATCAACAATTAGGGCCTAGGCCCACAATTCTGGTGATATGATCGCAAAGAAAGGACCCTTACGCCAGGGGCAGGCCGAGGACACAAGTGGTAGCAGGCACCTACACCTGCCGGGTCCGAGCAGCCATGCTGAAACTGGTGCTCACAGAGGGTTGGTAGAACGACATGGAGAGGAGCATGGCTGCGATGAAACAGGGCAGTCGGGAGGAGCCACTGCCCCAGCCCTGGGCCGGGACACCTTCATATCACAGGCGTGAGCAGCCGCTGCGCCTCGATGCTGTGCTGCGGGTGGCGATGAATTGTGGCATGTGGGTGCAGTGCTGACAGCCTAACGCTGGTAGTGTACTGCTGCACCGAAGGAGCCACTAGGGGATAAACTGCTCCGCTCTACCCTGAGGCCCTACATCTCAGGGCGGGGCCAACACAGTAAATCGGAGTTCCTGAACGGCTGCCATTATGAACTACTGCTTCAGACACCCAAGTGGCGCTTTACTCGCGCGGTGAGTACTGGTGCGGTAAAGCACAGCTAAGACGATGTGCTGAGTGTGTACAGTTAATAACACACAGACACACATTGCAGTGCACTCTGACCCCTTTAGTGCTTTCCCTAAAACTGTGGTCTCCCTCACATGCACCATCTAAACAAAGAATAGACTGCTGTGTGCTGCATTTGCTGTTGGCGCAGACCTGTTGACACCCTGAGTGCCTGCCAACACACACATTGAGGCTCAAGAGACTCAGTGATATTAATGGCACTTACTATATCCCACAGACCACACACTCTTCTGTACAGCAACGGAGGATCTACTGCACTGCAATACTTGAAACCCCTGATAACATCAAGGACCCAACACAACGCAGCTTTCCTCTCCACTCACAGTGCAGCGCAACAGCGATATCAGCGCACAGTACTACTGGCGGTGACGACGCGCAGCCAGACCTGAGAAGTGCTTCACTGCTCACCAACCGATCACTGTTCCTACGCCCCTGCCCAGTGAGCTTGACCCCCGGGGGCTGCTTGTGCTGTTATACTCCCCCGTGCTGGGTACTGGCAAGTGGGCCCCTGCAACCGGTCAGGGTATCCCGTGAGTTTGGGACATAGTGGCATGGTCCGACAATGTACAGCTACCCAGGGCACGCCTGCTCGGCCCTCAACCAGCCAAGATCGGCCACAAGACGACATGGACACCACTGGGGCTGCTCCTTCCCCAACTTTCCTTTAGAGATAAATTGGATTCGGCCCTAATGGCTGTAGAAAAACGTGGCACTGCACTTGAATTCACAAAGACCTCCCTCAAGACCAGGATAGACGGAGTTAAGGAAGACCTAACGCTTCTCCACGCTGACCACCGCAAACTTGTGGAAAAAGTCCACAATTCTGAACAATCTATTGCGTTAATGCAATCGAAAACCCACGACATGGCTAACTCACTACGCTTGCTGACAGACTGTGTGGAGATTCTGGAAAGTAAAGTAGAAGACGCTGAAGGTCGATCACACCGTAATAATGTGCATGTGGTGGGTCTGCCGTAAGGAATAGAAGGATCAAATGCAGTTACATATGTCCAACAGTAGATTCGGCAGCTTCTACCTCAAGATACTCCCTCGCAATACTTCATAGTAGAGCGGGCGCACCGAGTTCCTGCCCGTCGCCCCTTTCCGAGGTGCCAATCCCAGACCAGTTTTGCTCCACTTGCTGCATTATAGAAACAGAGATGCTATTTCTAAGGAGACGCAGATGCTACATGATATCAAGATAGACAATGCCACAATTATGTTTTTTCCGGATTACACCGTGGAGGTCCAGAGCCGGCGCACCTCCTTCCTTGTATTCTCTTCTATTTCCAGCACGCCTGCATATTGTAAGTGAGGGGAAAACCCACTCCTCTGATTCCTCCAAGGATGTTTGAGACTGGCTGGAATCCACAGGACACTCCACGACGGACAGGTCAATGCGTATGGACACTGTGAGCAGAGGTGGGACCACTTTGTCCGGATGAACTGCAAGAAAAGGAGGCTAAGAGGAAAGAGTCTCAAGCTCACTCACCCTGCGAGCAGATGTGATGGCAAGCGGGAAAGCGGTCTTCAAGGTAAGAAGACGAAGAGGACAATCAGGCAGTGTCTATAAAGGGAGCACACATAAGGTAAGTAAGAACAAGATTCACTTCCCACTGGGGCATTACGAAAGGAAAAGGAGGAAAGAGATGAATGATGCCATTTAGAAATCTATTTACAATCAGAGACTTGAAAAGAGAAGGCTGATCACGAAGGCGCAAAAAGGCAGAGATGGCCGAAAGGTAGCCTTTTAGAGTGCCCAGAGCAGAGCCCTGCTGAAAGATAGAATGAAGAGGAGGACATGGAAGGTCGAAAGCTGTCAACTGTCGCCCCTCAATCGCCACACAAGGAGGTGGAGACTGGACAGGTTCGGGTGGACGACCGTCCCCTGCTGCTGCGACAGAAGATGCTCCCGAAGAGGTCTGATCAGAGGTTCGATGGCCATGCTCAAGAGCTCAGCTACCAGACTCTTTGTGCCCACAAGAATGACCTGGGCTCGGTTGCACTTGATCTTCTTCAGTACTTTGGGCAGAAGTGGTACAGGCGTAAAGGCGTACAGAAGGCTGCAATTCCACTCGCAACGAAAAGCGTCGTCGAGCGAGTGCCGCCTTGGGAACTCCAACACGCAGAACTGCTGACATTGCGCGGTCTCTTCGGTGGCAAACAGATCTAACGAAGGCTCTCTCCACTGCCGAAAGCGAACTTGCACCACCTCCGAGTGAAGACGCCATTCGTGATCCATCATGCACCGGCGGCTGAGTTAGTCTGCCCTGGTGTTCAGGGAACCTGCCAGGTGTTGAACCACAGGGCTATACCCTGATGTTCCAGCCATATCCAAAGGCGAAGAGCCTCTTGACATAGGGTCTACGACCCCCCCCACAACCCCCCTGTTTGTTGCAGTACCACATGGCGATGGTGTTGTCTGTGAACACCTGCACAACTCTTTCTTTGCCAGAAGGAAGGAATGCCTTCAGCGCAAGACGGATTGCCCGGAGCTCCAAAAGGTTGATATGGAGACCGGACTCCGCTGTAGACCAGAGATCCATGATCTCTGCCTCTCCCAGGTGGCCGCCCCATCCCAGGAGTGACGCATCCATCACTACTGTGAGCTCTGGTTGGGGAATAGAGGGGGACCTGCCGCTGACCCAATCCTGGTTCGTGAGCCACCACTGCAGTTGACGTACAGTCCCTTCCGAGATCTGGACGACATTGGAAAGATTCCCCTGATGCTTCACACACTTCAGGTCCCACTGCAGAGCCTGCATATGCCACCTGGCATGATCGACCAGCAGAATGCAGGAGACCATGAGGTCCAGCAGCCTCAGGGTCCTTCTCACCGAAATCCGGTATAGAGGCCGAAACATCGGTATCATAGCCCGAATATCCCGGACTCGCTGCTCAGGAGGATATGCCCGAAACTGCGCTGTATCCAGAACTGCTCCGATGAAATGGAGCTTCTGAGAGGGAGATAGGTGTGACTTAGGCTCGTTGATAGCGAACCCCAGCAAGTGCAGGAGGTCCGCCGTAGTCTGGAGGGGGGAGACAACTTCTTGGGGCGAGCCCGGCTTCAACAACCAGTCGTCGAGATAAGGGAAGACTGGAACCCATGATTTGTGCAGATGAGCTGTGACCACCGCCATCACTTTCATGAACACCCCAGGGGCGCTGGTAAGGCCAACATGGAGAATGGTAAAGTGAAAATGCTTGTGGCCTACCGTGGACCGTAGGTAATGCCTATGGACAGGCAGGACGGGGATATGGAAGTAGGCGTTCTGCAAGTCCAACGCTACCATCCGGTTTCCGGGGTCGAGGGCAGACAGGACCTGAGCCAACGTGAGCATCTTGAACTTCTCCTTCCGGAGGAAGTGGTTGAGGGCCCTGCGGTCTAAGATATGACGCAGGCCTTTGTCCTTCTTAGGTACCGGAAAGTAGTGGGAATAGCAACCACAAACAACTTCTGGCACAGGGACCCTTTTGATAGCTCCTTCGGCCAAGAGAGCTGCAACTTCCTGGCAGAGAAGGGCCAAGTGATCCTCAGACATGCGATGGAAAGAGGGTGGCTTAGGGAAAGGGTTGTCTCAAAGGGGAGGGAGTAGCCCCTTCGGACTATCTGCAAAACCCTCCTGTCCGACATGATGTTTTGCCAGTGAGGAAGGTGATAAGGCGGTACAAAAGGGGGTGGTGATGGACGGAGCATCAGAACCAATCAAACACTCACACCCAGTCAACAGATCTGGGTTTGATCCATCACCGTTCTTTAGCCCACTCTGCCACCCCAGTTCGGACATGGCCATATGCAAATCAGTCTGACCCTGTGCCTCATGGGAACAGTCCAGCACGAACTGCCAAGCCATGCCTTCCCTGGACCGGAAACAAGCTTCCTAGGACCGGTTTCTGGCATTACAGCCGTCTTCAGCCAGGCTTGCTTGAATCCAGTGGCAAAGTGAGCAAGGGACTCAACATCTGAGCATACCCTGCCAACTTATGGCGAACAAAGCGGTACAAAAGGGGGTGGTGATGGACGGAGCATCAGAACCAATCAAACACTCACACCCAGTCAACAGATCTGGGTTTGATCCATCACCGTTCTTTAGTCCACTCTGCCACCCCAGTTCAGACATGGCCATATGCAGGTGATGGCAGATCCTGCCGCCCACTGGCAACTGGTGGCCCTGGAAGGTCGGACTAGGAGGGTTTGGAGACTGCTGCAGTGGGGTTTTGGATTGACTGGTCCGCACACAGGCACCCAGACCTGCGCCGCTGGGTTCCACGTCTCTGGCTACACAGAGGCTCGGTAGCTTGAGCAGCCCTGTACCAGACTGGGTAGAACGTGGTGGGACACGCCTTACGTAACTTCGATAGGGGCAAAAGGCGGACTGCGTGGGCCGAGAGGTTGTCGCTAGGCCCAAGGACCTGGCCAGAGCCCTAGAATCTTTGAAGCGCTCTAGCGCCGAGTCCGCATTGTCGCCGAACAGGCGACAGCCATCAAAGGGCATGTCCAAGAGGGTGGATTGGACATCTCCAGAGAAACCAGAAGTCTTCAATCAGGCGTAGCGCCTCAAGGCTACAGACGTGGAAACCGTTCTGTCTACAGAGTCGGCTGTATCCAGCCCACACTGAATGGCAAACTTAGCTGCGTCTCGACTCTCTGCCACTGAATAGGTGAGAACGGCCTGGGCCTCCTCCGGGCAATGTGGCAGCACTTGCGCAACCGTATTCCATACCGTATGGGAATAACGGCCCAAGAGGCATGCGGTGTTCACCGACCACATCGCTAAGCGGGCAGAAGAAAACATATTCTTGCGAAGGTGGTCCAGTTTCTTGGATTCCCTATCTGGGGAAGCAGTAGGGAATGCGCTCTTAAAACACGAGGCTTGGACCACCAAGCTCACAAGGGTAGGGTGTTTGGTATTGGGAGAGGAAAAGTGGGTCGCCCGGGGCCATGCTGTGGCGTTGGGCAATTATCCTGTCCACAGGAGCCTCTGTGCTGGGTTTGGACCAAGTGCCCCCAAAGGATGTCTGTGAGGGCTTCATTAAAAGACAGCAGGGGCTGCGAAGAGGCCGCTGTCAGTTGAAGTACCTCTGTCAGGAGGTTAATCCTGACTACCACAGTAGGAAGCTCAAGGCCCAAGGCCTTAGCCACCCTGCGCAACACCACTGAGTAAGAAGCTTCCTCCTCCATAGCCAAGGTAGGGGGGGGGGGAGAGAATGCCAAGGCCTGGGAAGGTATCCAAACCACTGGCATTACTTAGTTCCTCTCGCCAGTCCGGCTCCTCAAGCTGGTCAGCTTAAGTGTCTCCAAACTCCTCCCAGTCCTCCTCACCCTCCTCTGGCTGCCACTCAGGGTGATAGGGAATGCCAGGCATGAACAGCGGTATAAAAGTACCCTCCGGTGCCGGTACCGACATCGGGCGACGTCAGTCTGGCACCGGGTCCAAGTCGGGGGTAAGGCTGGGGTCGACGCTGGTTGGGGGCACAACCCGTGTTCGGGGCATCGTCACGGGAATCGGCACCGGGGAATATATTGTGAGGTCGCCTAGATCCTCAGGGGCCCTCTGGCACCGGAGCCACCAGCATCAAAGGCCCAGGGCCCCCGGCTGAGTCTGTGGGGCCCGAAGGCGCACTTGCGGAGTTGGGCTGCACAAAAATACTTTGAAGAGCCTCATAAATGGCTCAAAGCTGGGCAGAGGATGCTTCAGCTCCGGGAAAGGGAGGGAAACGCAGAGATGTCCCAGAAGCAAGCTCCGAAGACGGAGCTGGAGAGCGACAACGCTCCGGGTCCAGCGTTTGCCGACGGACGGGGAGCAGGCGAAGAGCGACAATGCTTCTTGGCCGCCTTCTTGTGCTTCAACTTACCCGAGGAGTGCGAGGACTTCAAAGACGAGTGGGGATGGCCCCACGACCGGTTCTGTGACCTTCCTCTCGACCGAAACCTCGAACGGCGCGTGGCGGACTGCCGGGCCTCCAAGAGCTTTCGGGACCGAAAAGACTTCGGCCTGGCAGTCGGAGCACGACTTCGGGTCGTGGTCGTGCTCTAGGCACCAGAGGCACACGAGGTGCGGATTTGTGACAGACATCAACTTGTGACAGGAGTCACAAGGCTTAAAGCCGGTCTAACGATGGGACATCCCTCGTGCTACCAGGAGTCGAAGACTCAAAAAAGATGTTGACAAAAGTCGAAAAAGATTTAGTCAAAAAATGACTAAGGGTCACGCTCTCTTTGGATCTGCGCTGGCTGGAGCGGAAAAGGAAAGCACTGGCTTCACCGCGCACGGGCGGCGTCTAAGTAGACACTGCAACGTCATCCTGGCGACCACAATGCCGCCGATGGACGCAGAGTCGACTGACGCCACCTACCGAAGCGCAGGGGTACTGCTACTAAATATTCAGCGGGCGTGCCTATCACTACATGCTTATTGGTGTGCGTCTCAGCGGTTTTATCTGAAAACTGAGCGCCCAGACCTACATCACTGGAAGAAATGCCAGCTTGGATTATATCGCAGGCATAAAAGACACAGGGTGACCTCCTGTTTTTTGGATTGGCGGTTTACTGTTAGCCATGCCTTATTACTAAAAGATGGAAATCCCCCACACCCCCGTTTGTGGCCTGGTAGCACTCAACGATCAACTTTTGTAGGGAAGATACGCTTGTTTTGCGGAAATAAACATTGCCGCATACTGAGACACTATACTTCTCGCCTTACAAACTAACAGCACGGACGAGGCAGCACTGATGGTCGACATCATGGCTGGGACCCTGATGTAGTGATATTTAAGTGTGACTTGGCCTTTCCTCTTTCGTCCTTACATGCTGTCATGTGACACCCAATATCTACCCATACCCTGCTGGACCCCCTCAATCTTCTCATTCTTCCTCATCACCACCGCCAGCCCACAAAAGGCATGTAGGGCAGCACAATGGCCTTTGACGTAACTGGACGACATGGTCTATTATGTTTTAGGTTTAGTATTCTGATTGTTCAAAAACAAAGATCTGTATAACTGCTTAGTTGAGCAATGCTCCTATTAGGAACTGCCCTGTTGTTTAGACTTTGCGCAACAATTACCAATATTCAATGCATATATGTTTTTTCCACATCGCATATCATTTCAGATCCCACCTCATGAACTCATTACTGCGCAATTATACATATGTTGGATTTATGTAAATCGGTCGTTATTATTCTACACTACTGCTTAAATTCTTTTAACTATGAATTTCACTGCATGTTATACATTCCAGCGCACCAGTGTTCATTGTATTATACAATTGACTATTATTTGTACATGGATGGAAAGAAAATAACCCCCAATTTGTTTTTCTCAATAAACAGATAAAAAAAACACAAGGAGCAGAGCTAAAAGCCAAGGTCAGAAAAATCAGATAAAACATTCAAATTCTACATTTAAGAGGAAATTTCTACATGGGTAGAGGAGTTGGCCTAACGGCTAGGGCAGCCGACCTCAAATTTGGGGAATCGGGTTTGAATCTCGGCAAGGACGCTCAACCTCCTGTGATACTGGGCAAATAAATTAATCTCCCTGTGCCTACCGAAAATGAATGCGTCCTCATGTAACACAACTGGTGCTTGTGTAAAGCACTCTGATACCCAATACCTTCGGGTCAAGTTCGCGCTATATAAAACTACAGGAAAAAAAAAAAAAAAGAGTACTGAAAATCTGGTAGACAGTGAGTCATCACAAAAGTTAAAAGAAGCAGCAAAACAGGACTTCATTTCCCATCATCTATTTGCACAGGAAGTGACACCACTGGATTTCAGCTCAACCATCTGCACAAAAAGCGACATTCCTAAGTTTTCCCATCATACATCTTCACAGTAAGTGACATCACACGATTTCCCATTATCCATTTGCACAGGAAGTGACATTAATGGTTTCCTGCCAAACCATCTTTATAAGAAGAAGCCAAGCAAAGGCACTCCATTTCCCATTTCATTGGGTTAGTACAGGGGACTTCGTCTCTCATTGTTGATCCTCTATAGCCTCCGCCTCTCTCGCTGCTAAAGCTGGTTTTGCACACTAACTTTGCACATATGCGATCATTTGCACAATACTTTATTTAAAAGAGCATTTTTAGCTCAATTTTAACCCGTTGTATTGTAATTGAATGCACGCTACCTGCCTCATTGTGGTCGACAGTCTGTGTTCCTCTATTGCTGTTCCGCGCTCGACCCTAGCGGACCCGGAAGTTAGGCGGGTCCGCATTGCACCTGGGGTTGACGCGCCAGTTTTTTCTGCCGCCGGATGCATACAAAAGGCGCGCTGGGGCGTCCGCGCTGCGGGCGCGCCGGTGGCACGCCGAAGGCGCGTCAAAGGCAAGCCCGTTTGCACCCGGAGCGAGCCCAGCGCCAGGACCCCTGCCCCTTTTGAGGTAACTGCCTATAATAGAGAACAGCTGATGGATCTGGACAGGACCCTGTGTAAAGCCCATGAGTTGGCTCTATCTAATAGATATATAGAACGGTGGGCCTGTAGTAAATGCGCCCATCAGATCAGGCGGGATAGCGAGGGAGGGACTGATTTGGGCAGTAAACAGACTATCACAGGGACAGTTATCTCGCTAGACAAGACGGTTGTAGCCGGGTCAGAAGACACCCCCAGACACTACCCTCAGACAGAGACTAAGACTGGTCAATCCCAAACCTTACGCTGTATTCTTTTAAATGTCCGTTCTCTGCATAAAAACAAGTATCAGATTGCGGATTTGATTGAAAATACCTACCCAGATCTAATTTTTTTGACTGAGACCTGGTCCGATAGTACTTCTGGCCCAGACTGGAATACGGCTCTACCGAATGGCTATGTGGTTACCGCACAAGACAGGATAGGCAAGAGGGGTGGAGGGATAGCGATTGTAAAAGGTTCAGCCAATCTACAAAGATTTTATAAACTCGCACCCGGAATCAGAAAAGCAGGGGCAACCACTGATAAATGGAAATTTCCTTAGACCTGGATGACTCGTAGTTCTATCAATAACGAGAGAAGAAACTCGTAGATTGATTACCCTAACTAAATCAGGTTCCCCTAAAGACCCCTGTCACCCTTCAATCCTGCACCTGGCTGCGGATGTGATTGCAGGTGAATTAGCACCTTTAATCAATCAAGTACTGGAGTCCGGTAGCTACCCCTCAAGCTGGAAGATAGCTACATGCATGTATGTGTTACGATTAGACCGCTGTTAAAGAAACCTACATTGGACCCTCACGTACCAAAGAATTACCGCCCTATTGCTGTACTACCTATTGCAGCCAAAATTTTGGAGAGAGAGGTCAACAGATCTCTGATGGATTACTTAGACTCCTATAATCTGTTGGACTCTACTCAGCATGGCTTCCGTGCACAACATTCAACGGAGTCAGCATTACTTATGGCAGCTGAGGAGATTCGCAGCATAGTGGACAAGGGAGGCAAGGCGATCCTTGTTCTCTTAGATCTGTCGGCGGCCTTCGACACCGTTAACCATACGGTGTGGATACAAAGGCTACAGGAGATTCGCAGTGAGGGCTTAGCGCTGTCCCTTCTCTCTTCTTTCTTGGAAGGAAGGGAGCAAAGTCTACACTGGGACGGCCTACAGTCTGACAGCTTCCACCTTCCATGTGGGGTTCCGCAGGGCTCAGCGCTGTCACCTTCGCTATTTTATATCTATGTGACTCCTCTGGCCAGACTCATCAGGAAGCATGGCTTTGCCTTTGTCTCTTATGCGGACGATTCCCAGCTCATCATTTCACCGGTAAACAATCCAACAACACGGCTCTCAAATTTCACAGCTGCCTGTCGGAAATTATGAGCTGGATGCATGAGAGCTTCTTGAAGATTAATACTGAAAAAACAGAGATCATCGAGTTTGGCCAATGGAATCCCCTGTGGAACAACTCCTGCTGGCCTTCGAGGGCAGGGGAGTGTCCCTGTCCTGTGCCCAAGGCGAGAAACCTGGGCGTGCTGATTGACTGTCAGTTAAACTTCTCAGCCCATGTCAACAGCCTTGTATCATCCTGTTTTTTTCTAATGAGGACCTTGCGCAACATTTTTCCCTTCATTACGCCAGAGCTGCGCAAGACCGTCGTGGTGGCGCTTGTGTTATCCAAGTTGGATTACTGCAATGCCTTACTGTTAGGGATAAATAAGGCGCAGCTTAAAAGGTTGCAGGCTCTGCAGAATGCCGCGGTGAGGTTACTTCTGGACATTCCCAGAGATCAATCGGTCTCTGCAGGAATTAAAACCCTACATTGGCTCCCAGTCCAACAACGGATAGAGTTTAAGGCCATATGCTTGGTTCAGAAGGCTGTTTTTGGAGGCTGAGCCAAGGATATCCAGAAATTATTGACCCCCTACACTCCTAGCCGTGTGCTAAGATCCAGCACTCGGAGCCTCATCCAGATCAGTAGGATCAGGAAAGTTAGATGGGGAGGCAGAGCCTTCTCAGTCCGTGCTGCTGGACTTTGGAACAGGCTTCCTTGCTCGCTAAAATTAGTAGATAATCATCTACGTTTCAGGAAAGTTTTAAAAACTTGGCTTTTCCAAGAAGACCATATCTGAAGACTGTGTTTCCTCTCTGTACTTACCAGCGCCAAGACGCTTCGGCATTCGAGCGCTAAACAAGAACTATATCCTATCCTATCCTATCCATCATCCATTTGCACAGGAATTGACATCACTGGATTTTCTATTATCCAGCTGCACATAAAGTGACATCACTTCCTTTTCCCTACTTCAATCAATTCCTCAGGGCGTCCCATTGCCTCTGCATCTCTAGATAAGGGAAGGTGCAGACAGAGGTGTTGCCTGTTCTGGCCTGTTATGAGAAGACACAGATCAGGAATTACCTGTATTGGCCTACTAGCGCAAGGAAGGGCTGTGGAACAGAAACCCTTTTCCACGGAGACTTGTAACATAAAACATAAGCATGTGTCTCACTCATCACTCCTTAACTACCAATCCTCACAATCATCCAGAACTAGACTCCCAAAAACCCACACAGCAATAACACACAGCGCAACCTCGTTCACATTTCACTAACTGCTACACACCCTCAGACTACAGAACTCACATTCAACTCATGCTCATTGCTAGAAATTGAGTTTCTGGTTAGCTAGGGTGTGCACCTAGGCCAGGCAGAACCCACCACTCTAGTCAGGGTAAGGGGCTCACCCCCTTGGTAGCTTGGCAGAGCAGTGAGGCATATGCCTAGAGGCAATGTGCAAAGCGTTTGCGCCACACACACAACAGTGACACACTACACACACCACAAAAAGAGATTTCACCATAGGTTATAAAAATATTACCTATATTGTATGCAAGTACAGCAGAGCATAATCACATGAACCTCAATCAGTTTGCTAACAGGGCAATTGTCATAGACACAACAGTTCGAGCATTGTAAATATGATACAGAAAATATTTTTGCATAGGTCATGGAACTATACAGCTACACAGACCTCACAGGTCTTATGAGGCAAGAAACAACACAGGTTACTCTGACCTTCCAGGAATGAGCAGAGCAACCGTTCCCTAAACATTAAGCAATTCTTTTTTTTTTTTTTTTTTTTTGAAAACCTTTATTTCAAAATTCAGGACACAGCTATTCAGCCGACAGCCCGAAGGTTCGGCAGCATTGAGAGTTAGATACAGTGATGTGTCCCCAATACAGTTCAAAGAGTAATGCAAAGGTCCAATTTTAAATAAACACAGAAAAAACTCACAACAAACCCCAGCAAGGCAGAACATTGAAAGCCCATGGCGAAAGCCCCCAGGGAAGGCCGGACCCCACTCATCTACTAGTTACAAGACTGTGTACGGAGGAAGAAGGGGGACAGCAGAGGCCCAAAACGGTTCCTAAAACCAAACTGTGCTGGAAAGTAGGTCAGGGGGAAAGCTGTTCCTCGGGAGGTTCCAGATCCGGGGCAAGACATATTCCCCCCCTGTATTGGTTCCACCGCCCCCAGATGGCGTGCCACTTCCGGGGGCGACCTCTAGAGCAGTAGACCGTCTTCTCCCTAAACATGCTCCAGTCCATGTTCTCCTTCCACGCGGTCAGTGTAGGGGGTCCCGAGGAGCCCCACAATCGCGCGATATCCCTTTTAGCTACCATGTTACCCAGAGTCACCCATTGGGTCTGCGCCTCATCGAGGTCAGTGGGCCCCCAGACGTTCAGGAGGCAACACCGCGCCTCCGGCTGTACCGCAGTGCCCGTCACCTCCCCCATAACTGCATGGACTCTCCTCCAGAACTCCACAATGACACCACATTCCCAAATGATGTGCAGGAAGGTACCCACCATACCACATCCCCTTCTGCACAGGCCGTCCTCCGAAAATCCCATGTGGACCAGCCTTGGCCCCGTCACATACACCCGGTGCAGTATTTTAAGCTGCACCAGCCTCAGACGCGACGGGATCGCAACCTCCTTAGGAGAAGAAACCGCTGACTGCCAGTCCTCATTATCAAACTCAAGGCCATCCCTAGTCCACTGTTCTCTCAGCCCCAAAAGCATATCTGCCCGGACGTTAATCAACTTCTTATATATGAGCGAGATCGTGCTCTCGGGCATATGACCATCAAGGACTCGGTCCTCAAGGGGAGAGGACTCCGGCACCTTTTCACCCTCCACGAGGACTGATCGGAGGGCGTGACGCAGCTGGATATACCTGAAATACTCTGAGGGCCCTAGCTCATACTCAGTCTGCAACTCCTCGAAGGACTTCACCCTCCCCTTACGCAGCACATCTCCCACCTTGGATATACCTATCAGGTCCCACTTATCAAAGCCCTTCGTATGCCAGAGTCTTCCCAATCTCTCCGATTCAAACAATGGGGTAGCGAGGGTGAGCCTATCCCTCCAGCCCAACGAATCAGTCGCCATCTTCCATACACGCACCGCCACACCTGTGGGCCCCGTGAGGGACGAGTCTAAGGACCGCGAATACAACGCCCTGTAGTAGTTGCCGCCACGAAGCAGCCACCTATCCAGGGCATACCCAGGGCTGAGGGCAGGGCCATAAAACCCATGGTTGATCGCGCTCAGCTGCGTGGCCCAATAGTACCGTCGGATGTCTGGGAGCGCAATGCCCCCATCGTACCATGGGAGCGTCAACTTTGAAATAGCTATTCGCGGCCGCCCATCCCACAGCAACGTCCGTTGGAGGCCTTCGACCTCCCGAAAGTATTTGGCCGGTACCCAGTCCAAGGAGTTCTGGAGGGCATAGAGGAAGCGGGGAAGAGACATCATTTTGAACAGGGCCGCACGCCCAACAAGGGAGAGCGGCAGCCTCCGCCAACCTTCAACATCTCGCCTCAAGCGCGCCAAGGGGGGGAGCAGATTCCTCTCATAGCGCACAGCAGGATCCATGGATATAAAAATCCCCAAGTACACGAAACCCTGCTGGGCAACCTGTATCGAACATGTTCTAGGGATCGGTGGGACCTCGCCACTATGAACGTACAAGTACGATTTGCCCCAATTAATCACAAGCCCCGAGTTCCTACCGAACGATGCGAGTACGTCACAGACCACTATAAGCGACTTCTTAGGTGAGGCAAGATACAGTAGGATATCATCGGCATAAAGCGAAATACGGTCCTCGTGATCAGGCGACCACCGAAGGCCCCGTATATCCGGGTGCCAACGTATCCACGCAGCCAACGGTTCAAGGGCGAGGGCGAACAACAGAGGCGACAGGGGGCAACCCTGCCGAGTACCCCTACCAAGCTGAAACGGAGTAGATGCCCGACCATTCACCACAACATTCGCTAGTGGCCCCTCGTACAGCAACCGAACCCAACTCACAAAACCGCGACCGAAACCAAACTTGGCCAGCACGGCCCATAAGTATGCCCACTCCACCGTGTCAAAGGCCATCGTGGCATCAAGAGATGCCACAATAGCCGGTTCACGCAGCGTGCCCGCCCTGGCGATGACGCCATGAAGACGCCTAAGGTTTAATGCAGTGTTTCGGTGCGGGATGAAGCCAGATTGATCCGGGTGGACCAAATCGCCAAGCACCCTACTCAAACGGGTAGCCAGAAGTTTGGCCATTAAGCAATTCTGAACGGTTGCGGGATGATATCAGGAGTGTGACGGTCATCTGCCCCTTTATTTGAATACATGCCCTGAACACAACGCCTTTGCACTTCGGCTATCATGCCGGCTGCCCGTGTGCAGTAGAGAGGGTGGCTGTGAAAGGGTGGTTGTGGGAGAGGTCAGATGGGACCTCCGACGAGGATCCTTCCCCGCTCAGTGGCTGTGATGATCAAAAGGAGCACAACTCCCCACCCCTCCCCTAACGGTGCTGCCAACGGGGTAGAGGAACTCACACGTCTTCATCTTGGGTAATGGACGCCGCACGGCCTCACAAGACTCCTCTCCTTCACTGAGGATGATGGAGGCATGTCGATCTGGTGCGGCTCAGGACCTCTGTGGTTTACGGCGGCGTGTCTGGATGGTGCCAAGGATCTCAGGCTGCTGTGCTGGTTTCCTAGCAATGCCCAGGGTTGTCTTCACACTGGCTCAGTTAACGAGTGGCCGCACTGACAACTGGCGATCCCAATCCGAACTCGGCTTGGCATCCAGGAAGAGGGGCACTCAACCCAGATGGCACGGAACTTTGTTGGGCCCGCAAACCAGATGGGGACTTTCAGAAAACAAAGCCCCGGGCAATTCTTTTCAGCACAGCAAAAGCACAATGGAACTTCCACTCAGCGAAGTGCACAGAAGCTTCTACAGCAATAGAAAAGGGAAGCTATTTTAGGAACATGTACTGGACACTCGTGTTTATGAGTTCCACAGCTACATGGAGGCTTCATTGAAACTAGGGATGTTTGGTATCAAACATCACATAGTAATAAACCCACAATTATGCCAGTGATGGATTTCTAAGTACATGCGCCCAGAGGGCATCTTAGAGGTGCTCCATGAAAAGCTACTGCCAGCCTACCACCACAGACAAGTTTCTGACCCCCCCGCAGGTGAAAGCTTGTGCTCTGAGGGTAGAAACAATGCCTGCTCTGGCTGGAGGTGTTGTCACCTCCTACACGGAGGATGGCTAAGTGAACAGCATATTAAGTCAGGAGACTTCAAAGTCCTCTGCCGCCTTTGATATGTGACTCACGGCTTCCCCAGACAGGGAAAATGCCATCTCCTGCCCCATGACAGGTGGAAAAATTAGCTAGTCAGGAGGCGTGTCCCCCCCTCATGCCAGTACCACCCATGAGACAGATATACACAAACACACGCACACCCACCTCCCGCGCACGTACACACAATTATATTAAAAAAAGCGTATTAAAGCTGTACCTGTAGGGACATAATAAATTCGATAAAAGAGGCTCACCATACTGGAATAAATGTTGTAACACTGCCTGTGCCACAGCTGCATCACTGCTCTGTGCCGATTCAATGCAATAGTCGTGCCTGAAAGTATGGGTGCTCTTTCACGTCGCAGCACAGCATATCTTTTCCAGAGGAACACCACCAAACAGGGCAGCCAAAGTGGATATTGCCCTTGTGGAGGGCACCTTTGTCATTGCTGGGAGTGGTTCAAAATCCTTGGAGTGGCACAACTGTATTGCGGAAGAGATCTGCAAACTGCACATCTTTTACCACCCCCCCGGCAAGAATGACAGCTTTACGGACCTCCTCATGGAAATCATCACAGCCAAGGTGTCCCCAAGCTCTAACAACATTTTTCTTGGTGACTTTAACTTGCATTGGAATGATCCTAAAGATCCTCAGGTCAATGCCATAAGAGACCTCTTGGCCGATCAAGCCCTTACCCAAGCCTGCTCCCTCCCCACTCATGCGAAAAGTGCCACCCTCGACTGGATCATTGCTAAGAAATCAGCGGTCAAACTTATCTCCATTGATCCTTGTGATTGGTCTGACCACCACGCCATCACCTTCCTCCTGCCCAGCACCCACAAATCATGGGCCCCCCAACCTGTGATTCCCAAACGATGGGTTAGGGACACCAAGAACCTCGACCACGAGAAACTGGCAGCTCGTTGTGAGTCTGACCTCCACAGTGCACAGCGGTCACAAACCTAGCGGACCACTACTCCTCCACCATATCCGACATTCTTGATGACCTGGCACCGCTAAAACTAAAAAGAACACAGATCAAAGACAGAAATCACTGGTTCAGTGGATCCCTCAACAAGGAGAGGAGATCCCTGCGAATCTGGAAAAAACACCCATCTGCAGCACATCTAAAACTCCATCGCCAGGCCAGAAATGCCTACAATAAGAAAATACTCAACACAAAAAAAGAATTCTTCAGAACTGAAATGGAGAATGCGAAAAATCGGCCTCGCCAGCTGTTCGACTTGGTCAAACACCAATCCAACAAACTAGTGAAAACTGCCAAAGAAACACCGAAACCCATAATATCAAGCAAGGAATTCTCTTCCTTCTTCTGTGACAAAAGCTCTGCCCTAAGAAATGAGCTTAAATCCGCAACCCACCACCAAAATCAAATTCAGCCAGCTCCACCTATTCTCTCCGTGTTGTCCTCCCAAACCTCACCCAAAAACCTAGCGCACTGGTCCAATTTTAAAATATATGACGATCAATCAGTCTGGAAAATGTTTGCCTCCCTAAAACCGAACAATCACTTTAACGATCCTCTCCCCTCTAACTGCCTAGCTGCCGCCTCCAAGGCCATCATCCCTTCCTGGACCTCAATAATCAACGCCTGACTCGCTCAAGGCGGGCCAAGTTGTCCCCATCCTAAAAAAACCTACGCTGGAACCTGCCTCCACCGAGAACTATAGACCCATATCCAACATCCCACTCCTTGCCAAAGTTCTGGGAAAATGTGTGCAACAACAGCTAAGCCTACACATCAACAACTTTCACCTGCTAGATGACTTTCAATCAGGCTTCAGACCGGGACACAGCACAGAAACCACCCTCCTCCACATTGTTGATGACGCTCTCCAAGCCCTAGACCTAGGCAAAAACTGTCTCCTAATCCTTCTAGACCTTTCTTCCGCCTTTGATACGGTGAACCACGAAATTCTCCTTGAACGCCTCAAATTCAGGATGGGGTTGGAGGGCACCGTCCTTGAATGGTTTAGATCCTTCCTCCAAAACCGCTCACAGAGAGTCCTCATCAACGGTGATCTATCCGCCCCCTCTCCAGTTTCTGTTGGAGTCCCACAAGGATCAACCCTCTCCCCTACCCTTTTCAACCTTCATCTTGAACCTCTCACCGAGGTGCTTCGTGCCGCCAACATCTCCTACCTTATGTACGCCGACGATACACAGGTCTACATAAAAATCTCTTCCCCTGAGGACATTTTCTCCCTAAACAAGGCACTGAAGCTGACAGTCCACTGGCTCACCACCAACCAGCTTAAACTCAACGCAAACAAAACCGAATTCCTTCTGATCTCCCCACCCAAACCAAATCCAGACATCCAGGAATGGATCAAGACCATCACTGCACTAAACTGCCCTCCTACCATTGTTGACTCTGCGAAATCCCTGGGAATAACCCTTGACGGCAGCTTCAACATGCACAGCCATATAAACGCGATGGCCAAAACAGCTAGATTCCACCTGAGCTACTTAAGAAACCTAAAACCCTTCCCCGATATGTCCGACCTTAAAATGGCAACCCAGGCCCTAGTAATTTCCAGACTTGAATATGGATGCTCTACTCTCGCAGGGCTACCCAAGAACTCTCTGGCCCCATTGAAAGCCTGCCTCAACACGGCCGCCGGACTCATAAGTGGCTCAAAAAAATTTGACCACATCTCTCCCCACCTCAAAGCTCTGAACTGGCTTCCCCTGGAGGCCAGAATACAATTTAAACTGGCTTGCATAACTCACAAAGCTCTATACGCGAACTCGTCGACATTTCTTGCACAAAAACTCGTGATATCCGGACAGGCCAGAAACTCCCGATCTGCCAAAAACCTGCTGTTGCAGCCAGCACATTTCCGGAAGAAAAATACTTACAATCGAGCCTTCTCTGGGGCAGCTCCAAGAATCTGGAACTCTCTCCCAACCTCCATCAGAAGACTCCCGTCCTTGGCACACTTTAAGAAGGATACCAAAACTTTCTTAATGGGAAAATACCTCATCTAACGAACTCTTTACAATCACCTCATAGACTTGCCTCTTGTACTTTATAACTACCTGCTCTAATTTTTTATCCCACATGTAGCTTCGACCTCAGCTATGGTGCACCTCGTGGATTGGAAACCTTTTTATTTTTATCTGCATGCTTTAATTTTTCTTCCTCATGTAGCTTGGACTTTAAACCGCGTGCTCCTCCTGTATCCCTTTCTCTCCCAATATGATCCCTCCCATCCTTATGCTTTATTTCCCCCCCTTCAATCCTGTAAAGCGCTCAGATACCCTCACGGGTCTGGTTCGCGCTCTATAAAACTATAAAATAAATAAATAAATCCACCTTGCGATGGTAGCCTTTGTGACTGAAGTAACTTGTTGAGAATGTCCATAAGATAATAATAATTGATCAGTTTTACTAAACTGTTTAGCATGGTGCAGTTAAAATTGTAGGCCTCCTAATATCAAGGGTATGGAGAGAGCTTTCTGCTGGTGATGTCGGATTTGGGAAAAAGGTCCGCAGTACGAAGGGTTCATTGATATGGAACTTTGGGAATAAATGTTGGATTTGTTCTGAGGAGAACATAGTCATCAGTGAAGCATGAGGAGGAATCCTGTGTTGTGAAAGCTTGTTTTTCGCTCACTCTTCTAGCTGAAGTGACTGCCAACAATAGAACTACCTTCCATGAGTGAAAGTTGAGATCCGCTTTATGAATAGTTCAAATGAAGGTTTCATAAGCTGAGAGAGGACCACGTTGAGATGCCATTCCGGGGGAGGAGCTCTAACTGGAGGGAAAGCTCTAAACAACCCCTTAATGAACTGTTCAATTGTTTTTGTGAAGCAGAGATAGAAAGAATGGGAAGAGCGTCTTTATCTTGATATTGTGTCAAGATGTACCTTGATGGAGGAATGCATCAAACCTGATCGAGCAAGAGCAAGGAGATAAGGCAGTATCTGCTCAGGAGATGCCTGTAACTGATGCAGGTTGAATTGTTGACACCATGGGCAGAATCTTTTCCATTTCAATTTGTAAGTTTTGTTAGTGGTCTCAGCCCTTGATTTGGACAGGATATCCCTGCAATCCTAAGGGATATTCAAATCTCGGAATTCATGGAATTCAGAAGCCATGCGCATAAGTAGAGAGAGGATGGCTCTGGATGCAGAACTTGGCCCTGGTTTATTGTCAACAGAGCTAGCACTAGCCGTAGGCAAGTAAGATTGCACTCTGACAGCAGGAGAAGCTCTGTGAACCATTTGGGAGCAATCACAATGAGGTGAAAAACTTCCCGTTCATCTTGTTTAGCACCCTTGGTATAAGTGGGAAGGGGGAAAAACGTATGCATAGAAACGTATGCATAGATCCCAGACCATCTGATCAAAAGGGCATCCCCCCCATGACCCCAGGACCAGGTATCGACTGGTGTAGAACTGGCATTTGGAGTGCTCGTTGGTGGCAAAGATATTCAGTGCAGGGTGCCTTCATAGTGTCTTGTTCAGCTCCGACTGATTCAATTCTCACTCGTGACATCCGTCCTTGGCTCTGCTGAATGTGTCCACCAAGGTGTTGCTTATGCCGGAGACGTGCTCAGCCTTCAGAGAAATCTTGTGAGTTGCAAGCCAACTCCAGAGCTGCTGGTCTTCCTGGGAGATTGGTAGTTATCTTGTGCCCCATTGCTTGATGACATAATGCATGCTGGCCTTATTGTCTGTATGTATGTATCAGCACGGATGACCCTGCTATACATGGTAGGAATGCTTGGAGGGTGAGAAAGATGGCTTTCAACTGTAGGCCGTTGATCCACATTGTCTTTTGGAGCACAGACCACTTTCCTTGCATTTGTAGGTCTTGGAGATGACCGCCCCAGCATTCCATAGAGGCATCTGTAGTTATGACAAAGTCGGGTAGTTGTGGCACAAACGTTTGGCCTTTGGAGAGATTGGAAATCTGAGACCACCATGCTTGTGTCTGCATCATCCCTGGGGTGATGTTTATGAAGTTGTCGAAGGAACCCTGTGTCTGGGTCCTCTGCTTCTGAAGTTCCTCTTGCAATGGTCTCATTTTCAGATATGCCCGAGGACCCAGATTTATTACAGCGGACATCATGCCCATCAGCGACTTGAATAAGCGTACCAAAACAGACTATTCTGGACAAGTTGCCTGAAAGACTGTTTCTGAAGGAATTTGTTTTACTGCCTGATGTTTAGAATTGGTCTCCATTCCCCTGATTTGTTTCGGACTAAGAAAAAAAAGTCAGTAAAAACCCATGCCTTTCTGGGTGGGAGGAACTTTCTCGATTGCTCATTTGGTGAGCATGATAAGGGCTTCTTTTTTGAGTAAGACTAACGGGGTGCCCTCCCCTTGGTGGACTGTTGGGTGGCCTTTTGATAAACTCCAGGTTATGTCCATAGGTGACCAAGTCAAATACCCATTTGCCTAAAGTGATCTGATGCCAATGATGGAGGTTATTGGTGATGTTCGCACCCACAGGATGGGGGTGAGATGTGTGGTGGGAGTAGCCGGTCCGAGGCTGAGGTCACGGTTTAAGGTCCTGTGTCTAGGCTTTGGGGGTGTTCTTTCGTCTAGGTCCTTGTTTTGTGTATGCTGCAGTAGGTGGTGGGCGGTAGGGTTGCTGCTGATAGGAAGCCTGTATTGAGAGTGAAAAGGCTGATACTGTTGGAAGCATTGAAATCCATCTCTGAAGGTTGAGAACCCTCTTCTGCGTGCCCCCTCGAAAGGGAATCTTTCTAAATTGAAGTGTATCAAGAGATCTGGGCATGTCTGTGTCCAATTTGATGGCCAACAAAGCATCATCAGTAGTCTCTCTCCATCTTAGTCCATATCTAATATTTTAGACTGGAATTCTTGCCTAAAGGTGGTCGCTTTTAGCCAGCCTTGTCGCCATAAGTCTGCTGACCATGCGAGTTGGCAAAAACTGGTGGAGGCTATGTTCATTGTGCAGTCTATGATCTCGGCTGACGTGAGCTCCCCCTCCTGCAATATTTTCCTTGCTTCTGATTTTTGGTCCTCAGGTATTAGGTCCATGAGATCGCCAATGTCAGACAGCATCGGCCTATCATAGCGGCCCAGGATACCTAGAAAGTTGACCACACAAACTATGGCAGGCATGTTAGAGAACCTTTTACCTATATTATCTAAACACCTGCCCTCCTTATCTGGTGGCGTTGATATCGGGGTGGCAAGGTTCTTGGAGCAGCATTGCGCTCCCTGTGATATGAGCAAGTCCAGTTTGGGATAACCTGTAGGTAAGAAGGAAGATCTTCTGGGGTCTTATATTTTTTATTGACACAGGGTGGTACCACTGATGGGTTCTACCTTATTTTTCGCCTTCTTCCCATATATAATCCATAACAGGGATGGATCTGACCGCTTTCCTTGTCTGTTCCTTGAAATCATATAAAAAACAGTCAGACTGCTTGACTGAGACTAGGAGGTGAAACCTAGCAGCTGCACGATCCATCAATTTTTGAAACCCTCCAATACCTCCGGAGGAGAGTTCTGGATAATGTGGTTGAGGTGATGGAGTGAGAACTAGGTAACCGTCCCATTCATAATGGGGAGCCTGAGGGTCTGGAATTTTGACTTCCTCTTGATCATCATCTGTTGATGATGGGTGGTCTCTTGGAAGTGCCGCTATGTTTGAAGCGGGTGTCATCCTGGGTGTAATCGGTGGGAGTTGCAGGGGAGGTAGGCTGAGAAGGAGTCACTGGATGCTCCTGAAGAGGTTCGGAAACCTCTTACGATAGTCCTGCAAGTTTTGAAAGAGTGATAGAAGTACTTGAACTCTCTCTTGTCTTGGCTGTGGTTCAGGTTAATACTGGTAAGGTTGGTGGCAATGCTTCAGCTGAGAAGGATAATAATGCAGATGGTATTGTTCTTCCATGTCGTCATCTTCATATTTAAACTGGAGCTCTGATGGGACACGAGCTGGCCCAAAGGGGCCGAATCCTCCAGGTCCAATACATAACTAGGGGGGGGAGGGAGGGGGGGGGGGGGGTCGTAAGAGACGGGAAGCCTTGCTGGGGAAAGTAACCTCAGGCCAGAAGGAAGTTTTTACTATTTTAGTATGGAATGGTTACTAGTAACACTGTCAGCATTGGTGACTGGATAAGATTTTTCCCATCAGTTATTGCTCTGGGGACACCAGTGTGTCTCTCACCATGGTGACACTGGCACCTGTATCCCTCAGGGCTTCTATGCTTCTATCCTAGTCCCATTTGTCCAGGGGTATTGTAAATACTTCTTTAAGTTGGGAGGCCACATAGCTAAAGCGACAAACTCAACTTCACCCTCAGTGACTAGAACTGCTGCAGTGTGAACCCTGATTTGCTCTGGGCACACTGTTGATCCCATCTGGACATTAGCTACACCAGTAGTAACTGGAGGAGGACTGGGGTGCTTCTTGTTAGGACAAGTGGCATCTCCAGTTTCCCTGGGGAGGTTTGGTAAACCCTTTCTTTTGGTCACCCCAGTGGCTGTTTTTGTTACCCTAGTCTTGACGCAGTGCTCTGCATTCTTTCCCAATTCTTGGGGAGAAATTAGACATAGGTCTACCAGATGTTGATGTAACTTCTTATTAGTACAATTACGCAAAATATGTTCTTTCATGAAAAGATTGTTAAGTCCATTGAAATCATGCACATTGTTTCCAGTTAACCATCCATCTAGTGTCTTAACTGAGTAGTCTACGAAGTCAATCTGGGATTGGTTTTGGGTTTTGTGAGCCCCCCTGAATCTAATTCTACATTCCTCAGTTGTGAGCCAAAAGTCCTAAATCAGAGTGTTCTTCATGAGGTCATAAGGCCCAGAATCAAATTTGGAGACAATCCCTTTGGGAATTTTTGGATCATAAGATAGATATCTGTCCCTATTTGGTATGTTGCTGCCACCATTGATGGGAGCTAAGCCCATCTCGGCTCGTCGGGAGTCTGGTCTCTAGATCTAATCACTGGTCAACCCCACTAAGAGGTTGGTCTCCTCATTGAGGCTGTCCTCAATGGACTCAGAAGCTCCCAACCCACCTGTGTGGGATCTAGGTGCTCTGAGTAGTATTCTTGCAGTCAGGGGCACAGGGGCCCTGTTCTCCCAAAGAAGTAAAGGGGGTTGGAAGTTATCCTCATCCCCTCCTTCCTCTTCTTCATCTGAGAGGTCTTCACCTTGCTCAGAGGGGTGGTCCTTAGCATACTCTGCCAACAGCTCCTGGAGCTTTTGTTTGGAGGGATGTTACCCCATGGTAATGTTTTTGAGATTACATAGATACCTTAACCCCGTAAATTCTAAGTGGAGATAAGGGGCGAGATCGAGCTCCTCAACCATATTCTCTATGTCTAGTTATATTTTAACTAATACCTGGGTTCTTGTTAAGAGACATTCTACAAAAAAGTTTCTAAGCCTCTTACCCCTAACTATAGTGAGTTTTTATTTTTCTAAAATTCTAAAGGGACCTAACCATTGGCCTAACAAGACTTTTTAGTAATTTGGAGAAATATGTCAAATTAAAAAATCAGAATTTCTAAAGACACTTTAGGAGTTCTGTCGTGTGGTCAGGTGTTGACCAAGTCAGTCCAACAAATGCAAAGTTGTAGAACCCACCGCTGATCCACCAATGTAGGAAGCGGGCTCTGTATATACTATACCAAAGTAAGGTATAGTGTGCACAGAGTCAAGTGGAACCCAAAGGTAGGCAGAGGTAAAAGTAGATAATACCTTACTCTCTATTTGTGGTAGTGTGGGCGACCAGTAAGGCTATCATCATTGGGTAGTGTTAAGCATTTATTGTACACACTCAGGCAAGAAATTATGTTACACACTCAAAGACTGAACTCAGACCAATTTGTTTGTATACAAATATTACTTAGTTGTATTTTTATTTTTAGAACCAAGCCAGGCCTGGTACATGTAAGTGAATAATGCTTTGCAAGACTAATGAAGTTGAATACAGTTGAAATGCAGTAGTATGCAATTGGTTGGTTTACAGGTAAGTACACAGTCTTAAATTACTTTTCAGATTACTGTGTATGTTACTTTTCCGATTACTTTTGGTTACTTTTTCTACTCAGTGTGATATGCCTAGATATCACACAGGGACATTTCATAGAGAAAAGTGAAGTACATCAGCTTTTGTACATTTGCAGTTTCTTAGGGTTTCATACAAACCAACTCCACACTTAGAAGATTTTTCACAGAAGAGCAGTCAATGCAGTCCTATGAGAGAAAACAGTGTTATCGGTTTATCAGTAAGTACTTAGGTTTTGGAGTTGGTATTCTGAGCTAAGAACCAGGGTTCCCCCAAGGTCAAGGATGCACTCTCAAAGCACCCTCAGCAGCACAAGGGCGGCCAGGTCCAGAGTGCTGAGGTCCAATGTTATCCAATGGAGGATACAGGGCCTCAGGTTGGTGGCTGCTCACAAGCAGGCCACAAGGTTGTGGGAGCAAAGCTCCATGTGTTAGGGCTCAGGGCAAGGGGGGGACCCGATTTATCACACAAGATGCACCCACAGCTGCGCAGGGACGGCCGGGTGCAGGGTGCTGTTTTGATGTCGGGTGCCCTGTTGGTTTCAATGGGGATTCTCCGGTTGCAACAAACACTGCAGGCCCGGGACGAAGATCTTCTAGAGGTGACCACCAGTTTGAGAGATGTTGGGATGCCTGGGGATGCCAGGACACTGTTGGTTGGGCCACCCAAGCCCGTGGGACGTCGGCTGCAGGGGTGTCTTTTGGTGTTGGGTTCCTCTTACCGGCTCTGGTCGTGGGATCCTCCAGAAAGGGGCTGCAGGTGTCAAATGGGGACTTCAGGTAGGTCAGGGATCACCAGATCCCAGGTCAGGATCACCAGGGAGACCTCCTTGTGGTGTTGGGCCACTCTAACTCAGGCCGTGGGCGTCGGGTGCAGACTTGCGGGTTTGGCCGGAGCCAGAGTTGGTGGGTGAGCAAGGATAATGTTACTTACCCAGTAAGCATCTGTTCTTGGCATGCAGAGGTGAAGATTCACAAGCTTTGCATACTCCTGCCATCAAGTGTTGGGTCTGGATGTTTGCAATTTGTTTTTCTTCACAGAAGTCTTTCTAGTCACAAAGTAAGGTGACTCCTCCTTTCGGTGTTAGTGTGCATGGGCATCGACTCCATTGTTAGATTGTTTTCCCACAAGAGGGTGAGAATGGAGTAAGTGAGTGTAGTAAGGTGATGTTTATGCGTAAAGTGAATAATGAGAACTGCAACAATTACAGGTGCATGGGAGGAGGGTGGGCGCAGCTCTACATGCGAAGAGCAGATGCTTATTGGGTAAATAACATTATCCATTCGAGGCATGTGTGCTGTAGATACACAAGCTTTGCATAGACTATATAGAAGTATTCACCCAAAGTGGTTGCTAACCAGTAGATGTTGCAGTGTTCTGGAAAAGTGTTTTTAGCACTGCCTGCCCTACATTGGCTTGTTGGCGTGCTAGTACACCCACACAACAGTGTTTGGTAAATGTGTGTGGTGTAGACCATGTTGCTGCTTTACAAATGTCAGCTATAGGAATGTTACCTAAAAAGACCAAAGATGCCCCTATTTTGTGAGTGGAATGCGCTCTAGGCGGTATAGTTAAAGTTCTTTTGGCTTTTGCGTAGCATGTTGGAATGCACTTAACAATCCATCTTTAAATGCCAGATTTAGAAATAGGATTGACTTTGTGAGGTGGTGTAAATGGAAAAAACAGTTGCTTTGTTTTACGACAATCTTTTGATCCTTTGATATAATTTAATAAAGCTCTTTTGACATCAAGTGTGTAAAGAGCTCGCTCTGCTACTGAATCTGGTTGAGAAAAGAACACAGGTAACTCAACTGATTGGTTACTATGGAAAGCAGAAACCACTTTAGGAAGGAATTTGGGATTGGTGCGAAGAACTACCCTATCTTTATGGAGCTGAAAGAAGGGTTCTTCTAAAGTTAATGCCTGTAGCTCACCAACTCTCCTTAATGAAGTGATTGCAATGAGGAAAGCAACCTTTCAAGAGAGAAACTGTAAAGGCTACTTGTGCAGCGGTTCAAAGGATGGACCCATAAGTCTTGTAAATATAATATTAAGATTCCACACTGGTCCTTGTGGAATTCTTGGTGGTATAGCTCTTTTTAAGCCCTCCATAAAGGCTTTGATCACAGGAACTTTGAACAAAGACAAATGTTGAGAGGCTACACTGTCGATACTGAGTCAACAAGATCTCAAAATATCTTTATTGCACACACATAACGTATTAATAAAGATAAAAAAGGAAAAAAGGCTAACACTACATGCATAGAGGAGACCGGTACATCATCGATTATTCGTAAAATGGCTGATTAATCCACAACAGATTGTAAAGGGTTTCCATCAAATTAGACTCAATGATCAGTCCTATCATTTGGCCAAACCCATGTGCAAATGAGGCATGGTCCCCTGATCAGTGGGACACTCAGCTCCGCACCTTATTGTTGTATCAGGATTTGGTCCACCAAATACACAAACCGTCCATGATGACTGATCTTTTGATGGTAAAGTAAGAAGAAATAGTGCAACGAACAAGAAAGTGATTTAAAATAGGATGGAATGTCCTCCTTCTAAATACTTTATTCTACGGACTGGACACGCTTCCTAATAAAAAAATAGAACAGTGCAAAAGAAGACAGTAACAATTATCGGTCTACATAAGGGCCAACATGTTTCTGCCTAACGGGTATTTAATCCCTTAGCATTCGTCAGGGCCTCTGCTCGTATAATAGTTGCACTCCTAATAGTGAAATATAGAATTCCCCACCATCACCAAAAACAAATTATAGTAAAACTGGTTAGAAACGGTACAACCTGTAACAACCATGGACATTAACCCTCCGATTCACAATGGTTACTGTGAATTCTGTGAAGGAAAACGTTATATCATTAGTACTGTATTCAATGCATCAGTCTCATGTGTATAGTGTGTCACCAAACCAACCAATAATGTGTGTCAGAAAATTAATTTTTATGCTTACCCTTTGTGGTAGGGCAATAGACCTCACCCCACCTGGACACTGCTCAGGTACTAAGAGGCCCCGCACTACAAAGATATAGGGAAAACAAAAGAATGTGGCAAAGTACTCTAAAAAAAATTTTTTCGCTTTATATCCTGCCTATGATCATTCAAAGAAAACAAGCTCAAGTAGGCTTATTTTGGAGAAAAATAGGCAGTGACTCACAACACTGGGGGCATTCTAACATCATATGCACGTGCGGAATAATCACGGTTTAATGATTACCAGATCATAGTGTTAGGAACTACAAAGATGGCCGATATGACATCATATGGTAGTTCTGAGCCCTTCCTCTCGCCAGATCTCGCGAGATTGAGCGTAAAGTAGTGTCCTTAGTTTTCTTATGAAAATAAAGACCAATAGGGCTTACTTCACAATAATTGTCTGATAATAGCGTCCTTGCCACTAATATATACCAATTGAAGGGACACGTGATAAGATCGCCACTATCTAGTATACATCTTAAAGGTGGAGGGAAACTTCACTAACAAACCCTCACTAGACTACTTATACTAGCATCTCCTACAGATTGGTGCCTCCCCCAAGTCTCAGATGGGAGCTTGAGGTACCGATGGAAAGGTGAGCAGCTACCACAGAATATTTTTAGAATATTTTTAGCTATACTATGTTGTAAACTTTAGCAAATCACAGGTTTTGAAGATCAGTATGTTGTAAAATTCCTGAATAAGCATACAAAGGAGTTTTAATCTTCCTTAAAGTTTGGTGTCTTAGTCGAGTTTCTGGGTCATTTTGAGGCTTAGTACACTGAGTTTGGGGCGTTTATCTACCTCATAGGTTTTGCCTCTAGATACAGGGCATTTGGTTATAGGAATGATCATAGGCAGGGTATAAAGCGAAAAAAATGTTTTTAGAGTACTTTGCCACATTCTTTTGTTTTCCCTATATCTTTGTAGTGCGGGGCCTCTTAGTACCTGAGCAGTGTCCAGGTGAGGTGAGGTCTATTGCCCTACCACAAAGGGTAAGCATAAAAATTAATTTTCTGACACACATTATTGGTTGGTTTGGTGACACACTATGCACATGAGACTGATGCATTGAATACAGTACTAATGATATAACGTTTTCCTTCACAGAATTCACAGTAACCATTGTGAATCGGAGGGTTAATGTCCATGGTTGTTACAGGGTGTACCGTTTCTAACCAGTTTTACTATAATTTGTTTTTGGTGATGGTGGGGAATTCTATATTTCACTATTAGGAGTGCAACTATTATACGAGCAGAGGCCCTGACGAATGCCAAGGGATTAAATACCTGTTAGGCAGAAACATGTTGGCTCTTATGTAGACAGATAATTGTTACTGTCTTCTTTTGCACTGTTCTATTTTTTAATTAGGAAGCGTGTCCAGTCCGTAGAATAAAGTATTTAGAAGGAGGACATTCCATCCTATTTTAAATCACTTTCTTGTTCGTTGCACTATTTCTTCTTACTTTACCATCAAAAGATCAGTCATCATGGACGGTTTGTGTATTTGGTGGACCAAATCCTGATACAACAATAAGGTGCGGAGCCGAGTGTCCCACTGATCAGGGGACCAGCCTCATTTGCACATGGGTTTGGCCAAATGATAGGACTGATCATTGAGTCTAATTTGATGGAAACCCTTTACAATCTGTTGTGGATTTATCAGCCATTTTACGAATAATCGATGATGTACCGGTCTCCTCTATGCATGTAGTGTTAGCCTTTTTTCCTTTTTTATCTTTCTTAATACGTTATGTGTGTGCGATAAAGATATTTTGAGATCTTGTTGACTCAGTATCGACAGTGTAGCCTCTCAAATTTGGCTGTTAGACCCCCTGTGTTTCGTGTGTTATACATTCAGTTGGTGCTGGGGATAAAATCAGGTGTGGGTCTTTAAAATATATATCCCTTGGACCCTATTTTAAATGGTTTTGTTTAATCCATCCAAAGACAAATGTTGTCTGCTTTGCAAATACGCAGCTACTGCTGCAAGGTGCAACCTAATAGATGTGTAGGCTAGCCCACATTGCTGTAGGTTTAAAAGGTAACAGACAATGTTCTGAACAGAAGCATCTAGAGGTATCATTTTTTTGTTATTGCAGTAAACAAAAAATAGTTTCCATTTTGCTGCATAGCAGGCTCTGGTAGCAGGTTTTCTTGCTTCTTTCAGAACAGTCCTACAGTCTGGTGGTAAATTTAAATACCCAAACTCTATGAGCTCAGGAGCCAAATTGCTAAGTTGAGCTCCGTGGGATATGGATGCTTGATTTCTCCATGGTTCTGAGTGAGGAAACTGGAGGTGAGATGTAGCTTTTGATGTGGAACTACTGAGAGCTCTAACAGGGTGGTGTACCACGGTTGACAGGTCCATGTGGGAGCTACCAAAATCAGTGTGAGTGATATTTGCCTGAGTTTCCGAACCAGAAACGGAAGGCATGGGAGCAGCGGAAATGCGTAGGCAAATATCCCATAACAACTGATCCAAAGGGCATTGCCTTTGGAGAGAGGGTGTGGGAACCTGGAGGAGAAGTTTGGGCATTGTGCATTGTCTACTGTGGCAAACAGATCTATTTGTGGGTATACCCATTGTTGAAAGTATGGAAGGAGAACTTGGGGATGAAGTTCCCACTCATGTATTTGCGGTCTCCTTCTGCTGAGGTGGGCGGCAATTTGATTGTTCACTCCTGGGAGGTGTTTTGCCAGAACGTGAATGTTGCGATGGTTTGCCCATTTCATAATTGTCTGAGACAGGCTTGACAGTTGGAGAAAGTGTGCCCCCCCCCCTTGTTTTTGTACATTGCGGTCATGTCGTCTGTGCAGACTAGGACAACGTTGTTTGTGAGATGAGACTGAAAGGCTTTCAGCGATAGAAAACACTGCTAAAAGCTGTTGATAGTTGATGTGAAGACATCTGCGTTTGTCGTCCCAGAGACCTTGGATTATGTAATGATGGAGATGTGCACTGAAACTGGTGATAAATGCGTCTGCTGTTAGCACGACTTGTGGAACAGGGTTGATGAAAGGTGGCCTTTTTGATAAATTCTGTGGGTTCCACCACTGCAGAGAGCGATGGGTGTGGCTGTCTACCAACACTAGATCTGCCAATGGACCCCGTGACTGATTCCACTGACGTGCTAAGCATTCTTGTAATGGACACGTGTAGTCTTGCATGAGGTACTATTGCAATGCATGAAGCCATCATTTCCAGTGGTTGCATGAAAGTCCTGGCTGGCAAGGTTTGGAACTGCAGCAATACAGTTTGGATATTGGAAATTCTGGCTGCATTGGGGGAGGCTATAGCCGTGTGAGTGCTGAGTGGCTCCTAGATAAGATTGTATCTGCAAAGACTGTAGGAGAGACTTTTGAATGTTGACCGTGAAACCCAGTTGGTGAAGTAGGTGTAGGCTGGCCAGAGTGTTTTGAAGATACTTTTGGTGTGTGCTGGCTTTGATGAGCCAGTCGTCTAGGGAGGAGAAGACATGAATTTGTTGCCTTCTGAGATGAGCTGCTACCACTGCTAGGAATTTTGTACACACCATGGGAGCAGTAGTGACTCTGAATGGGAGTACTTTGAACTGATAGTGTTTGTCTGCTATAACAAATCTGAGATATTTGCAATGAGCTGGATGAATGGGAATGTGAAAATATGAGTCTTTTAAGTCCAGTGTGGACAAAAAAAATCGCCTTGCTGTAGGAGAGGAAGAACCTGATGAAGTGTTACCATATGGCAATGTTCTGACGGTATGTAGTGCTTTAATTCTCTGAGATCCAAAACTGGTCTTAAGGAACCGTCCTTTTTGGGAATTAGAAAATAAAGAGAGTAAACCCCTGAAGCTTGGTACTGAAATGGAACTGGTTCTATGGCTCCCTTTTGTAAGAGAGATTGCACCTCTTGTTTGAGTAACTGCAAATGGTCGGACGACAATTTGTGAATGCGAGGTGGAATGTTTGGTGGATTGAAGCTCCAGGCAATAACCATGTTGGATAAGGTCTAGCACTAATTTGCCGGTTGTTATAGATTGCCAAATAGGGAGAAACTGTTGAAGTCTTCCCCTGACAGGTATTGAGTGATCCGGGGGAAGTGTGGGCAAGTCACTGTTTATTAGGGGAAGGATTGTTACGTGGTGTGGCACGTTTAGCCCTGCCTTTGGAATGGTTTTCTCTATATCCTCCTCTGTAGAAACCTCTAGCGGAAAAGGACTGGTTGTTGCCTTTGTAAGAGGAAGCATTTAGGTCTGAGGATGTTGGTTTGGGCCCTGCTCTGTAAAATGAGCGACAAAAGGAGCCTTTATTGGATGGGGACTGGAGAACTACCATGGATTTTGCCACTTCAGTGTCCTTTTCCATCTTTTCTAAGGATTGGTCAACTACAGGACCAAACAGGTGTTCTTTGCCAAAGGGGGCGTTCAAAACGGACTGTTGAACCTCAGGCTTAAACCCCGAAATCCTAAGTCTAAAGCACATCTTATTGAGGAGTTAGAGATGAGTTTCCCCTCTTTAACTAACTGCTGTGCCTTATTTTTGTGTTTGTTGTGGGAGATACTGGAGCAGCTGCTTCATCTCATCCCAGTGTGCCCAGTCATACCTGGATAGTAGACCCTGTGTGTTTGCGATGTGCCAATGGTTAGCGGCTTGAACAGCTACTCGTTTTCCAGAGGAATCTATACGTTTGGATTCATTATCTGGTGAGGTGCAACCCCAGAGGATTGCGGATTAGCTCTTTTGCGAGCATTGGACACTACTATGGAGTGAAGAGGTAATTGTCCCTTAAACACAGGATCCGATGGAGAGGGTTTATATTTTTTAATCTACCCTTGGAGTTAAAATACGTGCTCCGAAAAGGTCTTTAAAGATATCATCTGCATGGTTCATCATGCCTTTAAGCATTAGGGAGTGTTTGACTTGACCTATGTGAGGACTCCAGTGTTTTAAATAGAAAGCCCTCTTCTAATGTTTCTTTATTTAATGGTACACCATGATATTCTGCTGCTCTGGCAATGAGCTGTTGATAAGCCATACTATCATCTGGTGGTGATGGTTTTGCAGGATAAAGGTCTGGCTCATTGTCTACTGGAGGGTCAATGGTGTAATCATTCCATGGGTTTGCAGGCAAATGAGTATCATCATCACCCTGATCGACATCTGGATCTGTATGTGGAGATCCAAGAGGTGTTGTGTAATGGATCTTCAATTATTAATAGTGTAGAAGATGGTGTAAGTGGAGAGGGTTGTGAGGCAGGATAAACAGGGCTGGTAGCCATGTCCTTCTTTAAAGGGAATCTTATCAGAAGTGTCGTCTGCAGGAAGCTTGTGTTTTTCTGGATTATTAGCCACAATATGTTCACTATCAGGATTAATATAAATGTTCTTTTGTTTGGGATCTAATTTTACATTAAGAACGTCTAAAATTGGTCTAGAGGTTCGAGAACATTGCCCTTATATTTCGGCACTGAAATCGACTTGTCGTTTGAATGTTTTGGCTCTGAAGTGTGTTTGTGTTTCGAGGCGGAGGGTTTCGACCCTGAAGCATGTTTGTGTTTGAAAGCGGAGAGTATCGGCTCCGAACCAGATTTGTCCTTGGAGCCTGATGATTTTGGATTCGAAGGTAATTTCGGCCGACTCGGTCCAGAGCCGGAAGGCTTAACGGTTTGTTTCTGTGCCGAGCCGAGAGGCAGGGCGTCAGAAACATTGTCTTGGTGCCAACCTTGGTCAGAAGGCAGAGGTGGTGCCGTAGCCTTATGAGTCCTGGATGAGGATTTAGGGGGCAAAGGGTCTACGGTACTCACCGCACCCTGTCCTGGAGGCACATCTTTGGACTCTGGAACGGAGAGGCCTCTTCTTCTGTGGCAGACGCTTTGATCTCTTCTTGGTCGGATTCTTCTCTGAAGTTATCCGGAGTGTGTTGGATGCTTTGGGGCTGCATCTCTTGTCGTCGAGCCCAACGATCGCATAGAGTCTTCTTGGACCGAAATAAATTACAAGCGTCGCAGTCTTCCTCCTTGTGTTCCGGAGAGAAGCACAGGTTACAAACTTGAAGTAGGTCAGTGAGAGGGTACTTGGCGTGGCACCCAGGGCAGAATTGGAATGGAGTCCGTTCCACCGGCAGACGGCTGGCCCGACGTGGTAAGGCCAGACAGCTGCCTACAAGGTTTGTGAAGCGATTTGATAAGCGGAGAACAGGGATAGGCGTACAGAAACAATACAGATGAGGGTAGAGTATTGCCCCGAGGGGAACTTGAAGAACTGTTTTCGAACCGGAGTGCAGCAATACACGCCCAAACCTGATGGCAGAAAAAAACTATCTAAAAATGGACTCGATGCACATGTGCACTATCACCGAAAGGAGGAGTCATCTTACCTCATCACTTGAAAGACTTCTTCGAAGAAAAACAAAGTGCAAACATCCGGACCCAACACTAGATGGCAGGAGTATGCAAAGCATGTGTATCTACAGCACACATGCCTCGAACATCCGGTGCTCACAGGAGACAAAGTCTGGGTTGGGAAGGCAGGGCAGTTCCTCCGGGTTCTTGGGGGCTACTGGCTGCAGAACACACTGGGATTTCGCTGTAGCGGGTCGCAGTCGGAACAGGCCGGTGGGGCTGGGGCAAAGTCAGTTGGGGTCCTCCTTTTCTTCTTCAGCACAACTTTTCTGTCCTTCTTCTTCTTGTTTCTTCTTGTCTGAGGAGGCAAGGTTCAGGGTTGTCCCTAAATACTAAATTCAGGTAGGTACAGGTTGGGAAATATAGGTCCCTTCCATGGGGTGGGTACACCCCTTATTATGCCACCCTGCAGTGGGAGGGGGGTATAAGCCTCACTCTGGTTACCTGGGTCCCCCCCCCATCTTCAAGATGGAGGGGACTGAGAGTTGTGCTTCACCTCGCCTCCCCCACCTGAGAGGTGGGGTTGGCAAAGGTGGGCACACCTCTCCTCCTAACTTGGTTTTCCTGCTGATTCTGGGGGTCAGAACCGGTGGGGGCCAATTGCTAGGAGCAGCAAATGGATGGGGCAGCTCACAAAGGCTGTGAGCCTTTGAAACTTCCTCCTTCGTGGACCTTGGTCATACATATGCAAGTTTAAGGTCTAATTCCAACAGTATCTTAGCAGAACTCATCAATTTCAAACACCATTCATTGACACATGTATGTATTTTTGACATTTCTAATGCATGAACCTGGCTGGAGCACTGAACAGGTAGGCAAGTCCAAGTGAGGATTCATAGGTGGGGAGGGAACATAGGGAGGAAGCAGAGTGAGTAGGAAAGGGTGCAATGCCAGCCTATCTGAAAGACTGTTCTTTGAAGAGGTAAATGTTTAATTTCTTCCTCAATAACACATGATTTCAATGACACAAGATAAAAAAATAAAAACAATTACCCAACAGCGATAATTCTGCAAGAGGTTTAGACGTATGGATTGGATGCTGCCATCATAACAACCTGTGTATATCTACAACAGAAAAAAGAAATACTCAAAATAAGGAAAGGAAACAAATGTAATGAAACTAGTGCTTAGCCTGCATGCTTTAGAACTTTTCCAGTCTCTCACAAATGTGGAAGTCATTATAGCCATAAGATGTGCTCAACACAATTGATATCAATGTAAGTAACAGGTTTCTGCTTTCTTTTGTAGCCCACAAAGTATGTTCCAAAATTAACTTCTCTCCTTCAACCAACTTATTTCCATATGCAATTTTAAAGGGAAAAATGTAAATTGGTGTACTAATGCAAGCCAAAGAAGAAAGCAGTGGAAGGCTTGATCCTCTGAGTGTGTTCTACAAAGCTCTCCATAGACGTGGGACACCCTTGACTAGGCTATATAATAAGAAATACAGCTATGAAGGCAATCCCATTTTGCCGAATCATACAAGCACCTCTTAGGTAAGCGAATCTGACTATTGGAGTGCTCTGTGTTTGATCCGCCCTGTCCCTGAAGTGGCTTCTTAATTTTACCTGGAGACAGTATTAGCTGAAGAATGACCAATCTTAACTTTCTGTGCGAGGTGTACTGCTCATGGATTTACTTTCAAGAAAGATATTTGACTTGCGCACCATGTGTGTCCACTTCATTACACCTCTGAGTAAGTAGTTCAGTAATTGCAGTACAGCTCTGTAGTGATCCTATGCTATGGACAACTAGAGTGTGACAGCAAGAGCTCTTTTGTAAGACCCGCTTACAAGTACACAAGTCCAACTGCCTTAGGCCACACACACGTACCTTTGAGGCCCAGGATACAAGGTGAGTAGATTATGGGGCTCCAGGTAAATGCATGGTAATGCTACCCTGTGTGCTGCCAGTTCCACGGTCACACATGCACCTCCTGACTCTTCCATGTTCCCCTATTGTCAATGGTTGGTTAATGTCCTATAATGTTGATACTATGACACATTCTATACTCAGTGTTGTAGAACCATTCCAAAGCCTAGCAATACTTTCAATCAAAGGCACAGTTGCTTGTGACAGTAGGGTATTTCAACAAATAAATATTTTTTAATTGGCCGATTGTCAAAACTGCAAATCAACTGAAAATAAAGTGGTTTTGAAGAAGGCAGTTTGCAGAGGCACAATATAATCCAGGCAAAACCCTATCACCGGTATCTAGGGGGAAACTGAGCTGTTGAATCTGGGAAGGGCAGGAACTAAAAGTATTGCACTGAATTATGTTTAGCAATGTAGTGGTTGCATAGATTTCATTTGGCGGTATTCAAACTTTTCTGAGAAGAAGGGTTCATGGAGTAACTGGGGTCTGTATTAAGTTGGAGTCACTCGCATGGCAGGTCGCGCTGATCCTACTGGATACCAGGCCAACCGCAATACTTCAATTATGCATTGGCTGGATGAGTATGACTTTAGACAAACTGCTCCCTTTAAAGACTATGTAACTTCAAAAGGTAAACAAATGGTATACAGCTGAGATGCCTCTAAAAAACAGAGCCACACACAGACGGACATGTAAGCTATTTTGTTAAATCAACCACCACTGAAGCCATAGAATGTCAGGATTCACACAATTACAGAATCCTCCATTGCCTCGAGAATACTATCAGTCCCCAGTATTGCTAAAGACATTTTCTCAATTTTTCATGAATTTCTTCCGAAGGTAGCATTGGTACCTCAGCTATGCATTTCCTTGGCCTTCTATTTTAGCAACAAGGTACAAGTGATGAGGGAAAACACGGAGCAGAATGGCAGAAGAATTAATTCTCAAATAATGAATTCTCCATCAGACATTGCTAGTCAATGCAATGTAACAACTGATTCCATCAAAGACCCAAGACTCCTCCACTAAGAGCCTGCTTTGTAACACTAACCTTGATCAATAGTTCGATCCTATCTGGCAAAGTTGTGAAATAATTTAAATAATCAATTGGATCTTAGCTGCGTAAGAAAACTTCCTTATTCCTACCAGGTCTCGGAGCTATAGCTCTCTTAAATAAAACTATCCAACTTCAATTTTTTTATATAGGAGAATAATGATTGCACTATCATTGAGATGAGTTTAGGTTCAGCTCAAGTAAAGAACTTGCAACACAGGACACACTGGTAATAGGAGATGACACCAGTATCAGTGCACAGTCAGCTCCTTTCATGCCCACCCTATTACGCTCCAACTGTTCATCTCTCTGTATGACCTTGGGATTTTGCCCATTCTACTCCTTGCAACCGCAATCCAACAGGCTACATCTCATTTCACCTGTTCATGTGGTTGTATTGATTGTGCAGCAAAACAGTAGGAGAAATAATGAACCTGGGCAATCAAGCAGTGTAGGAAGCTGGCTCTGTATATGTATATACTATATCAAAGTCAGGTATAGTGTGCACAGGGTCCTGTGGAACCCCAAAGGTAGGCAGAGGTAAAAGTAGATAGCACCTTACTCTCCATTTGTGGTAGTGTGGTTGAGCAGTAAGGCTTTATCAGAGGGTAGTGTTAAGCATTTGTTGTACACACTCAATCAGCAAATTATGTCACACACTCAAAGACTGTACTCAGACCAATTGGTTTTTGTATAAAAATATTCTTTTAGTTATTTTATTTCCTAGAACCAAGCACGCCTGACACAGGGAAGTGATTTATACTTTGCTGTAATAATAATACTACAGTTTTTGAATTGCAGTTGTATATATACATTGGTTTGGTTACAGTTTGGTCCCCCAGGGTCAAGGATGCGCTCTTACACCCTCAGCAGCATTAGGGCGGCCGGATGCAGAGTGCTGAGGCCCAATGTTATCCAATGGGGGATAGAGGGCCTCCGGTTAGTGGCTGCTTATGAGCAGGCCACAAGGTTGTGGGAGCAAAGCTCCTGAACTTAAGCGCAGGGCAAATGGGGGTTCAGAACAGCACCAGAAGTGCACCCTCAGTGGCACTAGGGCGGCCAGGTGCAGAGTGCTGTTTTGGCGTTGGGTGCCCTGTTACTTTGAATCGAGTTTCTCCGGTTTGTAAACACACTGCAGGCTTGGGGGTCGAAGGTCTTCTGGGTGCGACCACCACTTGGAGAGGTAAGTTGGGATGCTGGGGGTTGGCTAGACACAGTCGGTTGGGCCACCCAAGGCTGTGGGGTGTCAGGTGCAGGGGTGTCTTGTAGGGTCGATCTTGTTACCAGATCCTGGTCGCGGTTGGGGGGACCTTCCGGATTTAGGCTGCAGGCGTCAGCTGGAGTCTAGAGGCAGGTCAGGGATCACTGGATCTCAGGTCTGGATCGCCGGGGAGACCTCCTCGTGGTGTTGGGCCACTCGAACTCGGGCCGTGGGCATCGGGTGCAGACTCACGGATTTCACGGGAGCTGGAGTCTGTTGGTGAACAAATCTGGTATTCACAGGAAATAGTCTTTTCTTTGGAAGGCAGGGAAGGTCCTCAGGGTTCTTTAAGTTGCTGGTTGGAGGACACACGGGAGTTTCGCTTCTGCAGGTTTGAGGTGGGGACAAGTCAGTGGGCCAAGTCAGTGGGCGTCGTCCTCCTCTTAGCTGTGGCATGGCTGTTCGGTCCTTCTTGTAGTTTCTTGTCTGACTTCTTGGTTCAGGGCTGCCCCCTAAATACTGTATTTAGGGGGCATTTCAGGGGTCTCGAGCTACTGACCTTAGGGTGACCAAACGCACAAGTTACTTACTTGTGTAACGATATATCTGTAAGAGACATTAGTTAGTGATAGATTCCTTACCTTAGAATATCCCCAGGCGCCAGACTGGATCCGGAAAGCAGTACCCTTGCGCGTCGGTAGGCGTCGTCGTGCGGCTCCGCGCACGTCGCTGGCGTCGTTGTCGCCGAGATGACTTCGTCAGAGCTACTTAGACGCGCCCACACGCGCAGACATCAGTTCTGTACGCAACTTTTCCACGCCACGAACGCAGAGCCATGTCAGAGACCGACTACTGGTGCAATAGAACTAGGGCCCTGAAAGGGATGACCTGAACCCTAGAAAACAGTTCGCAGAACGGGGAGGATTGGCGGGCGGTAAGGAATCTATCACTAGCTAATGTCTCTTACAGATATATCGTTACACAAGTAAGTAACTTGTGCATCTGAAAGAGACACGTTAGTGATAGATTCCTTACCTTAGAATACATACCCAAGCAATACCAACACCGGTGGTGGGTCTGGGAAGTGAAATCATACCAGAAAGTCACTGAGAACCGACCGGCCAAAGAAGCAGTCTCTCCCGACTTAACTGTCAAGGCAATAGTGCTTAGTTAAAGTATGCAGCGAGGTCCATGTATCTGCCTGACAGATATCTTGCAGAGGGACACCGCGTCCTAATGCTGTAGTAGCTGCTGTCGCCCTGGTAGAATCGGCACGCAGTCCAACCGGAGGTTCCTTTTTTGCCAGAGAGTAACAGGCTTTAATGCAAAAGACAACCCATCGGGAGATAGTCTGCTTGTGCACAGCCCGACCTTTCTTAGCACCCACGTAGCCAACAAAGAGCTGGTCATCCACCCGGAACTGCTGTGTGCGGTTGAGAGAGAATGAAAGCGCACGTATTGGGTCCAGACGGTGGAGCCTCTTTCCTCTCTTGGAGGAGGCGGAAAGAAAATGGGCAGAGTGACAGTCTACCCGAGATGAAAGGCAATGACTACTTTAGGTAGAAAGGAGGGACGTGGTTGAAGTACAACCTTGTCCGGATGAATCGCCAGGAAAGGAGGTTTACATGAAAGAGCCTGAAGCTCACTCACCCGCCTGGCAGAGGTGATGGCCACCAGGAAGACAGTTTTTAAAGTTAGTAACCTCAAAGGACAGTTATGAAGAGGCTAAAAGGGAGCGCAAATTAAGTATGTGAGAACCAGGTTCAAGTCCCACTGAGGCATCACAAAAGGAATAGGAGGAAAAAGGTGAGTAATGCCTTTGAGAAATCTATTGACAACAGGGGACTTGAAAAGAGAGCGCTGATCAGGCAGCCTAAGTAAGGCTGAAAGAGCAGAAAGTTAGCCCTTGATAGTGCCCAGAGCACAGCCCTGCTGGGCCAAAGAGAGAAGGAACAATACGACCTCAGAAAGAGGGGCAGAAAGGGGATCTACAGCTTTTGCTGTGCACCATGCCACAAACTTTTTCCACCGACAGGCGTATACAGTTTTAGTTGAGGGACGCCTGGCTGCCAGAATCACATTACAGACTTCAGGAGGCAAGTCAAATGGAATCAACTGTCGCCGCTCAATCTCCACGCAAGGAGGTGGAGGCTGGACAGGTTCAGTTGGAGGTCTGTTCCCTGGTGCTGCGACAGGAGATCCTCCCAAAGAGGCAGTCGGATTGGGGGATCCACGCTCATACTGAGTAGCTCGGAATACCAAACCCTTCGAGCCCAGTCCGGTGCCACAAGAATAACTTGGGCCCGGTCACGCCTGATCTTCTTCAGCACTCTGGGTAGAAGTGGTATAGGAGGAAAGGTGTATAACAGACTGCAACTCCACTCGCGACGAAAAGCATATCCGAGCGACTGCCGCCTTGGAAACTCCAACGCGCAGAACTGCTGACATTGCGTGTTCTCTTTGTTGACGAATAGATCTAACCAAGGTTCTCCCCACTGCTGAAAGAGACCTTGTGCCACGTCCAAGTGTAGACGCCATTCGTGATCCAACATTAACCTGCGGCTGAGTTTGTCCGCCCTGGCGTTCAGAGAACCTGCCAAGTGTTGAACCACCAAGGAAATGCCTTGACGTTCCAGCCATGTCCAGAGGCGCAGACCCTCCTGACATAGGGTCCACGACCCCACCCCGCCTTGCTTGTTGCAGTACCACATGGCAGTGGTGTTGGCCAAGAACACCTGCACTACACTCCCCTTGACAGAGGGAGGGAAGGAAGGCTTTTGGTGCAAGTAGGATCGCCCTGAGCTCCAAAAGGTGGATATGGAGCTTGGACTCCGCCGGAGACCAGTGGCCTCTGATCTCCGCCTCTTCCATGTGGCCACCCCATCCCAGGAAGGACGCATCAGTCACCACTGTGTGCTCCAGTTGGGTAAGGGAGAGGGATCTGCCGCTGACCCAACGCTGGTCCGTGAGCCACCACTGCAAGTCCTGTGCAGTGCCCTCAGAGATCTGGACGTAGTCGGACAGGTTTCCCTGATGCTGCGTCCATTGGAACTTCAGGTCCCACTGCAGAGTCCGCATATGCCACCTGGCATGATTGATCAGCAGGATGCAGCAGGTCATGAGGAACAGCAGTCTCAGGGTCTTCCTGACCAAAACCCAGGACCAGGGCTGAAAGATCGGAATCATAGCCCGTATGTCCCGGACCCGCTGTTCGGGAGGATAAACCCGAAACTGCGCCGTATCCAGAACCGCTCCGAAGAAGAGGAGCTACTGAGAGGGAATCAGATGCAACTTCGGCACGTTGATGGAAAACCCCAGCGAATGCAGGAGGTCGGCCGTAGTCTGGAGGTGGGAGACGACTGCCTGGGGCGAGACTGCCTTCAACAGCCAGTTGTCGAGATAGGGGAAGACTGAAACCCCTGATTTGCACACATGAGCTGCGACCACCGCCATCACTTTCGTGAACACCCGAGGGGTGCTGGTAAGGCCAAAGGTGAGCATGGTGAACTGAAAGTGCTCGTGTCCTACCGTGAACCACAGGTAACGCCGATGGGCCGGCAGGATGGGGATATGAAAATAAGCATCCCTCAAGTCCAACGCTACCATCCAGGTTTGCGGGTCTAGGGCAGACAAGACCTAGGCAAGCGTGAGCATCTTGAACTTCTCTTTCCGGAGGAAGCGATTGACGTTCCGGAGGTCTGAGATAGGACTTAGGCCCTTGTCCTTCTTTGGAATCAAGAAGTAGTGGGAATAACAACCACGACCTTCTTCTGGCATTGGAACGTGCTCAATGGCCCCCTTGGCCAAGAGGGCCTCAACTTCCTGCCGGAGAAGTGCCAAGTGATCCCCCGACATGCAGTGGAACTAAGGCGGCATGGCTGGAGGGGTAGTCTCGGAGGGGAGGGAGGAGCCCCGTCGGACTATCTGCAGAACCCACCTGTCTGAAGTGATGGTGCGCCAGTGGGAGAGGTGATGGCAAATCCTGCCGCCCACTGGCGTCTGGTGGGCCTGAAACATCGGACTAGGAAGGTTTTAAGGCAGCAGGGGCGGTGGTGGACTGACCCGCCCGCTGGCCCTGTGAGCCACCTCGGCAGGCAACCCGACGCCAGCTGCGTCTGTGCTCTGAAAGGAACGTGTTTTGGCGCCTCGACCCTGACCTCAAAAGGAGCGAAAAGTAGACCCCGAGGGAGCGCGCGTGGTGGCAAGACCCAAGGACTGGGCCGTAGCGTGGGAGTCTTTAAAGCGTTCCAAGGTGCTATCCGATTTGCCACCAAAGAGGCATGTGCCATCAAAAGGCATGTCCAACAAAGTATTTTGAACATCCCCTGAGAAGCCAGTGATTCTGAGCCTGGCGTAGCTCTGCCTAGGGAGTCTGCTGTGTCAGGACCATAATTGATAGTGAATTTTGCGGCATCTCTACCCTCCGCAATAGCTTGGGAAAGTACCGCTCGAGCTTCTACCGGACACTGAGGCAGCACCTGTGCTACAGTGTCCCACACAGAGTGGGAATAGCGGCCTAATAGGCACGCAGTATTGACCGCCCTTAACCCAGAACTGGCAGAGGTGAAAATCTTTTTCCCAAACAGCTCAAGTTTTTTTAGATTCTTTATCCGGTGGTGCGGAAGGGAATGCACTGGGAGAAGCAGAGGCCTGGACAACCAGACTCTCAGGCGTTGGGTGTTGCATGAGAAAACTGGGATCGTCCAGGGCCGGGCGATGGCGCCGTGCCACAGTTTTATCCGCAGGAACCCCTGTGTTAGGCTTGGTCCAGGTGCTTAACAGAATGTCTGTAAGCGCATCATTAAAGGGCAGCAGCAGCTCTGTGGCGGAGGTTGCCGGCTGCAGTACCTCAGTCAGGAGATTATTCCTAACAGGGATGGAAGGGAGCTCGAGGTTAAAAGCCTCAGCAGCCCTACGCAACACCACAGGAAAAGTTCCCAACTCCTCCGGGGCCACGGAAGAAGGCGACAGTGTACCAGGGTGCGGAGAGAAATCCAGATCCCCTGGACCTTCGACTTCACCTTCCCAATCCGGTTCGTCTTCACATGGGGCTGCGAGAGGGCCCTCAGACCCCTCCCAGTATTCTCCCTCGTCCACCGGTAGTTTAAGAGGCCGGTATGGGCGAGGGGCCCAGGGAAAGGGGGTAAGCTCTCCACCTGGAATAGGGATTGAAGGGTAATAAACCAACCCAGGCTCGAAATAGTCCGGACCCGGAGGCAATGGCACCGGGTCTGGCGCCAACCCCGGTGCCGTGGGCAGCGTCGGGCCCAGCGCCATAGGCGGTGTCGGGCCCCGGTGCCGTAGGCGACGTCGGCTCCGAGCCCGGCGCCAGAAGCCGCACCGAGGCCGGAGCCAACAGCGCCACAGGGTATCTTGCCGGCGTAACCGAGGCCAAAGGCGGCGGTATGGGGGCAGAACCACCCAACGGGGTCCATGGGGCCCGAAGGCGCGCCGGAGGTACCCGATGGCGCAAATAGACGGGCCAAGGCCGACACGAGATGCGTACGGCCCCAGGAAAGGCGGGTAGGCCGCAGGCAATAACGCAGGCTCCACCGGAGCCGCGGGGGAGTGACCCCCCGCGCCCCCTCCATTGTGTCCCGCGACCGGGGAGGGGTAGACAAAGAGCGACATCGCTTCTTTGATTTTTTATGGCGCTTTGACTTAACTGTCCCTATTCCGACATATGGTGGTGTCGGCCCCGCGACCAGCCTCTTGACCTTCCGCGGGATCATGAGTGGCGCGGAACCGGGCCTCGAACAACTTTCGGGAACGCTCCTGCAAAGCCTTCGGCGCCATGGCCCAACAATCGGGGCACGCCTCGGGGTCGTGGGCGTGCCCCAAGCAGAAGATACACACATCATGTGGGTCAGCCATCGACATGTTCCGACGGCAGGCCCGACAGGACTTAAACCCGGGCATCTCTACTGCACCAGAAGTCGAGAACTCGACAAAACAAGAGAAACAAGTCTCTCGAAATAAAGTTAAAATATTAACTAGGAGTACCGTTCTCTCTCGGATCTGCGCTTGCTGGCGCGAAAAAAGAAAGAACTGACATCAGCGCGCGTGGGCGCGTCTAAGTAGCTCCGACGATGTCAGCTCGGCGACTACGACACCAGCGACGTACGCGGAGCCGCACGACGACACCTACCGGCGCGCAAGGGTATTGCTGATGAAAACTTTCCGGATCCAGTCTGATGCCTGGGTATATTCTAAGGTAAGGAATCTATCACTAACATGTCTCTTTCAGATCTTTGGTGTGCTCACCCCACGTGGGGGAGTGAGTACAATCCCTAATTCTGATTTGGGAGTGCCTGCCATCACTGATGCGTGGGCTTCACCTTGCCTCCCCCACCTGAGGGGTGGGGTTGCCAGAGGTGGGCACACCTTCTGGGCTGGATAACTTTTCCCGCCTGTCTTACCGCCGAAAAGGAAGGGGGCCTGCTCCTGATAGCAGGAGAGGCTGGGGGTCACATTACAAAGGCAGCAAGGCCTTTGAAGCTCCCTTGCCACAGATGGATCTTCCTGGCCTGGGGGAGGTGTGGCCACCTCTTCACAGGAAAGGCATTGTTGCTGGGCTCAGAGAGCAAAAGCTCCCACCCCAGGGGTCCAGAAACTTGTCTCGTGGTGGCGGGCTGGTGTGTACCTGTCAAGGAACCAACTAGAGGATGGTCGTTTTTCAGGGGGCATCTCTAAGATTACCCCCTGAGTGCATTTTGTATTAAATCCCACACTGGCATCAGTGTAGGTTAAATGTGCTGAGAAGTCTGATTTCAAACTTCCGAGTTTTCAGTAAAGCCATTATGGTGCTGTGGAGTTCGTCATGACAAACTCCCAGCACCATATACTCTTAATGGCATTACCGCACTTTCAATGTTTGGGAATTGGTCTAGACACTGTAGGGGTAGAGGGCTCATGCACCTGTACCCTAACCACTGGTATAGTGCACCCAGCTAGAGGGGTGGCTGACCTATGCCAGGGCAGTGGGTTGTAGGCATGGCACACAGCGATGTGTGCCATGTCAACACTTCACTTTGTTATGCACCAAAACACGCAGCCTCCAATGGCAGTGTGTGTGTGTAACGGTACAGGGCCTCTAAGGGTGGCACAATAAGTGCTGCAGCCCTTAGAGGCCTTCCCTGGCCACAATGCCCTTGCTACCAATGGTACCTTTTACAAGGGACTGACATGTGGCCATAGAGGTGCCAATTAGGGGTACTAGGTACAGTTTTGGGGAAAGAACACAGGCCCTCGGAAACTGATTGGCGGGGCGCATCGAGTCAAAGTATATCGGTAGTCTGGCAAAAAGTAGGGGGTTGCTGCAACAGAAACCCAGCTTCCTACAAGCAGTAATTCTCGAAGTCCACCTGCACCAGGTCACTCTTGTCATAGGCCCCAAGATTAAGATTTACGCGTGAAGTAGACAGTGTTAAAGTAACAAAAGGGCCACTGGAAAATGTCAGTTGTAAGTTAACTGCATGGCATATGTAGGAGATCAGTACATTTATAAAAGTAAGCAGACTTTAAAGGTATATTTTGTGCGGCTAGAACGAGCTGAGGAGGAGAGTACCGTCGTGCGGCCAAAATGAAAGAAGTGATAAAGTGTTAAAGAAGTCACTCCATCCATTGCCTCAAGAAAGCAACCAAGAAACAGTAGGAAAGTGTGGGTCCATCTTTAGTGGATCCTATGCTCCTGTATACATTATTCTATTCATGGGCCTATTCAAAGTCATAGTTAAAAATTACATGACAAACATCAGCGAATTAATGCTCGAGAGGACGCTTTTTTCCCCCTCTACAATATTATCTGACAATGATGCACTATCAGTGATGCAATTTGGAATTTGACTAATGAAAGCCTTATTTTGGGAAAATGTCTATATCATGCTAGCAAGGTGTCCCAACAAGTTAAGTGCTAACTACTGAGACCTACCTGGATCAGAGGTTGTTAAATCGCACATTTTTAAAATGGGTTTAAGTAACATCTGTTATATACACGACTTAGAACCTGCTATCACCGTGCTATAAGTAGTTTCCTTTAAAAAACCCAAAATATAGTTATCAGGCTGAACCCACAGGAGAGATTGACCAACTGGACAGAACTCTGAGATTATGTGAAACAAGGTGATTAGCAGCATTTGATGAGAGACATATATAGCACTTACTTGTTGCTTCATAACACCAACAAATTAGTACTATTTAATGTGTTATGAGAAAGAAGCCAACCACTACAATTTCTCAGAATTGGATGAAGATAATGAGGAAAGTAGAAGTGGATATAAAAAAGCCTTTGTATAGGATGGAGACTTTGCAACAAGGTACAAAGATTGAGTTGATATAAGGAAGAATGTCAAGAAAGCAGGCATGAAACCTAACGATTCATATGATAAGGAGCTACAATGATGATGCAGGAACAGGCAATAGAGCAGAGGACACATGGAAGGATGGGATTACTCTTACAGGCTTAACAAAGATTCTACCACGGTCATAAACCTTGAACATTTAGTAAGGCAGGTTTCTAATTTTCTATTCTAAGACAGCTGACATTCTGTAACCCAATACCACTGCCTGCTTCAGACTGGAATTAGTAACTGGGGGTCACACAATATCTTTGATACTTTTTTAGTTTATTAAACAGAAATAAAAATTACCATGCTCTTATGGATGGCCATACACATGATCATGTCTGTGTGTCCTCCGTAGACTTGCAAGCGATCATGAGACTTATGTGAACATATGAAAAATGAAAGAAAAAGAAAATTGAATTTTACAGACAAACATGAGATATTTCTTACAGACACCATCTAGAATGATTGTGTGAACATTTCCAACACTTTCCTTTTTTACTCAACTAACATGGCTTTCTATCACTTTTGTTAGTTTTCTTTAGAATCATAAAATGTTTACTATTGCACTAACCTGCAGAGTTGTAAGATATATCAGTGAATCTGTTCTATACAAATGCTTTTTCTATGTGTCTTACATGGGTACATTTTACACATTTAAATTTTTGATATTTCCTAAAGTCCTAGACCCTTTTGAATAACATTGGTTTGCCACTGTTCTTCTATAATACCACACCCACGTAGTTATCATTATAATTTGTTTATTCCGTCCAGTTATTGTTCTTGCAGGTAAGTGGGAAAATGAATATTGGTACAGCTCGCGTGGGCTATGCTATTAATATTTGCATGGCATACTCCTTGTAGTTAATCTGTTATTGAAGCAATCAAGTTTAAGAATCTTCTGTAGATATAACAAAATGAGACACTAAGAGAAGCTGCGGGAAGGCATGCAGAATGAGGGTACACTCTGATACTAAGCTACAGAAGTCCCAGTTTCATTACGTTAAATATGTTTGGAAACTTTGAGGATAATTTTTACTCAACTGGGTGCATCTCTCAAAGACAATATGCAGATGTTTAAATATTTTTCCTTATAACAGCACCTGGTCCTTACCTGAAGCTCATAGACACGAACAAATTTATCCAAGGATGCTGTAACCATAACTTTCCCCAAGATGTTCACCACTGTAACTGCATGATTGTGACCTTTATAGATCCGCACAAGCTCGCCAGTCTGCCACGAGACAAAAAACAAAAACAAGTGTTGGAAACTGACATTAGGAGAGTGGAAGAACATGAAGCATAAAACATCCAAATAAATGCTATCACTTTGTTAGTTCAAAAATGTTGATAGAAGGAAAAGGCAATTTGGTGTAAACTTTGAACTCACAGTTCTTTCAAAGCAAAAAAGTGAAGATTATGTAATGATGAATTCTTTTAAAATTTCCTTTCTTCAAATATATTTAAAAACATCAAGTAAAGAGGGAGCTCAGGACAGAAATTCTTTAATCATCTGACCAAGAAAAAAACATTACATGACACACTGTTTACAAAGTTTGATTCTGATCTAAGAATACACAAAGAGAGCATCTTGGGGATCACCTTGGACTTGTCACTATCATTCCTTCCTGAGGTGCAAATGCATTGAAGATTGGCCACTTCAAATTCCACACACTTAGTAGAGCTATTTGACCCATTGACCTTGTTTGCATGTATTGAAATATCCCTAAGCAACTACTTAAAAAAACGTCACCACGGACTGAAACCAACCACCTGAAAATGAATATTAGGACTAATGGGACAAGACCATGCAAACGCTTCTCAGAAGGTATTATATTCCATGTGGGTGTTTAATCCCATCAAATTCACTACTTTTGAACTATTTATCCATGTTATGGAATATGGCTAGCACTTTCACCTCGCAGGGACAAGTCAGCCTAAAGGGATCTCAAAGTCAGATGCTGCAGGTCCTCAGCTCTATAAAGCTAGGGGACCAGCAGTACTAAGAGTTTTCAGGACTTGGCCCTTCTACTCACGTGTGAAAAAAGTTAGTCAAACATGACTCCTTACAAGTACACATTGGAAGTCAGTTACTCCTCCTTAAGTATATTTAATTGCCTCTTCTAGTGGAAGGATTACAAATGTGTAGAATGTGTCCTAGATGGCAGATTGTTGAGAGGTTGTTCTCTACCACGTTCCATGAATATGAGTTGCACGTTTTAGTTATACTACCCTAACTATATCAGTTGTCACAGAATCTCTGACCAACACAAGTAAAGATTAAATAGCTCTGTCTTATAACTGGAGATAGTGTTTGGCAGAGTAGCTGTTGAATCAGCAGCTAATTAATTTGTAATCTACTTCCTAAAAAAATTAAGTATACACAATATTTAGTGCTCCTTTGTTTCTAAAAAAATTCTGAAAATGATTTTAATTTCTCATGGCATAAACTGTATATAAAGGTAAACTTACATGTATGTTGTGGGCATGGACAGATTGATCGCTGGATCCACTAAACACCAGATCGTTTACCACCTTTCCAAACAAAACAAAAAGATAGAAAAATAAATGTAAATAAAGATTGCAAGAGGGTACTAAGGCATGATCTAATCAATGAAACCTGGAGAGCAAGGACTGAAAACCTTTTCTCCAGGCTTCGAAAGGCAGATGTCTGCAACCCTAAACACTTCTCCAAGCCTACATTCCTACTTACCTACTCCCCCTTCATAAGCATGTATGCAGACAACTCCAGCATAGAGTTCATCTCTGGATAATACCACACCACCTCTCCACAACATAACACATGCACTGGGCCACATCTAAAGCATGGTGACCAGTGTAACTGGGGAGAGTGTTAGGAAGAATGCAAGGCAAATGAAGATGAAGCTCATAGAAAATCAACAACAGTCTGTCACACACCCAGGAAGCAAATACCTGTCACAGACTAGAAAGAGCAGAATGCCTCAACTTCTATATTTTAAGACATTACAATGACCACTCCTCATGAAGCAAGCCAGTCCTAACACACTACACCAATGCAGATTCATAGGTAACCTTGGAACGATATCGCAGCTAACATGAGATCACATTTCTACAATGAAAAATGTATTGGGAATTTAAATGGAAAGGCAAGACAGGCAAATTACATTGAAAGGCGTGGTACACCCCAACAGGGAGATTAACCCAATAGTTCCTAATACACTAAGTCCTTAAATTGTAAGTGTCTTCATCAGCCTTCAGGGTCTTCTTTTACCAGTTGGTACCACTTCATCCTCATTTGAAACAACCCCATCCACAGTACGGCTATGACCTTTACACAGTCTTGAAATTCTCCGCACTTCTCAAGCACAAGAACATTCCTCTGCAATTTTCAATGAACCAGAAAGGCACGCTTGGGTCAGAACATGCACTTTCACTCACATATATTTTCTCTTTATACCTTTTGCTGTGCCAACACAGATGGCATTGACGTCTTTTGCCCACCTCAAACGTCCTCCAAACACTCTTCACCACCTCCCCCATAAACGCAAAGAAGACGACTTAAACCCTGGTAAACACCCTCTCAAACAAGACAACAGTGATATCCCAGTCACATCATTGGGTGCTGTACTATGAACCCATAGTATCTCCTTAATGGCTGTTTTCATGGAAGTGCTCTCACTAAGTTGTGTCTGTACACATGATTCGAAAACACAAAATATCAGCACCACCAATCTTTGGGTTGTCGTGAATACAGCGCAGTTCTCTGATGATTTACTCCTACACTTCTCAAAAATTCCTGCAAGCCCTCAGACACAAATTGCACCTTACTGTGAGTAGATCGGATGAAGTGCCAACATTGAAAACTTTATAAATGTATCCACGGATCTTGGGTTGAGAATATCCTTGCTTTGGTCCCCTCTTTCGCATTAGAAAGTAACCAGAGTAAATCCCCTTTCCTTTTTGGGAATGAGGGACCAATTTTACTGCCTTTTTTTTTTAAATCAGAAATGTGCCTGCTAGTAAAAGTAACTCTCAATGATATTGAGATGTTTTCTTAGGAAGGATGGACAGAAGAGATATTTGAAATTTCAGAGAATAGCCATTTTGCTCAATATTCAACACCCATCTGCGTTAGGTTATTTTTCTTCCACTCTCCCAGATGATTGCGGATGCTTTCCTCCACAGAGTTGTCACAAAAGAGGGGGCAAGTGGAGAGTCGCTGCTTGGCAGGCTTTCCTGCCACAGTTGGTGTTAGATGGCTGACCATTTGCAGACTTCCAAGGCTGGCAAGACTTTTGATGCTGCTGCTGTTGCTGGAATTGTTGTGCCAACTGGGGGACTTCAACCATCTGTTGGTGGTAATGTCTACTATGGGGTTTGTACTGTTGTACTCTTTCTCGAGGGCTACAGTTTTGAGTGTCTCTAATTAAATTTTCAGATGCTGAATTTTGAATGGCAGATTTAAAAAATGTTGTTGTGCCTCTGGTGTAAAGCCATCAATATGTAGCCAAGATAAGCAACGAAGAGCCATGCCATCACAATAGCCTTGGGCATTGAAATCAACAGAGCCAACAGCAGCACTTATTTTAGAAAGCTGGCTCTCTATATAGTGTACCAAAATGAGGTGCACTGTGCAGAGAGTCTGGTTATCCATTATTAATGTACAGGGGCTTGCTCTAGCAAACCCAAGGTGCTCTTTTGGTGGTAGTGTGGTCCAGTAGTCTAAGGCTTATCAGAATGTAGTGTTATGCACTTGTTGTACAGACTCAATAAATGAGACAAACACCTAATAAGGAAATCCGACACCAATTAAAAAAAAATTACATATTTTTAAATGTATTTGGACACCAAGATCTACGAGATTAGGTAAGTGAATTTCGAGTTAAGGATTTTCAGACACTTAGAAAACACAGCTGTCAGATTTCAAGCAAGAACCTCGAACACAGTAATGTTATCCTATGGAAGATATATGTACATTACATAGGACCAAACGACTCTCAGGACTGTTCTTCAGGACTTAAGGTAGGTAGGAGACAGATCTGACCTCCTGGAGCACGGTGACCTCCTCCTGGGTGGCTACTGCGTTGATGGACCCGGTAGTAAGCAGATCGGTGAATCGAACGTTTCGGTACCTGCAGGCAAGTGGCTCCCCCACTTCAAGGGAGATGATGACGGGTTGATTAAGTGCTGGCAGCCCTCCAAGGCTTTTGGAGGATGCACAGCTGTAGGACGAATCAGGTCATTGCAATTGTCGAGGCAGGCAGGCAGGGTTTGGCGACATGTCCACAGCAAGTCTTCAGTTATTGCGTTCATCGGCTCTTCTTTGTCCTTCTTCTTGGGTCAAGTGAATATGAGTTACTGGTGGTCAGGGGGCCACCTAAATACTAAATATAGGGGTGTTAAGGGGAGGGAAGGGTAGTAGCCAATGGGCTACTTACCCATGGAGTCACTACACCCTATATATGACCACTTCCTGTGGGGACTGGGTATAACCCTGCCCCAGAGTTTCTAATTGCACTAAAAACAAGATGGTGAACTCCTTCTTTCGTGGAGCACATCAGGCAGCCCACCTTAGGGGTGTGACTAGTTTGGTGCTACAACACACCTACTGCATAGCTAATTTCACATCTGTTGTGGTGCCAATTGGCCCTCATGGCAGGGAGTGTCATCTTCAAGGTCTGGGGGAAGCAGGGTCCCATATCAAAGGGGCAGGGGCCTTGAAGACCCTGGCCTTGATATGCTAAATCACTAGCCATCCTGCTGGAGGAGGTGCAAACACCTTCCTCCTGAGCAGACAGTGTTTCTGGCCTCAGAGAGAGTGCGCTCTCACCTACATGGATTCAGAAAAATCTGTGGTGGTAGGCCGGATGAGACCAGTCAGCCAGCACACTCCATAGTGGTAGGGTTTTCGGGGAGCATCTCTAATGTGCCCTCGGGGTGCATGTCATAATAAATCCTGTACTGGCATCAGTGCAAATTTATTATGAGAAGGTGTTTGATACCAAACACCATAGGTGCCAGTGAATACATCATGTAGTTGGGGAACCCACACTGACCAGTGCCCAGTACATGTAATTCAGATGGCTTCCCTGTTCACTTGTACCATCAAGTAATTGAACTAGACAGCACAGGGGCGTATCAGCTCAAGCAGATATGCCCTCACATGTTCTATAATGCACCCTGCCTAAGGGCTACAAGGTCTGCTGTGATGGTGACTTGCATATAGTACAAGCAGTGAATTTGGCATAGCACAAAGGGAGTGTGCCATGCCCTGTTTTCACTATTGGTTTGCACCATGACACGATGTCTGCCATGGCAGGCTGCATGCAATTTGTAGGGGTGTCACTTAGAATGGCATAATACAGGCTGCAGCGCTCAGGAACCCTGTGAGGGGGCAGACGGGGACGGCGGCATACAACCCCTACCTGCTTGTCCTCAAAACACTGTACAAACCACTACTAGTCCGACAAGATCAGGAAAGCAAGAGTTAACTCTGCCTGCTAACTCTCACGCACAGGGACGCGTTGACCAGCTGGGAGGCCTCGGCAAATGGGGAGCAGGAGAGGCGGGGCCTCGGCCCCAAAAGGAGGAACCTGGGAATCCGGAAGGCACGCTGAACTCGGAGGAGAAGGAGGAAGAAGACGCAGCGCTACGGGGATCTGACTTGGAGAGGATTAGCCGAATCAACTAGCCCTGAAAATGGATGGCGCTGGAGCATCAGGCCCATATCCGGCCGTCGCTGAAAGCCGCGGGGGCTAAACCGGGACGAGTAGGAGGGCCGCTGCGGTGCGCATGGAAGCCCGGGGCGAGGGCCCGGGTGGAGCCACCGTAGGTGCAGATCTTGGTGGTAGTAGAGGAGCACGTTGACTGGCGAGGAGAAGACCACGGGAAGCCCCGACCCTAGAGACCCAGACGAGGACAGAGGTGCAGAGATCTGGACAGAGGAGTGGTGGTCACCCCCAGAGGATGCTGGTGAGCCGCTGCAACTCAGCAGAGTTGCGGCTGACGTGGTACGTGACTCGGGAGGGGGGAGGGAGTGAAAGGAGGGAATCGGGAGGGGGGGGGGCAGAAGGGTTATCTCACTTATTCCTCACTGTACATACACCGTATCATCACTGCCTCACAGCCCCGACACCAACCCCTCACTCCTTATCCCTACCTCCGGCACTAAAAGCACTTTCACCAGTAAAAGAGCCGGCATCAGTCCGCTCTCTGAAACCCAGCTTTGGGACTTTGGACAACCAGACGAAGGTCCAAGGACCTTGTATTTTATGTTCTCTTTTGTTTACTGTTAGTGTGCACCAGTATCTCCCCATAAGGAATGGTGGAGGGTTCTATCCTGACAAACGCCTAATAGACCAGAAAAACGTATCGCCTCTCTCTGTTTTCGCTCTTTCGTGAGCCTCCTGGGATGGCCACTAAAGAAAAGCAAACCCAGGAAGTAGATGACATCAACCCCAGCCCCGCGGAGGAGAAGAGGACTTCTACTTCACATGCTGACTCTGTTTTGTTGTTTAAAATAAAATCCCTTCACTATTGAGCCCTGACTTCGGCCTCCTCGTTTCTTCTTCCGCCCGCCCCTTTCACAGACCCTCTTTGGTACCCATGCCCTTTGTACCAGGGGTACCCCTGACTAGGGACTTAAAGGGGTGCTAAAGTGTGTGGCAATCATCTGATAATTAGAACATTCTACCTTGTTTTAGGGAAAGAGCAATGGCACTTGGGACAGATTAGCAGGGACCCAGTGCACATCAGTCGAAAAATATCAGTACCAGTGACAAAAAGGGGCACTTGCCTACACTTATTACTTAGTTGGAGACCATCAACCCCTTTTGTAACCCCTCTGAAAAGTCCTGTCTGCCTTTGGAGGTCAGGTTCTCCTGGAAACATTGGAGAATCTCCAAGAGGGATCCATTATAACACATGATTATAGCAGTAGCACTTGCTGCCTTCTTCTCAACCTTGAATATGACAAAGAACGTTTTTTTTACAACACCGATTTACCTACATATGTATGTATGATTTAGGGAACTTTGTACTTTTTATGACTTAAACATACATATATAATGTATTCGGTATGTGCTCTGGGGTTCCCGCGCGTGGGGGGACTATTCAGTGCTTATGACTTTGATGAGTATTCCCCTGGAAGAGAACTAGGATTAGCGGTAAGTAACTTATCCTTTTCTTTCGAAGGAAATTCATCTATAGTCATGAGCACTGAATAGAATAGCAAGCCCATGCCCCCACGTCTGCGGACAAATACAAGATAGCGACTAGAGACTAAGACTCCATTATTCAAACAAATTACTTAATGAAGCCTGCCCCACTTGGGCATCTGCCTGAGTGTCTGTGTCCAAACAGTAATGGCGAGCGAAGGTGTGCACCGATCACCATGTGGCAGCCTTACAAGCTCTGCAATAGGTAAATTTCTGGTCTGATTGATATAAAAATTAAAAATTACTTTAGGCAAAAAACTAGGATGTGTTCTCTTAACCACCCTGTTGGAATGGAAAATAAAATACGGTTTCTTTGCACAAAGAGCTTCGATTTCACGGACTCTGCGTGCTGAAGTGATAGCCACTAGGAAAGCGGTCTTCCAGGTTAAGTGTTGTAAACATGCCTTGTGTATGAGTTCAAAAGGAGAGCCCATTAATTTGGAGAGAATCACATTAAGCTCCCATCAAGGAGAGGGTGACCTTACAGGTGGATAAACCTTTTTGAAACCCTTGAGCAAGTCCTTGACTATAGCATTTGGAAAAAAGGAAACCTGTGTGGGTGACCTTCTGTAGGCTGTAATGGCCACCAAATGCAGTATTAAGGGTGTGAACTGGAGACCAGATTTGGCTAGGTGCAACAAATAAGGAACCTGTTCATGACCTAGAGTAGGATGATGGCCATTGCGAATGCATCTTAAGTAGAAATGCTTCAATTTGAAAACATAGGATTTCCTGGCAGAAGGCCTTCTGGATTCTTTCAAGATGTCCAAGCAGTCTTGAGTAAGCCCTAAGTGTCCCTAGGTGTCCATAATGCAGCAATCCAGGACCCATGCCGTCAAGCTCAGAAAGGGAAGGTTGGGTGGAAGATCTTCCCTTCTAGCTTGGAGAGGTGATCCGGTCTGCATGGCAACTACCAATGTGGTATTTCAGACCGGTGAAGAAGGCCCGGATACCACCACTGGCGAGGCCACTCGAGCGATCAAGATCATTCTGGTTTTGGCTCTGTAAAACATGTTGATGACCATGGAAATGAGAGGTATTGGAGGAAAAACGTACAGTAAAGTCTCTGACCAATTTATAAAAAGAGCATTCCCTCTGGAACCTGGCTGGGGAAATTTAGACGCAAACATGTCGATTTTTGGTGTTCCCCACTAATAGAAAATTCCCTGAGTGACTTTGTTGTTTAGTACCCAGTCGAGCGCTTCAGCAAAGCTGCGACTGAGAGTCTGCGTGCAAGTTGAGTGCAGCTGAAAGATGGATTGCGTAGATGTTTATGTATTTATTAAGCGCATAGCTGCCCGAGGGCTTCCAAGCGCTGCATAGAGAGGCGATGATGTGCGAGGGTAGTGAGGAACCTCAAGGGAAGAGCCGAGTTTTCAATATTTTTTCTGAAGATTAGTTCATCTCTTTGGGCAAGCAGTACAACAGCCTGGAGACCAGATGCAAAAAAGAACTTCCTCCCCATCTGGATCTTTTTATCCTGGTCTTCATGAGCAGGTGTGAGGGAGATCTCAAAGACCTTCCGGGCACATATGGGGTGATGAGTGTTCTCAGTAGAGGTGGTCCCTCGCAGTTAATGGCTTTGTGGGCTAGACATAGATTTGAATATGATTCTAGCTTGGATCGGCAGCCAGTGAAGCAATTTCAATGAAGCTTTCGCTGATTCTAGTCTGGGAATGCCTCGGAGTATCCTGGCTGCCGCGGTTTTAACCACCTGTAGTCTGTTCACTACATATTTAGGGGAACCCAGTAAGAGGGAATTCTGGTCGTCCAGCCAAGAGACTACCAAGGCCTGTACAACTGTTCTCCGTGTCTGTTCAGGGTTAAAGGATAAGGGTCAAGATCTTCCGAAGCATGTGGAGTATCTCAAAGCAGGTGGCTGCCAGTTTTTTAGCTTGTATTCCCATGGAGAGGTTTTTTATGAAGCTTTTTGGAAGAGGGTGGCTGCCAAGTTCTAGTGGCCAGCTGATGATGGCCCTAGGCACAAAGTTGTTGCCCTCTGTCAGCCTTCTCCTCGGCGCGTCCGCACTGCTGGCGCCATAAGTAGGCGTTTCTAATGAGCAACTAGAGCGCTAACTTGCTCCCTGTATGGTTGCTCGAGGACCGGGTCCTCTCTATGGTATCTTTTAGCGTGTCCCGCCCTGGACAGCCGTCTACCCAACTTCTTTAGTGAGACGAGAGTACAGTGAGTACTGTGTTATGACACAATCAAATTCAATACATTTAGAGCAATTCAGTGCAATTCAATAAACTAGAGCAATTGAAATAGAAAATTAAAACTACGTGACTGTAACGCGAAGTGCTTCTGACCCTCTGTCAGCCTTCTGGTGAGATCTCTGGCAAGTAGACATGACCATATGGCTTGGTCCTCCAGAGATAGAGGCTGTGATCTGGTTCCTCCCTGCTTGTTTAAACAATGCATTGTGGTCGTACTGTCTGTCTATACCCAAAAGGAGTGTGTCTGAATGGAAAGGGTAAAAGTACCCGAGTCTGGAATGGACTGCCCTCAGTTCTAACATGTTGATATGGTACAACTTTTCTTTTTCCGAACATAGGCCTTGAACTTGTAGAGCACCCATGAGGGCTCCCCAAACATGTAGGGAGGCATCGGTAACCAGTGGCAGTGTGAGAAGGCCCGGGCAAATTGCACTCCCATTGGAGATGTGGCTGTTCATCCACTATTGGAGATATTCCTTGGCTTTCTGGCAGAGGATCACTTTGTCCTCAAAGAGACCCGAGAACTGCGACCACTGGTCTTCCAGTGTCTGTTGAAGAGGTCGCATGTGAAGTCTGGCATTGGGGACAATGTAGATGCATGATGCCATGGACCCCAGCAGAACCAGTCTCCCTAATGGAGCTGGGGGTAGATTTGAATAAGGGCAAGCATCGTGAACTTCTCCTTGCATATTAACTTGTTTAAGAGTCTTAAGTCTAGAATGGGTCTGCATTCCCGATTTGGACCCTTTACGCAAGAGAAAATAGCCAAAGTATATTCCCAGTCCTTCTTGAGACACCCGAACCTTTTCAATAGCTTCTTTTTGGAGCAGAATATTGACTTCCTTTTGTAGCAAGTCATGTTGATCGCAAGATGTTCTCCGCGGAGGAACCGCAGGTGGAGGAAACTTAAACCTTATGGAGTAACAATTATGCACAATATTCAGCACCAATTTGTTGTTTGTACCTTGGCGCCACTGGTTCAGTTGCATGAGAATACTTCCCACCCACCAGAGTGGGCAATGGAGACGGGGGAAATCGGCTACTAATTGCTTTGCTGGTGTTTTGGCAGATTAGTCTGATGGACGAAACGCGCGATAACAGCAAACCACACATCATTCTAAAAGCTTAGTTCCCGAACGTTTTCATGCAATTTTATAAACTTTTACAAAACATTTACTTGAGTTTTCACATCTGTATTCAGAATGTACAACACCATTTTGCATTTAATCACATAAAGTATCATTCAAAGTAGTCAAGGAGACCCCTGAGCCCCGCATGGCCCTCTGGTAAGCATTGGAAATGCTGTCTGTCCTGTCTGTCCTCAAAATGGCCTCTGATGACCCTTGCAATTTTTCCTTGGTCCCTGTGTCTTTGGCCATCCAAATCCACTCTCTTGATACCAGTGGGGTAGGTGCCTGCCCCATGCACGCTGCACCCTTGTGCCTGTGAGTGACAACTCCAGCATCTAGTTACAGACTTTGCCTGACCTGAAGATGGATTCCGGCTGAATATCCCTGGCATCAAAACGTGCTATATCTACTTCCCTAACCAGATCTTCCAGTGATACAACCTACGTGGCCACTGCTTCTACTAGAAGTAAAGTAGAATATAGTAGCGTGTTGCACAGTAGCTGTGTGGTTATATCTGTGTACACAATTAGAGGTCCCCGTCCTCTAGCCAGTAGGTGTGGTTGGTAATGCGACCTGGACTGGTACTGCTGCTGAGTTGCCCAGTAAGGGGTTTGAACTCTCTGCTGGTAAGGGCGACGATAGTAGGGACTGAACTTGCAGCGAAAGTCTCGGCACTTCTCAAGCCCTACTGCTTTGAGGGTATCTAGCTCGGATTTCATTTTTAGCCATTTCATCATCCGCATAAGTACCGAACAATAAACTTCAGTTGAATGGCAGCTTCAGAATTCTGTGCTGTGCCTCAGGTTGAATAACCGTCAGTCAGAGCCAGGCAGAGCACAGTGCACAGATTCCATTGGAGTACCAATGTGCTGCCAGATTAGAAACATTGCTGGCTGCGTAGATAACTTGGTTAGCCACCAAACCACCATCATGCATGATCTCTTGAAGGTCTTGACAGTACCCCTTTGATAATTTTTCAGCAAATCTGGAAATAGGGTCCCATAGAGTTCTGGCTTACCTCCCTAATAATGCAGAGGCTCTGGTAACTTTCATGGAGGATGCAGAGGTGTTGCACATCTTTTTGCCCAGAGAGTCCGTTTGTTTAATGTTCTTATCAAAGTGCACTGTCGATGAGGACGCCCCTGATAGAGCCTTCCTGACAGCAGCTATTATCACTGAATCAGGTGGTGGATCAGATCTGAGAAAGAGAGGGTCTTGGTAAGGGGCTTTGCACTTCATGATGTGTGAAGGAGAAGCCCCTACCGGTGTGAGAAAAGTCTGCATAGCTGGCTCTAAAAGACCAAGGACGAGCAGTAGCATTGGGATGGATGAAGCTCTGTGATGTAATGTTTCATATCACAGAAGCCAACGTGACCGGAGCAGGTATGTCAATATTTAGTTTGGTCGCCCCTCTGATTAGAACTTCACTAAACGTGATGAGGTCCTTGCTGTAGGTGACACTGACAGAGTGAGAAGTGGCAGTGGACTATGAGGGAGACTATGTCGGTCTCTGCGGGATCTTGATGGGTGAGATCTAGATGGTGTACGTCTGAGAGTTGTTCTAGATCTTAATCTTAGACCAAAATGTCTCACAGGACCTAACGGATAAAATGCCCTTCCAGTTGGTTTTGGCTAGTAGTGCATTGTGAACTTGTGCTCTAACCTCCACATTGCGTCCTGCAAGATGTCAAAGAATGTATAAAAAAAGCAGTGGTGGGAGCATTGGCCACAGTGAAATGGGCCCTCAGTCGTTCTGGAGGTTGCTTTTTGGCCGATACATGGCAGTTATAATCCAAAGCACTCTCCATTTTGACTTGCCTTTCTTTGCCCCAGAGAAACCCACATACATCTGATCGTCCCACCTTTGGTCTTTGCCGTAGTCGCAGTAACAGCTTAAACCTCTACTTGGGTCCAACCGATAGAGTCTCTTGTCCTCTTTCGAGGGGTGAACAGGGCAGAGAACTTTGCCCAACTGACAAGGAGTCACAACTTTTGGAAAGAAGGCTGCCTTGTTCCTCAGAACCTGTTTGTCCAGAAACAAGTGGTGTAGGGAGACTACATTGAGAGAGCCTGGAGCTTCTTCATGCAATAAGCTGAAGTGATTGAAGAGGAAGACAGACTTTAGGCTCACAAGGTCACAAGCAGCTGCATATTGGTTTGCAAGGAGATCACATGAGAAATTCAGGTCCCATAGCGGCAGCACAAACGGTTTGGGAGGGAACACATGTGTCAAGACTTTAAGGAAACATATCACAATAGGTGATTTAAAACAAGGACGGTTGGTCTGGTGTTAGAACTGGCACTTACTGGTTGAATAAGGCAATGCCCCAGCCAAGCAAAACCAAGCCCTCCTGTCAGGGGTGGGTGAGTACACACGCACACACACACTGTATACCCTGCACTCACCCTTGGGTAGCACACACAAACTGTATACCCTCAACTCAACCTTGGGTAGCTTGGTACTGAGCAGTCAGGCTTACCACAGAGGCAACGTGTAAAGCATTGGCACAGCACTCACTCACCATAAGTACACAGAGCGTCACAAAAGAGACTTCACACAGGATGTATGTAAATAACATTTGTAGTCAACACATTAATCAACTACATGAACATCATGTATTGCAGGGCATAAATCACACCTGGAAATATTAGCAGGACTAGGCCCAACCGTGTTGAAATGACATCAATAATATGCACACGTGGGAAGATTTATTCATCCCCGCCCCCCCAAGAGCACCCTTATGCAGTGCGACGCATTGCCCACCCCAGGTCCATCCAATTAGCAAGCAGTTCTCATAAGTCAGTATCAAACAGTTAGAGGGTGCACCCCGGGTCAGAACTTTATCAGAAATATCTACATACAACAAATTGTAACACTTTTTAGTGGCACTGCAAGCCGAGGCTCCGCTGGTAAAACCAATGTCAACCGTAGTGTTCTTCTGGCAAGAAATCAACACCGCTGGTCAGTGTTGTGGATCACTTGCTGTCCACAGACAGACAGGAAGACAGACACACACCCCAACGGATATCAGACAGGTCCGCAAGGAACACTCTAGCACACATAAGCACTCAGCACCCTAAGGAAGTGCACTGATACCCAGCAGGTTAATTGATAGCACACTGCAGACCCCGTGGCCCAAGCCTCCCTCTAGCTTACCCCAACTGTCCTACGTCCACATATCGAAGATAACCAGCCCTCTCACTGGTTAGTAGGCTGCACACGGCTGAAGTCACATTTAGTAAGGGGAGCAGGTGGAGGTAGGTAACAGGACTAATTGGGAGGCCCTCTGCAAATGGGGGCTTGGCAGCCACTCTGGAAGTTCATCCACAGGATGCGGCGCAGAAGCTGACTGAAGGCAATAGTCGGTGACTCATAAGGCTTCCACAGGGCCTTCCGCGCCAGCCCAGTTCTGCAAAGCACAGCGGGGTCACGCAGTCTCTTGACCTGCTTCCCATTGCTCTCGGAAACGTTTCTTCAACCCAGTCAGTCACTCTCACTACCCAAGCCTGAGCTGAGCAATACTACCTGACACAACAATGTTGTCGGGGGCCGTGTCAGTAGATGGCAGTTGGTCTGCCTAACTGAGGGAACAATCAGTGAATGAGGAATGGAGCAGGGGGAGCCTCTTAGATGAATAAGGCACTCCGTCAGGTACACGTCGATCAAAGTCACACCCAGGCAATCTGGGCACAACGTCTGTTGTGCATTGATATGGGTCGCACCAGACCATTCAGGTCACACACAAGGAAGAGTTGCAAATTCTCCACCTCCCTGGAAATGAGGCGAAACGTCCGGTGCATGTTAATATGGATCACACCAGACAATTCCCATCACACACAACAAAGAGTTGTGAAGAATGTACGTCCTTGGAGATGAGGAACAACGCCTGGTGCGTTTTGATACTATTCGCACCAGGCAATTCCGGTCACACACACTGGCGCAAGTTCAGCAATGCCTCACGAGGTAGGATAAAACACTACTATGGTTAAGCCCCCACTTCTGAGGGCCGCAAACTGTGAATTGGAAACCGCAAGCAATGAGCATTGTCGGCACTTCGCACAAGAGATGTGGAATGATCCATGAAGCATGCCACGGTGGATCCCGCAACTGGTGAATCCGCTTACCACCAACAAGACACTTATGCGTGGCAAAGCTCCATGTTGGAAGATGCCGGCTGCAGCTGTCATTTGTGATTAACCAGATACCGCCAGCTGAGCTTGTCTGCCATGGCACTTATGGGTTCCACCAAGTGGTTCACAATCGGGGTGGTGCCCTGACATGCCAAACACCTCCAAAGGCACAAAGCCTCCTGGCACTGGACCCAGAATCCCACGTCGCTCTACCTGTTGAAGCACCACATGGTGGTTGTGTTTTCATGGAACCTGTACCAGCCTCTCCCTGATAGATGGTAGGAAGGCCTTCAATGTCAGACAAATGGCCTGCAACTTCAACTGACTAATATAGAGCTAAGCTTCAGCTGAAAAACAGAGTCCTCTAGTCTGTACCTTTCCCAGATGACCTCTCCAATCTAGCAGTGATACCTCCGTCACCACAGTCTGGGTGGGGAAGGGAGAAGGGTCCTGCCGGTGATCAGGTTGCAGTTGAGCAGCCTCCAAGTAGATCTTAGGCAGTCTCTTTCGAAACCCGAATGTCATCAGACAGGTATCCCTGGTACTGGGCCAATGGGAACTTCCAACCCCAAGGCAGAGCCTGCATATGCCATCTGATGAGGAGGACAAGCAGGATGCAGGAGGATAAAAGGACAAAAAGTCTCAGACCTGCTCTCACTGAGTTCCAGGACCAAGGGTGAAACATTGGGATCATATCCCAAATGTCCTTGGCTCATTGCAACAAAGCTCCTATAAAAAACAAACGTTTCTGTGAGGGAGACAGTTGTGACTTTGGCTCGGTGACTGAGAACTCTGACAATGTTAAGTTTGCCACTGTCTGGAGGAGGTCTATGATGGGAGTGTGGTGACCCCAGCTTCAACAGCCAGTAGTCGAGGTATGGTAAGTCTGGAATCTCCTAACACTGCCATCAGAGGGGCACTGGTCTGGCCAAAAGGGAGCATGGCAAACTGAAAATGTTCTTGGAAACCTCGAACCACAAGTGAGGTCTGTGGGACTGCAGGACAGGCACATGACTGTACACATCCTATCCTACAGGTCCGAATTTACCATCTAGTTGCCCACTTCCAGGGCAGACAAAACCTGGGCCAGTGTGAGTATTTTGAATTTGTCCTTCCCCAGGAAGGCATTCAGAAGGTGAAAAACTAAAATAGGACAACAGCCTCTATTGTTTTTCAGCACCTGGAAAAAAATGGGAGTAACAACCTGCCCCCTATTTCAGAGTCAGCAATCCTCTCAATGACTCCCCTGAATATGAGAGCTTGCACCTCTTGCAGCAAGATGGATAAGTCATCCTTTGAGAGATGCTCTGGTGTGGGAGGAAGTTGTGACGGGTAGGAAAGGAATAGAAGGGCACAGTCCTACTGAATGAATTTCAGGAGCCAAAAGGTTAGATGTGATGGATTTCCACCCCAAGTAAAAAAGTATTGGATCCGGTCTTCCAAAGGGAGGTCCACCGCTAAGGATGAACCAAAACGGTTTGCAGGGTAGAAAGACTAGGAAGATCAATGCTGCTGGTAACCTGTGTGTTTCTTATCCCTCTCCACCATAGCACATGGATGACTGCAGTGGGGGTGGGGGCCCTTGGCATGGCCATTACACCGACCATCTGGAGTAGCCATGGAAGAATTATATCGATGGGAAAAGTGTCTGGCAGGGGGTCAAGAGGCCTTAAGAACATGCTGTGGCCCAGCTTACCATAAAGCCAAGCCCGTTTTTTCGTCGAATAGGCGGGATGCATGGAAAGGAATATCCATAAGGGATGCCTGCACATCTCCGGAAACACCTGTGGAGCACATCCACACAAGGTGAGTGGAGTACCACACTAGCGTCAACTGCTCATCACAAGCAATCAATAGTAGTTTGAGAAAGTGCCTCTTTGACAAGGTTAGCCCCCCCCACTTTTCGCCTGGAACATGATGTGGTTTTGATTAAAAGTGCACAGGGTCCCTGCCAACAAGGTCCCCTGTGCCAGAGCTCCTTCCCTAAAACTCTACCATGATTGGCAACTTCAGCCCCCCTGTAAGGCCCTAGTAAACGGTACCTCTGGTACCTAGGGAACGGGGACCGAAGAGGTTCCCCTGGCGACCACTCATCAAGACCATGCAAACTGCCACTGCAGCCTGCATGCTTTGGTAAAGACAAAAACAACAAAATTGACATGGCACACTGCCTGTGTGCCATGTCAAAGCAGCACTACCTATGGTATGGGTAAGTCACCCTTTTAGCAGGCCTTACAAACCCTAAGGCAGGGTACACTATCTAAGGTGTGGGCATATCCTCATGAGCAGATATGCCCCTACAATATTTAAGTCTATTCTTAATATTGTAAATGTCAGGGAAGCCAGACAGTACATGGGCTGGAAACTCGACAACTCTAGTCTCCCAGCCCCACGATAGCTTCACTGAACCCAGGAGTGTTTGTTACCAAACAACTCCTATTAATAAACTCACACTGATGCCAGTGTTGGATTTATTAAAACATATACTCTGAGTGCACCACAGACATGCACCCTGAAAACCTACCAACCCTGGTGTGGTTTGCCTGGCTTTAGGCAGCCTGCCACCATCGGACAGGTTGCTGGACGCCTGGGTTGAGAGCCCCTACTCTGAGGACAGAAACAAAGCCCATCCTGGGCAGAGGTGTTGCACCTCCTCCCCCAGGATGGGCACAGTGCTCGAGAGGGAAGCCTCAAAGGCCTTGCTGCCTTAATAATGCACCCCCAGCCTCTGCTGGTAGCTGCAGATGGCAGCCCCCGGTTCAAAGCCCCACTTTGGCGGAAGAACCAGTGGGGAAACTTAGTGAGAAAAGGTGGTGTGCCCCCCTAAGCCAATTCCACCCCTCAGGTGCTGGAGGCAAAGTGAAGCACATTTTTCAGTGACCACTATCTTGAAGATGGTGGGACTTAAACAATCAGGGCGAGGGCTATGCCCCCCTCCCACTGGAGGGTGGCATACTAGAGGGCGTAGAAACCCCGGGAACGGAACCCATTGGTCCCTACCGGTTACTCTTCTGTAATACACCTAAATCTACTATTGAGGTGGAACGCCCAGACCCTGAAATACGATTCCTGATTACCTACGAAGCCTAGACTCCAAAGAGTCGCAACAGCAAGAAAGAAAGAAGAAGGACCATTGACTGACTTGGCACCAGTCCTGCCAGCCTGTCTGCTGCCTTTCGTGCTTGCTACCAAATGTTGACTCATCCCGCAGGCCCAGCAACCTCCAAAACCCTGGGAGGACTGCCTGACTTCAATAAAGATCAAGAACTCCCATGGACAGCAGATCTGTCTAGAAGAAACCAACTTTAAAGAACCAGAGTTCTGCCCTGAGGAACCGCGAAAGGACCCACATCTGCACCTGAGGCCCACGACCAGAGTCCACCGTGGGTTGACCCCTGCCGGACTCTAGCTCGACGCATGCAGCCTCAATCCGAAGACTCCCCCTGACCTGCCCAGTAAGCTGTTCCCGATGAAAAAGAACACCTCTGCACCCGAAGCCCCTGGGCCTTTGGGAGCTTGACCAAGGGTGCCGCTACGTTCCCTAGCATCAGAACTTACCTGGGCAGCTGTGGGTTTTCTTCGTTCAGCCTCCTAGACAGTGCCTGCAGCCTCTTTTCAAAACCAATCTCCCCATTGATTTGCATTATGGGGTGTTGACGCTGTGTTGGCACTGTGCACCAGGCCACCCCTGTGCCACTGAGGGTGTAAGATTGGTGCTGCCTTGTGACCCCGTGCTTACATTAACTCCAAGAGATCGACCCCTGACACCACTTCACTCTCTTGTGAGCAGAACATCTTCAATCACCCCCAGGCTCCATTGGTTAATGTTGGGCGCCCGACCCCGAATTTAACCTCTACACCCGGCCGCCCCTGTGCTGCTGGTGGTGTACTCTTGGTACTAATTTGAAACTTGCCTGAAGACTGGATTTGGAAATCATGTACTTACCTTTAAAACTGCATACTTGTTTTCCTCCCTTAGGTTAACATTGCTAAACTGAAAAACTGCACTGTGTCCACTTTTTAAAGTGAAAAGTATTTTTGTTGAAAATGTATTTACCTTTTAACGTACATCTTGGTCTTAAAATAAATCTTGAAAGAAGCTTATTTTTATAAAATTGGTGGGGCTCTCCTTTTTGAGTCACATGTCATTTATTAGTCACTGAGAGCATAACAAATGTCTTAAACTACTCTGTCTTATGCTAAAGGCTGCTCGAAAACACTAGCACAAATAGTGCCCTTGGGTTTACATTGAGCCCTGTAGACTTCTGGGGGAATCTCTGGACTCTTTACACGATATAACCAATTATAGGTATATCACGTACGCTTCCTACAATTATCCAGGGCAGCACAAATGATTTTGAATGGTTTGAGTAAGGGAGGTCCTAAATTGTTCTGAGACTGCTGGCAAGATCTTGCTGACGATGTCCCAGAAGGTATGTGTAGATCGCCCTCATAAGCAAACTGTGTTGATCCACCTTAAGGTTAGGCTGGCAGAAGAGAACACTTGTTTGCCGAACTCCTAAATCTGTTTCGGCTCCCTATCCAGGGAGTGTCACAGGTAATGTATTAGAATTCACCTTTCTGGTGGAAGCTTGGACCACCAAACTTTCAGAAGTAGGATGCTGTGTAAGAAAATCAGGATTTCCAGGCAGCGGTCCCTGGCATCTGGCCATCGGTTTGTTTGCAAGTGGGAAGGAGCCCATCAGCTGTGAGCTAGGGCCTTGCTGACTGAGAGTAAGGGATCGGAGGAAGCAAGCCAAGGTTGTAGGATTTCTGTGAGGACTTTAGGACTAAATACAACAGAAGGTAGTTGTAGGTCAAGGATCTCAGTAGCTTGTAAAATTACCACAGCAAAGGGAGCACTGTTTTTCATTGGCGGCCCCATCAGGTTGTGGAGGGGAAATCAATCCTGTACCAAGACAGGTGTCAAATCCACTAGCCTCATGAATCTCATGTTAGAAAGAGAAACAAAAAGATGATGAAGCCTCTGAGGATGGCTGAAGTAGTGATACACTGTCTGAATCATGCTGTACGGGTACCCAGTGTGCGGTACTGGAGTCAGAGCGCAACCTTGGTCGGGGTTGAGATGGATTCAGTTCGGGGTCAGATGTCAGAATTGGCACCAGTGATGTCTGGACCAGTATCAAAGAAAAAGGGACTGGTACAGGTCTGCAGCTGGAATGGGAGTCAGAATTAGAGTTAGTGCAGAACTCGAGACTAGTTCTAGGTGTCAGATGGCAATGATGACTGATTTGTCTGGAGGCAACCGGACTAGAGGCCCCTCTAGATCTTTATGGTTTAAAGGTATCCCAGAGGGAGCTAAGAGTGCCAAAAATATGCTGCATGGTCTCCTTAAAAGCTTTCACCTTTTGCAACGTCGCCGATGACCCATGGAACTATGGCCGGATTGTGAACAATTGCAGAATCCGCTCCTCAACGGAGAATTGGGAGTGAGATCGAGTGGCATCTGGATGCCCTTGAGACTTCGCTTTAGATAGAGAGTGGCGGGATGGGGTCAAGTTCCACTTCTAATTTTCCTCTTCAATTTGGACTTTGACTAACTAGATGACTTCAGCCACAAAGAAGACCTGTCATGCGACTGCTCTCAACAGCGGGAGTGGGTGCGCCCCATCGACTTGGAGTAGGACTTACCCAAGGTCAGTGACTTCTATGTTCAGCAAAGTACAGATCTGCTTCACAGTCCCGGATCCTTGTGTAATGAGTTGTGCACTGAGCCCGAACACAAAAGGCACACCTCACGCAGTTCTTTTACTGACAACTGTTTTCAACAATCCCAGCATGGCTAGATTGCTGTTTTAGGTGAGGACATTGTTCACTTGCACAATGGCGTTCGATTTGAAAAGTCCCTAATCTGAAGAAAGAGAGCGGAGCTCCTGATCCGTGTCGAAGGCGCAGAAAGAAAGGGGCAGTACAATAACATACAAGGTCTAAACACAGAAGGCATCAGAAAGAGGCCACCAAATTAACTGATGTGACTGTAACACTTGTTAGGCTTATTATTTTATACAGATTGACAAGAAGTACATAAATTCAATATTCTTACTTTGTGTGCATTACGTGTGCTGTGCCTTACCAGTGTGAATCATGCTTGAAATATGGACTACAAACAGCTAAGTGTTTATGACTTGTTTTGAGCTTTATTATTTTATAATTGCTCTATGGTGGCGAACGACCTTTACAATGTGGTCGTTACACCGCGATACATTTACATCGTGGTCATTACAACTCAAGTCGTTACAACGACTTGCGCTGGATGGCGCTATACACTAAGGAATAGTATGATTTACTATTTCAACACCTTCCCCACTGTTACGTAGGCTGGAGTTGGAATAGTAAATCATACTATTATTAAGTCCAGCGCCTCTAGCACAAGTCGTTGAAACGACTTGCGTTGTAATAACTGCGATGTAACGTACCGCGATGTAAATGATCGCCTTGTAACGTCACATATTCCTCTATGGTTCTTATTGTTTATTACTGCGACACATTTTCATCCTTGAAAAATCCTGAAGGTATCCCCCAAGGGACAAAAAACATGCTGGATTTTTTAAAAATCAATCCATAACACCCATGTTTCCAACAACAAGCGTTTCATTTAGAAAAATATGAAGAATAATAGACTCTCATATCAATGATGGCTTGTTAAGAGAAATGTTGCAAAAAGCCTTGTGATTATCACTGCGAAAAGGGATCCCCCCTGTCCACCTTATGTGAATAACATAATATTTAGAAATAAAACAAAAACGTGTTATAGTATTTCCTACTAGCCAATGGCACAAGACTAATAATTCCTATTTAATATTATCCAAGATAAAGTGTTTAGCAATTTTTAAAAAGTACACATTTTCCTTTACTATACATAAAAAAATAGTGGCAGTAAGCATTTACCTTCATACAGAGCACAGTTTTACTGTGGCCCTCAAGGGTGCGTAGAAGCAGACCATTTTGAGCGTCCCGGACACTGATGGTACAGTCATAGGAACCTACTAGCAATAATCGACGGGAACCCTCCTGCGCTGAGGCTAGGCAGCTAACTGCCCGAGGACCATGGCACTCAAATGTGTCCAACTGTTTGCCACTCTGGGAAATAAAATTCAAGAAAAACATTAGATCTAGTAAATAGGCTATTTACAAAAACCATTGTTTACGCTGTAATTATTGCTAAAGGACCAAATGGTAAGGAAATAATAGATGTTTGCATTCAGACTGTGAAAAAGCAGAACTATTAGTCACTGTATTCTGGAAATGTTTATTTAGGCTACAACTCTTTAGAATTTGAGAATTAGTGTGGAGGTATGGAAAACACATAATCCAGAAGCTTGCATAAGCTCTTTCCAAGCACATACATAATTTGGTCCATGTATGCCATACCTTAAGATAATGAATTAATTCAGTGTAAGACCAAATAAGATAAATTATTGGAAGACGCTGATTATTTGACTACATGGAATAAGGAACACCTCAACAATAAATGAGTCCGTCCTAGTAGGGTTGGCTAATAAGTGCAAAGACAACATCTCCCAATCACAACACGGAGGAGGAGTTACTATAGCACACTTGAAAAAAGATTTGAATTAAACATTTGTCTATACAAGCAACTGTACTCCAATATAGATATTCCAAACTAGTTTGCGGCAATATGTGCACTCAGCAGAGTTACATGTCTCAGGCCGAAAACTGAGAAAGGAGTTAGATTCCCCACTCACTTTGATGGGGATAAAGAAAGCAACATCAGCCCAAGACAAAAAGGGCAAACCCCTAGGTCAGAGACCTTGTTCCGAGATTTTATGTCAAATATCATGATTTGGTGCTCCACAACTGTGGAACTATACAGAGACCAGGCAGAGGAACTTATTTCCCAATGTATGCTTTTAGCAAGCATGGGATGACTTTAGCACATGGCCCTTGATGCCAGGTCAGGCCAAAGTCTAAACACACACACACACACTGCTGTTGTCTGGAATTCTTTGAACTAGCAGATAGGATTAGAGCATCATGTTTAACATTATCACTAGGTGGTAAATTCCGTTCCGCTTGCGGAATTTGGGTACTTTTGCGTTCCGCTTGTTCAGGGCCGGCTTTAGTGTTGGTGGAGCCCTGTGCGACAATGTTTGTTGGCACCACCCCCCCCAATCACCACCTCCACCACGGATTCTCTCACTAGCGCCCTTTAACAGTGACCAAGTCACCATAACCACACTCTCTCAGATGCATTGAATTAGTTATATAGCGCCACTCATACCAGTGCAGGGTGTCCGAGCACTTTGCATCACACACACATTACACAGAGACAATCAATCATGCAGGTGTAAATCAGTGTATCGGAAATGTTGCATACGCCAAAGGACTAAAAGTGTAGGAGTCACACGTCATCCATACTGGTAGGCAGTATAGTTTAAGAGTGCTTGGTGTAGAGAAGCATAAACTCAGAGTCGAAAAAGAACCAGCATAGTTGGGAGTTTTTTTTAATAATAAGAATTGATTCCTAGCCGAATTAACCCTTTTTGCAACATTAATCAATGTTCTAATAATGCATAATTTGCAGTGTGTATGCAGTTCTGGGATGAAAGTTAATAGCTCACTATACTTATATTAGGACTTTTAAGTTATAAATTGCAAAGTAGCAAAAGGATGTCTCTTTTGAAAGCAGTAACCTGCTGATCTGTTTACATCATACGCACTCTGTAATCTACTGGGTACACGTTCTTTGCAGCAGGCATATTAACCCTCTGCACTAACTTCACCCAAGTCAAAACCTCAACTATACAAAATGTTGATCTCTCTCCAGGAAGATAATTGATCACACGAGTTTTCTTGACATTTATGTGAGGCCTGGTAATTGCCGGCGGAAAGAAACGCTGCAGCAGGTGCTTCCAAAGCTTAATAAACTTTCAAACACGGCGCCCCCAGGAAGGCAGCACCCGGTGCGGTGGCACCGGTCGCACCGCCCTAAAGCCGGCCCTGCGCTTGTTTGCGCTTTTAAAATGCGTGTTCGCGTGATATTTCTCCCCGAGCACGCAAACAGCGTTCGCGAACAGGCAAAAAGCACCGCGAACAGGCGGAACAAGCAATTCCGCATGTTCGAGGAACTTTTGCGTGCTCGCAGAGACTTTTTACCGTTTCGCGGAGCTTTGCGTAGAGCGACTTCGCAAATTCCACCCACCCCTAATTATCACACATTTCTTTACAGAGTAATGAAGATTCAAAACACGCATAAGCAGATTTACTTATTAAATAAAATGCTCACCTTAATACTGAAGGTAATGACACAGCCATTTGCCAAACCAGCAAACAGGATTCGCCAACGAGCATGCAGGCATACCACCCGGTCATCAAGCTGGAACTGGTTTGTGCATTCTTGAGTCTGTAAACAGGAGATCAGTAAACGTTTCTGAGTCTAGAATTGACTTTCACTATTTTGTTCAAAACAAAAACTGAGTTCCAGTCTATGTGTAACCAACTTTTAGCCTATGTGTAACCAACTATAATGAGAATAGTTACAAGCCACTTCTCACAGGTAATCATGAAGGGTTGATAACCAAAATATATAGGAAGATATTCATAAATAGTATAGATGCGAGGCAAAGGGGAGCCTGAAATTTGAGAATTTCAAAATGTAGCACCTCTGATAAAGTTCTTCCTTTAAAGTATTTGATGTTTCCCCTGTCTAGTTTATGAGCAAAATCTACTCTTAGTGTAGGTGTTTAACTGATGCATCCATGGCAGACGCTAGAAGGTTGAGGAGAACCGCAGAACACATTTTGACAACAAGTCTGGGAAGTTAGGTGGCTGCACATTTTTCAATATTTTTTTCCATGTTGATTGGTTTGTAGTTGCTTAGGATTTGGAGGTTCAAGTTTGGGTTCTCCAACAAAGGGGTGATTATATAAACTTTAAACAACTTTTAAACACGAAGAATTAATCTGTGGCACACATTGTTAATGTCTCGAAAGCAGATCTGAGCAATAAAGAAGTTCAGTTAGGATGAGACTGAACAGGTTGTTGCACTCCTGGGTACTGCCTAAAGCTTTGTTACACATTAATTGCATTTCAATCTAGTCAATAATTTAGTAATGATAGAAGTACAAGTGGAACCACATAAGCAACATTTCCACTATCTCATATATTCAAACTGTGCTCCCCCGACAAAGGAATCCACATTTATCACCCACTGGTTTTGTATCTAGCCTAGAATAAGTAGGCTGCGTTAAACCCAGAGTCTGAGCATGTGCAATGGTGGGTAAGGGGTGAATCAGAAGGCCCTCAACATGTCATCTCCTAACATTTCAGCTTATTGTGCTGCACCCTCTTATTTCTAAAACAACTGACAATGTACAGGTCCAAGAACTTCAGCCCTTAACCCTTCATCTGTCAATCACCTTTGAATTTACTGGTTTGGGAATGCTTTACATAGGTGCCAAAGACTTCCTTAGCTCTCCATATCAGCGGGTAAGGAGAAGGAGAGAATACTAATAAAATAGTGAGAAGTGTATGTGTGTATGTAGGTATGTGTGTGTAAATAAAAAGGCTATTTACCTTTGGTAAGATATTAGTTACGTACCTGTAACGTTAGTTTTGCAGCTTGAACTCTTCAGATTCACATACTATGCATATATACCGCCATCTAGTGGTTGGAGTCGGAAAGTGGTACTTGTTTTTGAGGTCTCGCTGAGCCCAGCGCTAGCGCTGGCTCGGAGAGACATTTTGTAAGGGACTTTTCAAAGTGCTACCGCTGGCATAGAGCTACAGTGCACGAGGCGTGCACAAGGCGCAAAGCAGCCATATGGTTTTACAGCGCAGCAATGCGCTAGGCCAGCAGGCAGGACTAGTGCGTCATCGTGATCACTTTCGCTTTCACAGCGATCGTGATCGCGATCACTTTAGTGGCTAATGCTTATTTTCCTCAACTCCGCGCTTTACTTTTAAGGTTAAAAGTAAAGCGCGGGTGCTGCGATTATACCAAAAGTAAAGAAATAGAAAAAACATCTATTTCTTTACTTTTGGTATAATCGCGGCACCTGCGCCTTACTTTTAACGTTATAAGTAAAGCACGGGTGCCGCGGCTGCCTGGCCAGCGCTTGTTTTAATTTCATTACAGTAAGTCGAAGTGTGGCTTTCAGCGGATGAAGGGCACTAAAAAAAGAATGGGAACTGTCTTATTGAGTGCAACTCAAGCCTGATTTCACTGTTTAGGAGCAGGTATGTGAAACAAAAAGTAGGGGAACTGTTTTTTAAAAAATGATTTAAAAAATAAAAACTTTAACGTCGTTTCCATTAGATCATGCCCACTATGATTTCTGGTCAAATCTAAATTTAGCATTGTGAAGGGAAAGGCTGCCTGTGAAACATTTCCTGTGCTGAATTCCCTCAACATTTTTCTTTTTTGTCTCACTATTGTGCATAAAATCCAAAAAGCACATTTAGCTCTATTCACATAGCCAACATGCACTCTCAAATAAGGATGCACTAGCAGTTTGTGAAATTTCTGCCGATTATCCGATATTATTTTATCTTTGGAATTTTCTATAGTGCACAGTGACTGAGGTATCAAGGCTCTTAGCATAAATCAAACGAGGCACATGTGTGAGCCTTCCGATTAAGGAAGTGTTTCAGGCAGGCCTAGCTCAAGCCACGGTCGGACTGGCCTGTAGGGCACTCTGGCAGTACCAAAAGAGCTGGTTTAACAGGTCAGTGTGTGTATGGGCTGTTGATTCGGTGTTTGTGGGCCTGTTATGGTCTGTTAAGTCAGTTTTGATTGTTGATTTCCCTAACATTACCCAAAAAATTCTTTATTGAGTTTCTCTCACTGCAGGCTTGATGACAAACTTTGCGTACATCCAGCGCGCCATGAGCGCATTTTCTTTTCAAGCAGCCGGGACAATGGCGTACTTCTTTCCAATGCCATAGGTCTCGCATTGAAATATATTTTTTATGGCATAGGGTGATTGATTGATTTTTCCCAGAAACACATAAAGCTGTTGCCAGGACTCCAACCTGGTCCTCCAGTTCCAAAGACGGCAGCTCTAGGCCACATTTCTCAATGAAACCTCTCCGGCTATGATATGGATAGGTTGTGAATGACCATGCGAGTTGCTAGGAAAAAACTATTTGATTGAAGTATGATCCTTATAACCCTGAACTTTACTGAGGGATGGTGCACATATGAAACGTTCTCTACTTATAGCCAATGGGCATATGCTTAGGGTTGTCGGTTATCTCCATGAAGAGAGCGGGCATCTGTGAAACGGTGTCAATGCTCAGAGGTGGCAAGTACTTTTAAAAAGTTATAAAATATTCAAAAGTTTTATATGATTCTATATTTGGGGAAATATTGCATTTTATCTGTTTTTTCGTTTTGGTATTATTTGTTTCTTGGTGTTCATAATAGATCTCTCACCTTTTGTCTATTTTAGTCTTTGTGTTCTTATGAGAACTAGACAGATTACTCAATAACATTTATTGCTGGAGTTAAATTGTTTTTAAAAAAAATGTCATTCTATTCTTAATCGTGATACCCCAGAACGGCTCTGTGTAATAACTTTAGAGTTGCTGTGCTTTTCATCTTTTTCTATTGTACTTTATTTTGTATTTCCATAAATGTTTAGGTTGCCAAATGTCTCATTGGAGAAGAGTAATAGTTTTAAAATATTTGCTTGTATCCTTTAAATTGTAAGCCGGTGCAAGCCTGTCACAGGGTCCTGCTTTCAGAATACTACAGCAATACTTCAAATAGATGACTTGATGGTGGAAACACTAGTCGAGTAAGCCTGAGTTTTATAGTACTTTCATCATCATTTATAAAGTATAAAACACCTCTGAAGGCAAAAGAGCAAGTCAAATGATAAGAATTTATGTCAAAAAGCAGAAAGTGGTACACGGATTTCCAGCTTTCCAAGCAAAATGCAATTTTAACTTTGGGGTTCTCCCCACACAGACTATGAAAGGCAATTGTTACACTTTCTGTTGATATTTGTTGCCATTACTTGGTGCTAGTGTATATCACCTTATGGGAGCACAAACCCTGAAAGGAATTATCACATACACTTGAAACACAATATCACCTCTAGTCAACACAACGATCTGAATTAAAGTTAGGATGGATGGAAATGCATGGAGGACATCCCACAACTGCAGACTGAAACTTCTCCTTAACTGAAATGACTCCTGCAGTGCAGCTTAATCTACATTATTGATGCGAAGCATATGCCCTCCTTTCATGACGCATTTCTGTTGGTGGTTGCTTTCAATGCTCTACTGTGTTGATGGGCTGCAACCTCGGGCATGTGATTGTTGTTTCCACCCATGACAGAGTACCGTGTTATGCTATTAGTCAAACAGGACCAAAAAAATCCTGCGTGAAAGGATTTGACCTAACCCTGACTCTAAACACCATAACCTTTACTTTAGGTCAAAGCATATTTACTACAGTGTGAAGTTGTAGTTAGAACAGTATGGACATATGTTATCTGATAGCCGGGCCGTCCAACCTCAAGATCTAAAGTTAGCCATATGTGCTTCTAGCAATGATTGCTCATTTGATCTGACACTGAAGCCTTATAATGTCCCCTGTCCTTTACCTTGAAGCACTATGAATGGTTTGTCTCATTCACTTCCCCTTAACTTATGCACCTGATCCTAGATTTCACCCAATCCCCGATTGCCACCTGGTCAGGGAATGTGCCACATGCACCACATTGGGGGCTAAATTTGGCACACTTATAGGACATGGACTGCGCTTGCAGCATCTTTGCATGGTATACATGCAACACAGAATGTAATATTGAAGATGTAATGGATAAGAAACCCATGGAGACAAATCCTTTATGGCGAAAAATCCATTGAGCATTTCAGTGATGATAATCAGAAACAGATGTTGCCCATACTTAAATGACAAACGTATTTAACAGCCCTAACCCTGTTACTAATCTGCACCCCTATACATTAAATCTTAACTCCTTACCCTGCTCCTATTCATAACCCTTAAATTTTTTTAAAGTGACGAAAAACGATGTCATTGCCATAAAAAACAAGCATTGGCATTGCCAATAGGTCTCGCCTTTGGGACCTTATAAGTGTTTAGCCATGCAACAGTTGATGTTGTTGCACCATGGATATTGTACTGCATAACTAAATACTTATAAGGTTCCAAAGGCGAGACTTATTGGCTATGCCAATGCTTGTTACTTTTTAGGTTGAGCTTCAG